>NC_134096.1:4535000-5137500 GCF_000715075.1 Nicotiana tabacum
TTCTAGGAAGCCAACATTTAGTGCACATTCAGCTCCTATCAGTGTACCACCACTCCAGAGTCACTACAACAGTTATCCGGTCCATTCGGGTCAGCTTCAGCTTGAGCAGCCACGACATCCGGATGGGTGTTATGAGTGTGGGAACATTGGTCACATTAGGAGATATTGCCCTAGGTTGTCGAGTAACAGATCATGGCGGGATTCTCGTGCCATCATACCAGCACCGGTTGCTTAACCGCCTACTCAGCCAGATATAGGTAGGGGTTAGGCAGCTAGAGGTGGAGGTCAGGCCATTTGAGGTGGAGGTCAGGCCGTTAGAGGTGGAGGCCAGCCAGTTAGAGGTCGTCCCAGAGACGTAGTTCATAGTGGTGGGGCCCATCCCTGATTTTATGATTTTTCAGCTAGGCCTGAGACTGAGTCATCTGATGTTGTGATCACATGTATTAATCCAGTTTGCCGCAGAGATGCTTCAGTTCTATTTGATCCAGGATCTACTTATTCCTATGTGTCTTTCTATTTTGCTTCATATTTGGTTGTGCCTGGTGATTCTCTAAGTGCTTCTGTGTGTGTATCTACACCGGTTGGAGACTCTGTTATAGTAGACCATGTCTATCATTCCTGTGTGGTTACTATTTGTAGTCTTGAGACTAGTGTGGATCTTTTACTTCTTGATATGGTAGATTTTGATGTCATCTTGGGTATGGATAGATTTTGAAGTCATATTGGGTATAGATTAGCTGTCACCTTATCATGCTATATTGGATTGTCATGCCAAGATGTTGACCCTAGCCATCTCGGGGTTACCTCAGTTAGAGTGGAAAGGAACTCCTGGTCATTATACCAGCAGGGTTATTTCTTAAATGAAGGCTCGGCGTATGGTCGAGAAAGGGTGTCTAGCCTATTTGGCTTATATTCGCGATCCCAGTGTGGATGTTCCTTCTATGGACTCAGTACCAATTATTCATGAATTTCCAGAAGTATTTCATGTAGATTTGTCGGGGATGCCACCCGACAGAGATATTGACTTCTGTATTGATTTGGCTTCGGGCACTCAGCACATTTCTATTCCACCATACCGTATGGCCCCGCCTGAGTTGAAAGATTTGAAGGAGCAATTACAAGGCTTGTTTGATCAGGGATTCATTAAACCCAGTGTCTCGCCCTGGGGTGCACCAGTGCTATTTGTAAAGAAGAAAGATGGATCGATGCGGATGTGTATAGATTATCGGTAGTTGAACAAGGCCACTATCAAAAAGAAATATCCGTTGCCAAGAATTGATCACTTATTTGATCAGCTTCAGGGTGCCAAGGTATTTTCGAAGATCGATTTGAGGTCTGGTTATCATCAGTTGAAGATAAGGGCATCTGATGTCCCTAAGACAGCTTTTCGGGCTTGGTATGGGCATTACAAATTCCTAGTTATGTCATTTGGGTTGACAAATGCCCTAGCAACATTTACGAATTTGATGAATCGAGTGTTCAAGCCCTATTTGGTTTCTTTTGTAGTTGTGTTCATTGATGATATCTTGATTTACTCCAGCAATCGAGAGGAGCATGAGAAACATCTTCGGAGTGTGCTTCAGACTTTGAAGAATAATCAGTTATATGCTAAATTTTCAAAATGCGAGTTTTGGTTAAACTTAGTTGCCTTTTTGGGGCATGTTGCAGCGGCAGAAGGCATAAAGGTGGATCCTAAGAAGATTGAGCCTGTTCAGAATTGGCCTAGACCTACTTCAGTTACAGAGATTCGGAGTTTCCTGGGTTTGGCAGGTTATTATCGTCGGTTCGTGGAAGGGTTTTCATCTATAGCAAGCCCATTGACCAGACTGACCCAGAAAGGTGTCCCATTCAGATGGTCAGGCGAGTGTGAGTTGAGCTTTCAGAAGCTCAAGACTGCTTTGACTACGGCACCAGTGTTGGTATTACCTACAGGTTCAGGATCTTATACGGTATATTATGATACATCTCACATTGGGCTTGGTGCAGAATTAATGCAAGATGGCAGGGTGATTGCATACGCATCGCGACAATTGAAAGTTCACGAGAAGAATTATCATGTTCATGACTTAGAATTGGCAGTCATTGTTCATGCACTGAAGATTTGGAGGCATTACCTCTATGGTGTCTCGTGTGAGGTATTTACTCATCATCGTAGCGTTCAGTATCTGTTCAAACAAAAAGATCTTAATTTTAGGCAGATAAGATGGTTGGAGTTGTTGAAAGACTATGATACCACCATTTTGTATCACCTTGAAAAGGCCAATGTGGTGGTCGATGCTTTGAGTAGAAAGGTTATGAGTATGGGCAACCTTGTTTATATTCCGGCTGGTGAGAGACCGCTAGATGTAGATGTCCAGACTTTGGCTAATTAGTTTCGTGGGGTTAGATGTTTCAGAACCTAGTCGGGTTTTAGCTTGCACAGTCGCTCGGTCTTCTTTATATGAGCGCATCAGAAAGAGGCAGTATGATGATCCTCACTTACTTGTCCTTAAGGACACGGTGTGGCACGGTGATGCCAAACAGGTTGCTGTGGGGGGAGATGGAGTTCTGCGAATGAAGGATCATATTTGTGTGCCTAATATGGATGGTCTTCGTGAATTAATTATGGAAGAGGCCCATAGTTTCAGGTATTCTATTTATCCAGGTACTGCCAAACTGTATCAAGATTTGTGGCAACATTATTGGTGGAGGAGAATGAAGAAGGATATAGTTGCATATGTAGCTCGGTGTCTCAATTGTCAGCAAGTTAAGTACGAGCATCAGAGACCTAGTGGTTTGCTTCAGAAGTTAGAAATTTCTTAGTGGAAGTGGGAACGTATCACTATGGATTTTGTTGTTGGGCTCCACGGACGCATAGGAAATTCGACGCAGCTTGGGTCATTGTTGACAGGTTGACCAAGTCAGCACATTTCATTCCACTAGCAGTTACCTTTACTTCAGAGCGGTTAGCTGAAATTTACATTTGTGAGATTGTCCGCCTTCACGGTGTGCCCGTGTCTATCATTTTTGATTGAGGTACACAGTTCACTTCGCATTTCTGGAGTGTTGTACAACATGAGTTAGGCACGCGGGTTGAGTTGAGTACAACATTTCATCCACAGACACATGGACATTTAGAACGCACTATTCAGCTATTGGAAGATATGCTTCGCGCTTGTGTGTATGGACTTTGGAGGTTCTTGGGATCAGTTCTTGCCACTTGTGGAGTTTTCTTATAATAATAGCTACCAGTCGAGCATTCAGATGGCTCCATATGCGGCATTATACGAAAGGCGATGTCGTTCGCCAGCTGGCTGGTTTGAACCAGGAGAGGCTCGGTTGTTGGGTACCGATTTGGTACAAGATGCCTTAGATAAGGTCAAGATTATTCAAGATCGACTTCGTGCAGCTCAGTCTAGGAAAAAGAGTTATAGCGATCATAAATTTTGTGATATTGCATTCATGGTTGGAGAAAGAGTATTGCTCCGGGTTTCACCTATGAAAGGTGTAATGAGGTTCGGAAAGAAGGGCAAGTTGAGCCCTAGGTATATAGGACCCTTTGAAATTCTTCAAAGGGTGGGGGAAGTAGCTTACAGGCTTGCATTACAACCTAGTTTATCAGCGGTTCATCCAGTGTTATATGTATCTATGCTCCGTAAATATCATGGTGATCCGTCCCATATGTTTAGATTTCAGTTCAGTCCAATTGGACAAAGATTTGACTTATGAGGAGGAGCTAGTAGCTATTCTAGCCTGGCAGGTCCGACAGTTGAGGTCTAAGAGTTGTTCTTCAGTTCGGGTACAATGAAGAGGTCAGCCGGTAGAAACATCTACCTGGGAGTCCAATTCGGACATGCGGAGTAAATGTCCACACGTTTTCACCAGCTCAGGTACTTTTCTAATTCCGCTTGAGGATGAACGTTTGTTTAAGAGGTGGAGAATGTGATGTCCCAAAGGATCATCTTTAATTTAATTATTAATTTTGTATTCTAAGACCTCGAAAAGCACTATTTATTATTCCCCGACTTGCGTGCGCAATGCGTATAATTTTTCGGAAAGTTTTTATGTGAAAAATAGATTAAAATGTGAAATAGAGCCTTAAAACTCTATTGAGTTGACTTTGATCAATATTTTGAGCAAATGAATCTGGATCAGTACTTTTATAGTTCCAGTAGGTCCGTATCGTAATTTGTGACTTGGGCGTATGCCCGAAATTTAATTTGGAGGTCCCTAGTTCAAGTTATGGCCATTTAACGGAAACAAGTAATTTAAAGGCTAAAGATTTCCAAAAAGTTTGACCACGTATTTGACTTTTTGATATCGGGGTCGGAATCCGATTCCAAAAATTTGAATAGCTCTGTTATATTATTTATGACTTGTGTGCCAAATTTGAAGTCATTCCGGATTCATTTAATATATTTTGGCACGAGATTTGCAAATTGAAAAGTTTAAAACTCAAAGTTCGAATCGAGGTGTGAATTGTAATTTCAATGTTGTTTGATATGATATGAGACCCCGAGTAAGTCCGTATTATGTTATGGGACTTGTTGGTATATTCGTACGGGATCTGGAGTACCCCGGGAGTGATAAAGGATTGAAATCGGATCAAAAATTTTGGACTTAAGGAAAAATCTGAAATTTGGCCTTCTGGTGTAATCACACCTGCGGAATTTTGACCGCATGTGCGAGCTCGCAGAAGCGAGCCTTCCATCGCAGATGCGTCCAGTCATGGCTGGGCTTCAATCGCAGAAGCGGACAGCTCCTCGCAGAAACGTGTCCGCAGATGCGCACAAAAATGCTGTAGAAGCGGAGGCTGGGCAAGTGAGGTTCGCAAAAGTAACTTCTTCCGCAAAAACGAATGCGCAGGTGCGAGCCCAGGCACCGCATGTGCGAAAATGCCTGAGCAGTGTATAAATCAAAGAGTTCGAGATTTTTCTCATATTTAGACATTTCCAACATGGATTTAAGCGATTTCAAAGGGAATTTTCACGACTTTGAATTGGGTAAGCGTTCTATAACTAAAAGTTATTATATTTCATAAATCCATGTCTATAATTTGGAATTTTTGTATGCAAGAAAATTGGAATTTTTGTAACACTTTCCAAAAACAGAAAATTAAAATTTGAAGGCCGTTTGACATCGGAATTTGGTAATTTTTGTATGGTTGGACTCGTCTCAAAACGGGTGTTCGAATTTCGTAAGTTTTTTCGAGATTCGGGACGTGGGTCTCACTGATGATTTTAGAGATGAATTTTTTATTTTAATCCGGAAAATTAGTAAATTCATATGGAATTAATTCCTACGATTTGTATTGAGTTTATTGAATTGTGTATGACTAGATTTGAGGATTTCGGACACGAATTCGCAAGGCAAAGGTTTATTGGACTCTTAAAATTTGGTTGCAAAGCAAAGTAAGTGTCGTGGTTAACCTTGACTTGAGGGAATAGAACCCTTAAATTCTTTGTTATGTGAGATGCATGTGAATCACGTATAGGCAAGGTGATGAGTGTCTATACATAGTCAAATTAATTATTTGCATAATTACTTGAAAAATCATAAATTCTTTTTAAATCATGAATGAACTATTATATTAATTGTTTCACTCATATTCCTTGCCAAATATTAATTCTTGAATTCCTGCAATAATTGTTACATGCTTATTTGACTTATGTCTCTTAATTACTATTTGACATTTAGCATACTAAATATTAAACTGCCTATTTTCTCCATGATTTCCATAATTAATTGCTAATGGTCATTGTTTGTTCATAAATAAATTATAATTATTATGTGCCTTGATGCTTAATAGTTTCTCATTGAACGTGGTATTTATTGGAGTAATTTTTATTACATTTATGAGTTGTTAAAATATATTGAGGGATCGGGTTGCACGCCGCAACAGAAATGAAAGTAACTATATTGGGGGATCGGATTGCACGTCACAACAGACTTATTTAAAACTCTATATTGGGGGATTGGATTGCACGTCGCAACAGACTTATTTAAAAGTCTATATTGTGGGATCGGGTTGCACGCCGCAACAGACTTGTTTAAAGTTTATATTAGGGGAACGAGTTGTACACCGCAATGGAAACAAGTTGAGGAATTGTGACTACTGAGTTGATTTCAATTATTAATATTATTTACTGGTCTTACTAATATTCCCGTTATTATTATTGTTGCTATTACTACTATTGCGTATAGGTTAATGTAAATGACCCGCCTTAGCCTCGTCACTACTTTGTCAGTGTTAGGCTCGGCACTTACCAGTACATGGGGTCGGTTGTATTGATACTACACTCTACACTTCTTGTGCAGATTTCGGAGTTGGTCCCAGTGGCGTATAGTAGATTTACCCGGATACAACTACCAGTGGAGACTTGAGGTATAATTGCTCAGCAATCGCAGTTCTGAAGTCCTCTTCTGTATTATCCCAGTTGTGTATTATAATTCAAACATCTTGAATTTTATTCAAACTTTTATTTGTATTATTCTAGAAGCTCGTGCACTTGTGACTCTAGTTATGGGATGGTATTTAGATATCGCAATTATTACGGAATATTCACTTTATTTTAGACTTTATTTTCGCATTTTCTTTTTGTTATTGATTAATTTAAAATTTTGTTTAAATGAAAAATTATATTCTAATGTTGGCTTGCCTGGCAAGTGAAATGTTAGGTGTCATCACGGTCCCGAAGGTGGGAATTTCGGGTCGTGACAATTTTCGTATAGTTATTTATTGTCAAAATTTTAATTGTAAGATAATGAATGGATCTAATCAAATGTAGCTTAGAAGAAGCGAAAAGTATAACAATTCGTGCTAGCTAATCAAATGACTAATTAGGATCAATTAATATCTCACAAAGTACATATAATCACAACTACTAGCTATTACAACATTGATATACTATAATGACCATGATCTACATGACTAGTGTCTGTCGATCTTGCCAAGAACTTTTATTTGTTTGTTGTTAATTTCCTTAATCATTTTCTTAATATTCATCCTAATTAATACTAGCCATAGACTTTCTTTTCTTAATTCCCTTAAAGGGAGATTATATATTTTCACTCTTCAACTCTCAATTTAGTTGTTTTAATCATGCAGATAAGGCTTGAGGAGTTGAATTAGGGAGCCTTTTAGGTGAAGAGACATAACTTCATTAGTAGATCCTACTAATTTCCCCCCTATGAAAACTGCTGGAACTGAGGCATTACAACCCATTCGCATAAGAGCTTTCTCCATATCTTTTCCCTCAGAATCATGATCAAGTTCATGAACATATGGATCAACACCAAGATCTCGAAATAGTATAGTAACTGCGTAACATAAACAACATGTACTCTTGCTGAAGATCACTACCCCGTGCTCTGATGCCATTCGTTGTACTTTGTCCATTTCCTGATAATTAGGTCGTGAAAGATTCGCCTTATGCCCTTGGGATAACAACGAGAATGGCAATACGATGAAATTCGATTAAAAAAAGGCGGTAGGGGTAGTTTTTCAAAAACTAGGGTTGCTTTCTTTGTTTGGTTTAATTCACCACTAAGTGGAATCAGACTGTCTGACTCTCAATTGCTATTTATATTGGTTGTAATAAGCTTTCAGTTGCGCAAGCAGTGCAGTTTGAAAGCTTAGTAGCTAGAAGATAGATTTTTACGAGCTATACTTGGAATTCAGGTATCTGGGAACTTAATGAAAAAAAGGATAAATAGAAGTACTCTTTAGTATACCATCGGATCTAAGTTCAATTGAACTTGCACATCGATCCGATGGTTGATAATTTGATGCTAGAAGAGATGAGGGAGAAACAAAGAGCAAGAAAAAAGCTTGACAAATATTAGGGTTAATTTCTTAGAGGTTGCTTGGAAATGGAGAGTTTTCATTGCTACACTATTTATAAAAGAGTAAAACGGAACATCTAATTTAGTAACTATGAAAGTGGAGTCCTCTGTCTAAATTGTAAAGATTTAAAAGATGGTGTGCTTTATTTAGATGCTCCAAAAACTGGAGTACAGCTCTACTAAAAAGAATTTTTCCAAAAAAAAAAAAAAAAAAAAAACAGATACTGTTTCATTCCACAAATATTGAGCAAGTTGGAGAATATAGTACATATATTCTATTTAGTCATGCACTTTCTGAATTTAGAATCTTTATGGTGGGAAAGAGCTGTACTTATTTAAACCACCTGAAAATTTATACCTATATGCACTTTCTATATTATTAATTAGGATTTAACTTATAAACATTGACAATATAAAATATTTTTATATTATCGATATAATTTAACCTATTAAAGTTTTTAATCTGTCTTATTTTCTAAACTACTAATCCAACTTTATGGACCATAACCTATAATTATCTATTAAGTGAGTTAATAGTATAATAATTATTTTTCACTATCAATATATAATAATAACAACAACAACTTAGCCGGAAGATAGTGTCTATGCATACCTTGCTGAAATGCTCCAACCGGTCGTTTTGAGAGTTTGCGTTCCGTTCAGCCATTTGAAGTGTTGAGTAGCTTTGTATAATGTATTATGACTTGTGTGAATCGTCGGTTTTGATTTTCGGGTGTTTCGGATTTTGTTTCGAAGAATGAGTTTTATGTTTTAAGCTTTAAGTTGGAAGAGTTGACCAAGTTGGATTTTTGCGTATTTGACCTCGGATTCGGAATTTTGATGGTTCTGTTAGGTCCTGATGGTGATTTTGGACCTGGGCTTATGCCCGGATTTGCATTTGGATATTTCTAGGAGATTTCGGCACGAATTGGCGAAAGTTAAAAATTTGAAGGTTTGAAATGTTCACAAGTTTGACCGAGAGTTGACCTTGATGATATCGGGTTCGGATTGTGGTTCCGAAAATTTCAATAGTTTCGTTATGTCATTTGGGACTTGTGCGCAAAATTTAAGTTTATTCTGAGTTTAATTGATACGGTTCAACACGAGTTTTGAAAGTCGAAAGATCGGAAGTTCATTAAGTTTGAATTGTAGTGCTATTCGTGATTTGATGTTGTTATGTGTGATTTGAGGTCTCGAGTAGGTCTGTGTTATATTACGGGACTTGTTGTATATTTGTACGGGGTCCCGAGTGGCTCGGATAAGTTTTGAACGAGGTTCAGATCATTTTGTCGCATGTTGCAATTGGCTGAGGCTATTGGTTCTGGTGTTGCGCACCTTCGAGTGGTATTGTGCAGGTGCGGTGGTCGTAGAAGTGGAATTGTTATCGCACCTGCGAAAAGGGATGTGTTTGGAGCTATCGCAGATGCGAAAAATTGGGGCCATCTGCGACATCGCAGATGTAGGGGAATAGGTCGCAAAAGCGAAATGCGGCGCAGGAGCGGAAGCTGTGGTCGCACCTATGTGTGCGCATAAGAGGGATTTGTTCCGCAGGTGTGATGGGCGAGTTCCGGTGATTTTTTTGCAGAAACGCAATTTTGGTCGCAAAAGCGACGCCGCAGGAGCGGGAATTTGTTTGCAAATGCGAACATGGCTGGTAGAAGCTATAATTTCGAGGGTTGGTCATTTTATTCAATTTTTGAGGCTTGGAACTCAGTTTTGGGCGACTTTGGAAAGGTATTGCACCACATGAAAGCATTCTTAACTCGGTTGTGACTATATTTCATGAATTAGTCTTCGTTTTCGATGCTTGATTATTGATTTCGAAAGAGAAATTGGAGATTTTGTCTATAATTTCATAAAATGAATTTTTGAGTTTTGAGCATCGATTCGGAGTCGGATTTGAGTGAAACTAGTATGGTTGGACTCGTAATTGAATGAGTTGTGAGATACAGTCCCGGGTTTGACTTTTTTGGTTGGCTTCGGAGTTTTGATCAAAGATTCGACCTTTATCAATTGGAATTATTTCATTAGGTATTATTTGATGTATTTGAGTTTCTTTTGGCTAGTTTCGAGCCGTTCAGAGGATGATTTGAGCGGGATTGCGCTCCTAATGTATCGATTTAGCTTGTTTGAGGTAAGTTTATTACCTAACTTTGTTGAGGAAATATTTCCTACTAATTGTCATTATTTGATACATGCGGGGGTGATATATATATGAGGTGACGAGCGTATATGCATGTTCCAGTGTTAATCATGCTTGGGGGTAAATTATACGATAAATCGTGCCTTATAGAATTACGTAACCTTCTTGCTTCATGTCTTACCTGACTTCTAGATTACTGAGAATATGAAATTTAATGTTAGAAACCAAGATTTAGCTTATTATAATTTGATTAAAATTTGACGGATTTTTGAGAAACAATTGATGTGTCTAGTTCGGTCGTCATTATGATTAATCACTAATACATCGCTATGACCGTTATTCTTGATATATTAGATTCTATACTTGAGTTGAAGATCATTTTTGAGACATGTTGAAATACATGAACAATAAGATTATATTCTTGAGGGTTTATTGAACTACTATTGGCTTGAAAGTTGTGATCGAGGTTCATTTGGAATATTCGCTTAAACACTCTCCTCGATGTTATACACGCTTCCTACCTTGCTTGTTATTGATATACATATGCTTGGTGAGGAAGAGCGTAAAGCACGAAGGGTGATGTCATGCCATTGTATATACATTATCATGTGAAGAAGAGTGTAAAGCATGGAGGGTGATGCCGTACCATTTAATTTACATTATTGTGTGAGGATGGAAGTAAAAGCACGAAGGGTGATGCCGTGCCATTTCACTTACATTATCATGATCTCATTTACATATCATGTGAGGATGAGGGTAAAATCACGAAGGGTGATGCCGTGCCATTCCATTTATATTATCGTGTTCTCATTTACATTATCATGTGAGGATGAGAGTAAAAGTACGAAGGGTGATGTCGTGCCATTTTATTTATATTATCATGCTTTATAATCATGAGTTCATGGCACGAAGGGTATTTCTGTGTAGGCTAGGATGAGGGACATGCATTATGTTGTGATATCTTTTCCTTGTGTATGCGTTCATGCCTTTACCTTGAGTTGTTACTGTAGTACCTATGGTTCCTATGTGACTTGTCGTTGTTGTTCTGTCTTTGTTCTCCATCTCAATTGTTATTGTGTTCCCCATACCTTTATTTGTTTAACTTGCAAATATCATATTTTGCTTGTTGTTGTTAATCTACATCCATGTCGTTCCTCATTTGTTGCACTCGTATAAGCTTTCTATCATGTTAGTTATTCTTGCCTCCTAGTTGTTAGCTTATAAAGATCATGCTTTCCCTCTTGTTTGTTATATCTACACCTAGGCCTTCTACCATGCTAGTTAGTGAAATATATATTCTTCTTTCCTAATTGCTGTCATAAATTCTATGCCTTCTACCTAGTCTGTTACCGTTGTCCATATGTACTACCTTGTTCGTTATTTCTACCTGTGTATTTTTTTACTTTGTCATTACTGTTATTGGCATCTCTTTCACCCGGTTGGTATTGTTATAGGTATATTTGGTGAGGATGAGATAAATGCACGAAGGGTGTTGCCGTGCCATTTGATTTGATGTCTTGAGTATATTACTCACACTATGAAAGTATGAATTTATTACCATGATTTGTCGGTTATCGCTCTAAGAAAAGGATTGGTCGTGATATTAAGGAATATTAATCATGATTTCTTCTAGCAATCATTAACTGCTTCGCATATTTGTTTCTTCTACTTTTTTCCCCTATTAAGTTCTACTATTGTTCCATCGCTAGTGTGATGACCATAAAGGTCATCTTTAAATTTAATAATTATTTCGATATTCTAAAACCTCAAATAGCACAATTCAGCTTTTCTCTACTTGTGTGCGATGTCCGTAAATTTTTCGGAAAGTTTTTATGTGAAAAATGGATTAAAATGTGAAATGAAGCTTCAAAACTCATTTGAGTTGACTTAGGTCAACATTTTAAACAAATAGACCCGGATCAATTTTCTGATAATTTCGATAGCTCCGTATGGTGATTTTGGACTTAGGAGTGTGTCCGAAAAATTAGTTAGAGGTCCGTAGTTAAAATTAGGCTTGAAATGGCTAAAATAGAAATTTAAGTTTGAAAGTTTGACCGGGCAGTTAACTTTTTGATATCGGGGTCAACATCCAATTCTGAAATTTGAATAGGTCTGTTATGTCATTTATGACTTTTGTGCAAATTTTGAGGTTAGTCATACTTGATTTGATAGGTTTCGGTATCGAATATAGAAGTTGAAAATTTTTAAGTTCCTTAAGCTTGAATTGTGGTATGATTTGTGATTTTAGCATTGTTTGATGTGATTTGAGATTTCGAGTAACTTCGTATGATATTTTAGGACTTGTTGGTATATTTTGTTGAGATCTCGGGGGCCTCGGGTGAGTTTCATATAGCTAACGGGTTGAATTTTGGACTAGGAACTTTGCTGAAATTTTTCTGATGCACTGTTTGATTTCCTTCTTCGCGTTCGCGATAGGGGTCTCGCATTCGCAAAGAGGAGCTGGAGGCAGGCAAAATTTACTCTTCGCATTCGCGAAGAGGGGACTGCGTTCGCAAAGGGTAAAGGGCAGTGTTCATCGCGAACGCGTGGGAGTGTTCGCGTAGATGGGCGAGGCCTGGCCGGGCACCAGGCAATAAGGCTTCGCGTTCGCGAAGGGGAGACCGCGTTCGCGAAGGCCAAGTTTGGCAAGGCATCGCGTTCGCGAGACTGCCCTCGTGTTCGTGAAGAAGAAATGTGGGGCAACACAAAAATGTGCTTCGCGAACGCGAGGGTCCTGTCGCGTTCGAGAAGAAAAAATCCCTCGACCGCAGAACTTAAGTTCTAGAAATGGAATTTTGTCCCATTTTTCATTATTCATGATTTTGGCAATTTTTACGAAAAAACATTGGGGTAAGTGTTACTTATCCTATATTGATTATATTTCATGATTCCATACTCATTTACATCATGAATCCGTGAATTTATGAAAGAAAATCAGATTTTTATAAAATCTTCCAAAAATGTAAAATAAAGATTTGAAGGTCAATCCGATGTCGGAATTCGATAATTTTTGTATGGTTGAACTCGTATCGGAACGGGTGTTCGGATTTCATGAGTTTTTCGGGATTCAAAACGTGGGTCCCACTGTCGATTGTTAAAATTAATTTCGGATTTTAATCCGAAAAATTAGTAAATTCATATGAAATTAATTCTTACGATTCGTGTTGAGTATATTGAATTGTTTGTGACTAGATTTGAAGCTTTTGGACACGAATTCATGAAGAAAAGATGTATTGGAATCTTGAAATTGGTTGCGAAGCGAGGTAAGTGTCGTGGTTAACCTTGACTTGAGGGAATAGACCCCTTGAATTATTTATAATGTGAAATTCATGTGAACGACGTATAGGCGAAGTGACGAGTGTCTATACGTCGTCAAATGAATTGTTTGCATAATTATTTAAAAATCGTAAATTATTTTAAATCATGAATGAATTATTATATTAATTGTTTATCTCATATTCCTTGCTCAATATTATGCCTTGAATCCATGCTATAATTGCTACATGCTTATTTGATTTATGTGACTTAATTGCTACTTGACATTTAGCATACTAATTATTAAAATACTTATTTCCTCCTTAATTTCCAAAATTAATTGCTACTTGTCATCACTTATTTCTAAATAAATTATAATTATTGTATGCTTGTTGTCTTATAATTTCATATTAATTATTGCATTTATTGAATTAATTTCTTTTATAAGAATTGGTAAATTATATTATTGGAGGAGCGGGTTGCACGCCGAACAGAAATGAAAATCAATATATTGGAGGAGCGGGTTGCACGCCGCAACAGAATTGATTGAACAGATATATTGAGGATCGGGCTGCATGTCGCAATATGATTAAATGAAAATGAATATATTGTAGGATCGGGTTGTACACCGCAACATAATTGAATATGAATATATTGTGGGATCGCGTTGCACGCCGCAACAAAAAGTGATTTAAGTAATAATTGGTTATGACTGTAGAGTTGGCTTCAACTGTTGAAATGAGTTACCTATTTTATTTCTATTATTGTTGTTATTATTATTATTATTGCGTACAGATTAATGTAAGTGACCTGCCTTAACCTCGTCACTACTTCGTCGAGGTTAGGCTCGACACTTACTGGGTACATGGGGTCGGTTGTACTCATACTATACTCTGAACTTCTTGTGCAGATACCAAAGTTGGTCCCAGTGGCGTACATTAGATTTGCTCGGATTCAGCTATTAGCATGAGACTTGAGGTATAACTGCATGGCGTTCGCAGCTCTGAAGTCCCCTTCCACTTAATCGTAGCTGTGTATTTCTTTCAAATAGTTTCATTTTTATTTAGACTTTTATTTGTATTATTCTAATAGCTCGTGCACTTGTGACACCAGTTCTGAGATGGTATTTAGATATCGCTATTATTATGGATTATTCACTTTATTTCAGACCTTATTTTCGCAATTGTTTCTTTTTTATTAATTAAGAAAAAATTATTTTAAAATGGCAAATATTATTCTAACGTTGGCGTGAAATGTTAGGCGCCATCACGGTCCCGAAGGTGGGAATTTCGGGTCGTGACAACTAGTCTACTACACAAGTTATATCAGTGAGTATCTTTTAACTAAAAAGTTTCGTCACTACTTCACCGTGTTTAGTCAAGATACTTATTGAGTACATGAGGTCGGTTGTACTCATACTATACTTCTGTACCTTACATGCAGATTTTGGAGCGGAGCTGCGGTGGATGATGGGGGCTGACTCTGAAGATGTTCGTGCCTTCCGGATGTGGCTACCACTTGTCCCTGGGTAGTTCTAGAATTGAATTCTGTTTATGTACGTTTCAAACAGAAGTTGTATTTATTTCATATCCGTTTTCGCAATAATTCAGTCTTAGTAGCTCATGTCTTGTACTACCCGTCCTTGGAATATTGTATGGAAATCCAGATGTAGTATTTGTTGATCACCTTTATTCTATTAGAATTGTGTTAACTGTTAATTGACTGGTCTAACGGGTTGGATTAGTTGTCATCACGACTAATGGATTTTGGGTCGTGACACTTGCTCTTACCTTTGTGGGTAGAGAGAATATTTCCAATAAATCGCTCAAGAAAAACATAGATACAATAATAATGGAAAAACAACAATCTAAAAAAGAGAACTATCAGTATATATATAAGTCAAACTAAATTAATTAACTCCTTAATCACCATCAGAATATTGTATGTGCGTGTTAAGATAAATAATTAATCTTTATTGAATTAGTCATATACTATAAGGACTTTTGAAGGCAACGTGGACAAACAACTGACCATGCAAGATTAGACTATAAAAGTGTTATTCTTCAAGATGCATTAATTTATACTATATATTATGTGTAGTCAATTTCTTGAGATTCTTTTTCCAATATTCTTGGATTTTATTCTATGCTTAAAGATTTATCAGGATTCAGGAATTGAAAAGCTTTCGGTGGCTTTGATTCCTTCTGTTGTGTCCACTCCCAACTTGTATCGATTCTAATAAATACTCATCCGTATCAGACGTTTATACTAAATTTAATAATTTAATCTTAAAAGTTAAAATAAAAATAAAAATACATCACTTAACCTTGGTTAGACAAAATATGCTTATGAAAAACGTCATATTGTATGTTTATTAATTTGATGTAAACATTAATCACGAATAAATTTTTGTCACCTACTTCTGAGTTATTCTTCACACATACACACTTACTCTTCACAGCACATGGACAATTGATGGCCGTACACTTGCATACACTGGTGTACGTGTGAGGCAAACGCAAGTTTTAGCCTAAGGGGGCATAAAATATGCCGTACTAATTTTTCATGTGAGTTAATTAGAGGTTAGTTAGCTAATTAATTAAGCTTCTAATAATTTAGGATATCTTTAGCCGGTTGAGATCTGGTTTGATTATTTATTTATTTATTTATTTATTTATTTATTTTGTAAGGGATGGCAATGAAATCTGACAGGGAGAGTTAGTCGAAGCTAGAGAGGAAGTCGGGAACTAGATTTAATGGATTTAACTTTTAAATTTGTATCAACACGTTATAATTTAAATTTATGAGTTCATAATTTAACGATTATCCGTTAAATTTTTGAGATTTTTAATTTATATATTTACGTCCTAAGCTCATAACGGGTTTGAGTCGTGAAAATAACTTTTTGCACAAATACAAGATAAGGTTGGGTACAATAGACCGTCGTAGTCTGACCCTTCTACGGATCCCGCGCATAGCGGGAACTTAGTGCACCGGGCTGCTTTTTTTAAAAAAAAAAATTATGTCCTAAGCTCATTTAGGATATGATCCTTGATAAGAGTTCATGGAGGTAGGAATTAGGATAGAAAGTTAGTAGGTAGTTGAGCGATTTTTATCTTCTATGTGGGAGAGTCTGGTTTTAGTTTAGAGTACGTTATCTGCTTTCTCTACCTCATATAAGGTAGGGATAAGGTCCGCGTCCACCCCCACTTTTTTTTAGACTTTACTTGTGAGATCACATTAAATATGTTATTATTGCCGTTGTTGTTTAAATGGTGGGTTGAACTTAACTCATATGAAATGGGTGTATCCTTACATCGATGTTATTATGGTGTGAGAAAAGAAATGTTTAATGACTTTCAGGACATGATAACTTCAATTATACATAAAGAAATATGTTTATTTAATTGTGTAAACAATCGTGAATGGCGATAGTATTTGACTTCTGTTTAATAGGCGTGAAATGAAAGACATAATAATGTAATTAGCATAATGATGTAATTAAAAGCTAAGTGTATCCTTTCTAATATGATATCAAAGCAAGCACATGTTTATGTTCAAGCCTCCTTGTTTCCCGTTATTAAAAGAAATTTACATACCCTCACCTATTATCAAAAAAAACTTTAAAAATATAATTAAGTAAATAAAATTATAATATTTTTAATATTTTAATATTTTAGATAAAATGATCACACTCCTCAACATATATTGATCGATTTCTAATCTCAGTGTATATATTTCTTTTCATGTAATACAAATACAAACAGTTACCCTTTTCCGTCAAGGGTGGAATGAATTTTGCTCTACCTTTTTCAAGTAGGGATAAGGACGGCGTACACTCTATTCTTCTCAAACCTCATTAGTGGGATTATACTGAATTTGTTGTTATCATTGTTGTTGTTGTTGTATGGAATGAATTTTGCTAGACATATATCGACTATCACTCGTAAGTCGTAACTATTTGGAAATTTAAGTGCTCTAAATAGTACTACGTCTGTAATGACGTTTATTTATTTGTATATAACATATACATGTTATAATGACTTTCATTAATATAAGTACTCATAACATAACAATTACCAATGAACCAAAGAATTTTTTTTTTTTTAAAAAACGAAGAAGTTCCTCCTCCAAATTGAATTAATTGCAAAAAACAATAAAATCTAATGGACGAACCAAAAACGAATTCTCTCCTAGGGCAAAGATGAGCAATTAAAAGCAAATTTTCGCCACTAGATTGTGGTGGGATATCGTTAATGAAAGATCTGGAGTTCGGCCCTTAAAAATGAAAAATTCTTAATAAGAAATGCTTTCTGCTTTAATAGACCTTTACACAGTGTGAATCTAGATAAATCGATACTCAAAGTGAATACTGGACATCATATAAAAATCCGAAAAAGAAACAAAGTTTTCAATTAAATTAATTGGTGTATAATACATAAATATTTTTGGCCACTTTGTAAAGTGAATAGACCAATCGAATATATACCACTATTGTATGGTGGAATCTCTGAGAAAAGATTAATTTATGAGATTCACAGCGCACGAAATGACATCTGTTTACTCAGGGGATAAGTTCTTGTCCAAGTTAAATAGGTCCATCTTTAGCTTTAGCTTTGATTCTAAGAAGATGAGAAGTTCTTAGCTTTTCATAGCTATTTCTTGATATTCTTTCCTCACTACGCGGAGGCAAAAGATAAGATTCTTTACCGTAGCGAATTCAGAATTTAGAATTAATGGATTCTGATTTTATATCTTAGATTGAGTTAGATGTGTTATTCCCGTCAATATTGCTGTATTTGTAAATAATAATTCTGCAAAATAAAAGTTATTATAATGAAACAATAATAAATTCGAGCCCACTGAATTCACAGTGTTTCCTTAAGGAATTTAATCCCCTCCTAGTACCCAAGGTAATGGATTATTTCCTCCCAGGATAAAACGAATAACACACTGGTGTAGCGGTACTTCAAACTCCAGTGTTTCAGCGAACACAAAGTTCAGTAGCAAATCACACTTACAGTTGCTTTGTTTGAAGTTAAAAAACAATGCAGAACGAAGGAGTATAAACTCAGAAAATTGTATGAAAATGCTGAGAGGAAGGAGTGCAATGTATAGCCAATTTGTTGAGCGAATTGTGTGTTGTGTGTTGAGTGTCTTTCTTCAACATCTGCTGCACATATATATAGCAGCCAATGTTGAAGAAGACCAAACGTCCACCCTCCATGGTGGAGCAAGCACTTCATGTTTGTGGATCAAGCACTTTCATGGTAGGAAGAGCATTATCCGGCTGCCAAATGATCAATACACGGATTGGAAAATATCCGTTACAAATACGGATAATCTTACGTTAATATTTACTATTAACAAATAAATTTGGTCCAAAAAATTAATCAATCAATCAATTGACCAAATCCAAAGCCGAAGCCGTAGCCGTAGCCGAAGCCGAAGCCGAAGCCGTAGTCGAAGCCGAGCCGAGCGAGCGAGCGACGACGACGGCGCGAGGCTTGCTTTCTTCTTAACTCTTTAAGAGCTACAAGAAGAGAAATTATATATATACCCACCAAAAATGTCTTCCTCTTCCAATATGGGACAATGTCTCATTGTTAAGAGGGAGAAACTTAAACTTTTACTCAAAAATTTTATTTTCCCTCCATTTCCCATTCACCCTCATTTTAAGACTATTTCATCTTAAAACAAAAAAAACCTCAACAATCCCCCACATGAATGGGGAATGGCTATATCACAGAAGTATGCATGGAAAACCTGTGTGATTTACAAGCAAGGATTAATCGCATCTGGATAAGTAGGTTTCCCTTTGAACTTTTCGTAGTAAACTTATGTCGGATATACTCGGTCAATCGGTAGATTTGATATCTTTGAACCGTCGATCTTTGGTGTATACCTAGACAACCATAAATCATACAATAAACCCTTAACTGTCTTTGGTTCTCATTGTTGTATTCGTTTCAGCCATGAACACCGCTTGGTTTCATAAGTGCGTAGAGAACTGGCCTTACAAAGTTCTCCTTGAAGCGGCTAACACTTTACACTTACATAGGTAATTCCTAAACGTACCATCCGGTAGATACACTATTTGATATACCCCGTATCAAATTTAGAAATCATTAAAAAGCCTTAATGCTTTATCCTTGGTACTGAACATTGTCTCATCACGAGAACGGACTAAAATTTTATTTGACAATGTTGAACCGTCATTAATGACTTTGTTTGATCTCCTTGAACCTAGATCTTGGGATCTCCAGTCTTCTAGGTAGAGTTACCGCCACAATGACTTGTTCTCGGCCATAGTCCCATTCCCCTTGATGATTTCTCAACTACCTCTCTAGTTAGGCCTTTTGTAAGTAGATCCGACACATTATCACTTGACTTTACATAGTCAATCGTGATAATTCCTCTAGAGAGTAATTGCCTAACGGTTTTATGTCTTCGTCGTATATGACGAGATTTACCATTATACATAACGCTCCCAGCCCTTCCAATTGCCGCTTGACTATCACAATGTATGCATATTGGTGCCAACGGTTTGGGCCAAAATGGAATGTCTTCCAAAAAATTCCGGAGCCATTCAGCTTCTTCACCGGCTTTATCTAAGGCTATGAATTCAGCCTCCATTGTAGAGCGGGCAAGTTGAATTTCCACGGCCTCTCCTTTCAACAGCTTTATTATCCTCTTCGATTCTCAACCGAACAATGAGATCTTCAAGGAATATTTCCTTTCGTTTGTGTTTCAAATAATTTTTGAAGTCCTTCCACAATGGAGGCAACTTCTCAATCATTGCTGCTACTTAGAATGCTTCGTTGATGATAAGACCTTCAGCAAGTAGATCATGAATAATCACTTGCAATTCCTGGATTTGGGTAATAACAGATTTGCTATCTACCATTTTGTAGTCCAAAAATTTTGCGGCAACTAATTTCTTCATCCCGGCATCTTCAGTTTTATATTTCTTTTCAAGCGCATTCCACAATTCTTTTGAGGTCTCCATGCTACTGTATACATTATACAGATTATCATCCAGCCCGCTAAGAATATAATTCTTGCATAAAAAATCAGAATGCTTCTACGCTTCAATCACGAGAAAGCGTTCATTCTCTGGAGTTTTATCCGGCAGATCAGGAACATCTTCCTTGATGAACTTCTGTAGACATAACGTAGTTAGATAGAAGAACATCTTCTGCTGCCAGCGCTTGAAATCAAT
The DNA here is from genome assembly GCF_000715075.1 of Nicotiana tabacum. Classification (NCBI taxonomy): domain Eukaryota; kingdom Viridiplantae; phylum Streptophyta; class Magnoliopsida; order Solanales; family Solanaceae; genus Nicotiana; species Nicotiana tabacum. The sequence goes on from NC_134096.1 coordinate 4,555,445, forward strand.
CTCGGGAAATTTTCCGGGTTTTTCTGCCGGTGCCAACGCCGGTGTTCGGCTTGTCGATGCGTTGACAGTCACCATAGGAACAACTTGGTTTTCGCTTTCAGTCGTCATTTTTTCTGTAAAATAATGACACAAACAAACGTTTATTAAACGTTTTCAAACTGAGTAAAAATCACGTAGATTTTAATGTCCAACAAAACGCCACGAAGGCTTTACTCTCCAAAACGGGAGTACACAAAACCACAAAGGTTTTAGTTTGCAGAATAATAAGAATAACACAAATACAGAAATAAATATTAAATTCCTTAAGATTGTTATTCCCGCCAATATTGCTGTATTTGTAAATAATAATTCTGCAAAATAAAAGTTATTGTAATGAAACAATAATAAATTCGAGCCCACTGAATTCACAGTGTTTCCTTAAGGAATTTAATCCCCTCCTAGTACCCAAGGTAATGGATTATTTCCTCCCAGGATAGAACGAATAACACACTGGTGTAGCGGTACTTCAAACCCCAGTGTTTCAGCTAACACAAAGTTCGGTAGCAAATCACACTTACAGTTGCTTTGTTTGAAGTTAAAAAACAATGCAGAACGAAGGAGTATAAACTCAGAAAATTGTATGAAAATGCTGAGAGGAAGGAGTGCAATGTATAGCCAATTTGTTGAGCGAATTATGTGTTGTGTGTTGAGTGTCTTTCTTCAACATCTGCTGCTCATATATATAGCAGCCAGTGTTGAAGAAGACCAAATGTCCACCCTCCATGGTGGAGCAAGCATTAGCTTGTTTGTGGAGCAAGCACATTCATGTTTGTGGAGCAAGCACATTCATGGTGGGAAGAGCATTATCCGGCTACCAAATGGTCAATACACGGATTGGAAATATCCGTTATAAATGCGGATAATCTTACGTTAATATTTACTATTAACAAATAAATTTGGTTCAAAAAATTAATCAATCAATCATTAATCTGAAGCCGAAGCCGAAGCCGTAGCCGAAGCCTAGCCGAGCGAGCGACGACGACGGCGGTGCGATGCTTGCTTTCTTCTTAACTCTTTAAGAGCTACAAGAAGAGCAATTATATATATACCCACCAAAAATGTCTTCCTCTTCCAATATGGGACAATGTCTCATTGTTAAGAGGGGGAAACATAAAATTTTACTCAAAAATTTCATTTTCCCTCCATTTCCCATTCACCCTCATTTTAAGATTATTTCATCTTAAAACAAAAAAAACCTCAACAAGATGTAGTGGTTTCTCTCTAGCTCATTGTGTCTACTCTGGATCCGTCACTGATTTCTCTTGAGCAAGTGTAGCAAAATATATTAGGGGGAAAATAAATGACACAGAAGAAAGAACGGTCCGACCCTTTTTTTCTTTTCTTTATTTTTTTTAACTATTCGGTATCGAAATTCATTCTTCCAATTAATTCAGATTCGTATCGGGTGAAACGTTCCTCTTAATCATGGATGTAATATTATTCGTTATTGTTGGGCGTGCAAATAAAGTTTTATATTGATAATTAAAAAGATTGAAAAGTTACATATAAGGTGTAGGGATACTCCTAAGTCCTAATGGTGTTTGAGGCCTTTTGGAAAAACTTATGTGCGTCAGACTTGGCCTAAAGTGGATGATATTACACAATGTTAAGAATATTTTGGACTAATTCAGTCTAACAATTAGTATGAGAAACAATGGTTCGGCAAGATGAGTAGAGGTTAATAGAATAATGACGGTGTAGGGCTGAGTTTACTACCTTTACCACACCAAAGGCTGCTTGAAGACGCACACATAAGAAGAAGCTAACTCTGGGGCTTTAGTGGCCATTAATACTAGCTCGGTCACGTGGGTGGCACATAACGAATCTCGTAAGTGACCCATGGATCATGGTATAGTAGGCCTGGTGGAATACGAGGCAGAGATTGTTGCGTGAGAACAAAATTTCATATTGATATTTGAAAAGATTGGAGAGTTATATATAAGGTGTAAACATATTTTTAGTGGTGTGACGCCTTTTAAAAAGAAAATATGCGGACTAGAGCTATATATAAGGTGTAGAATACTCTTAGTAGTGTGAGACATTTTGAAAACAAAAAGAGTATATATACCAACTTAGCCCAAGACAAATAATATTACACTACCATGTTAAGAGTATTTTGAGCCCAGAGGGCTTAGCCTAGTAGTTATATATCGAATTGCACATATTATATGATTGTATGAAATTAAAATTTAAAAATACTAAGAGAGACTTGTTGAAAGATATTGATTCCTTGATTAATTATGCATACAATAACCAGCAAGACTTTGAAAAAAACTTTCTCGTAGTTTATATTAGAATTTCAATAGGAAAGCTATTGAGTTATGCACATTGTAGCAATCCTGAGGAAATTTGATCAAAGAAAAATAGGATAGGACGATTGTAGTATTAAATATGGGTCGAGTCGGATAATTTATTCGTTTTTTCATTTACCCTTTTTTCGACCAGCTCATATACGATCCGACCAGCCCATTTGTCATCCCTAGTCATAGCAAACATGAAGAATAATAACTTGAGAACATGAAACCATAAACAAAAACATCTTATTAGTCAATAAAAGGTTTCCATTATCAGCCATTTTGACAAAACATATGGCTATCATTTCCCCCACCCCTTTTAAAGAAAAGGGGATTAGAAACAAAAAAAAAAAGGAAAAAATAAACATAGTAGGTTAAAGTTGACACAAGAAAAGTTTGTGTTCAAGCTAAGAACCTAGCTAGATGTTTGTTTCATACAAGATTGCGTATAACAAACCTAATTTTGGTTCGACTGATCTTTTCCGAATTTCATGTACAACGAATATTTAGTGCACTGGACTGTCTTTTTTTTAGGCCAGTAATTAGAACCAAATAGCTTTGGCATCAATGAGCATTTGTTTGAGTGATCCATCAATTTGTAAGGATATAATATCCTTAGATGATCCAACAAATTTTCCACCAATAAAAACTGCAGGAACACATGGATTACAACCTAAGCTTCTCAATGCCCACTCCATGTCTTTCCCTCTTGGATCTTGATCAAGTTCATGAATTGCTGGACTTGCACCTATATCATAAAAGAGTGCTTTAATACTATGACACATAAAACATGAACTCTTGGTAAATATTACTGCTGCCTTCTTTGATGCCAAGTCTCCTATTCTATCCATCTCGATACAAAACGATATAACAACAACAATTACGCTTCAGTCCCAAACAAGTTGGCGTTAAGATACAAATCGATGCGATGACGAGAATTATATAGATATATAGACTAGATGAGATATATAAGGAGCTGGAGAAAGGAAGAATTTCTCACTAAGGTGATATAGATGCTAGTGTTATAAGCTTTGTGATAGTACAAGATCTTTGAAAGATGGTGGTGATATTTGAGGTTTCATATCTTGCTTATTTATAGGGAACTTGATAGATATGGATTACATTGTTTATCCAGAAAAGGAAAAGAAATATACTGATACATATATGAAAAGACAATGTTCCTTAAAGATATTTCTTTGGATAAAGGAAGGCAAAAGTAGAAAATAATTCCATGCCCTTGATAATAGATTTAAGTTAGAGGCAGAGCCAGAATTTGAGATTTATGAGTTTTAAAATAGCAAACCGAACTTGTAGCTCATTTTAGTTATTTGATTCACAACTAAATATCTATACATATTTAATGAATTTCCTAATACAAATACATTGTTTAAGCTAAAGCTACTAGTTCATCCAAATTTGTATCGAATACTCTAGTTCCGCCCATGATTCAAGTAAAAAATAGTGGTAGTCTAAAGATTATTTATATATCACTATACTAGTATAGTTTAACCTTGGATAGCAGATTAATTATCATATTTTATCAAGTTACGATTTTATGCCTATGACATATATTTATTTGTGATTATCTTGTAAGTAACCTAATTATGCTAATAATTTCTTATTTTTAGTGCATAAAACTTGATCTCTATGAAAAGTTGACAGAAAGAACCAACTATAACATAATACCAGACTTCTACAGTGTCCGTACAACTATTTTTATGGTTAATTTTTTTTTTTTGGTTAAGAAATTTTTTTTATTGATTCAACCCCACACACGCTACATGATTCCTTTCTCTCCTTTATATCTATTTCTTCCTTTCTCTTTTCTATTTACACTTTCCTCCTAGCAAGAGCTAACAAAACAATAAAACAATGTATCAAAAGCCAGCCACACATACAGAAACATAAACCTATATCTCTCTTATCTAATTACTCTGTGATGTTTTAACTTCAATACCATACAAGATGGGTGATTTGTGTAGTGTCCAATTTTTTGCGTGCACAGATTATAGAAGGACCTAGTTCTTCTATGTATTCTTTATACTACTGTTGCGAAATAATAAATGTAGAAATTAAAGAACACAAGTATTTTACGTGGAAAACACCTGGCTCAAAAGGTGAAAAAACCACGACCTACTTTCCAGTAGGATTTTCTCAAACTCTCCACTAAATCACTAAGCCAAAAACTGCATTTACAAAATACTTTTGTAAACCTAGGATTAACTCTAATCCCGTTGTGGCAACCAGCCTCTAACTGCTGCGACAACTTCAAGTTAACTCTAACTTGAATACTCTGAGTACCTATTACAATTGCCTCTAGATAAAGCTGAAAGGTACAATATGAAAACACCTACTACAATTGAACTAGAATAAAAGACAGACACTTAGAACTGGTTCTTCTATCTGGTTCATGTAGCTTCAGGTTCGCACACTTAAATCACACACGAACTGCTTGCAAAATGCCTTTCTATTTTGCTCTCAATTCACGTTTAACTTCTGCTTTTGTGCGTCACATGTAGAATGAGAACATACTGCGATTTATAGAGTTAGTAGAGTAGAAAATAACTAGAGTTCTAATGCTACTCTTCCTTGGTAGAAGAGTTCTAGTTAATCTCAACTCCTAACTCCTTCTTTATCTTGGATAATATTCTTGGTGAGTAAGGAGTCCTTCTCCTTATTAATTATGCAATCTTTTCGATCAAGAGATATCTATTATTATGCCAGATTTCGTTTATCTCCTGCATGTGCATCTCACGTGCTTTGAATCTGCCCGTGTCTATGCCTACCAGTGATGGACCTGGTTCATCCCTGAGTTCCTTTGTCAATCTTCAAAACTATCCTTTACTTGGGCCAACAAATTCCCCCTTTTTGATGATGACAAACTCTGTGCTTCCATAAGCTTAGGCCTTGTTTCAACTTTAGCTCAACATCAACACAATGTTAGAAACATTTTTCTTTTTTATCACTTATCATCAAGGACCGGGTTCATTAGGTTAGAAACATCATTGTTCAAAGTGTAAAGCACAACATTTATCAAAAAGTTGCATAAAAAATATGAGATAACCATATTTTAAAACTTACTCATGGCCACTGGGGCTACTTCAAATGCAATCATGGATTAATCATCATAGATCAAGCTAAGAATTTTAACCATCAAAGAAATATAAACAAACAATTAGAGCAAAAACAGTGAATTTCATTGATGATTGATAAGATTCTACCACAAAACATAAGAAGAAATAAAAACACTGGAAATATGAGCAAAACAAATCCCGAACTGGGTCACTGGTTGATCTACACTAGGCTAGGAGTTTAAGGTTTGGAAGAACTAGGTGCTTGGTTTTTGGCTTGGAGGAGTTTCAACATATCCTGAAGAATGCCATCATTCTTCTCCTTTTCTCTTGCCAGCTCAGTTCTGAGAGCATCTCTCTCAGTCTCTACCTCATCTAACCTTTTCTTCAGCCTCTCAATCTCAGCATCCTTAGCCTCACTTTCTTGCACCAAGGCTCGCACCTTGCTATTCACTGGTACCTTCTTAGATGAACCAGGTTCTTTAGGAGTGGCATGGACTTCATAGTCACAAGCAGGCAGAGTATTTATCCCAAAATGATCTTTGCTTGTACCAACCTCCCTTTCTTCTTTGGATTATAACTTTCAGTCACTCTCTTCAGTAGGTCTGCGAGGGTTTCCTATTCAGATGAAACAGGTTCATCTATATTTTTTTCAAGTTGAACCAGCCCTTCAGCGGCTTCGCCAGACCTACTTCCCCCTGTTTTCTTTACACTTTCCTCTACTCCAGCTGATTTTTCATGCCAAATAACCATTGCACCTGTGTCTTTGGTTAAACTCACATGAGTGGGTGAATAATCAACCACTCTTTTACCCTTTCCCCTCACAGCACTTCGAACACCCTTGCTCTTTTTTGCTTTTTCTTTCTCATTTTTACCACCAATTCCTCCAGACTCTATAGTTTCAACACCTGCTTTAGACCCTACTAGTATAAACCTATTCTCCAAATTTATTTTCTCCCCGCAACAACCTTGCGAGCAAGCAACTTTACTCTTTTCTTAGAGGTTGGGGTGGTGGAAGGGATGATAGTGGGTGTGGAAGTCTAATCAAACTGAATTTCAGTTTTGAAAAGACTTTGGAGTGTATCCCTAGAATCTAGGTACTTCAATTCGGTTGGGACTTTTTTTAACAGAACTGGTTCACTTGTAACGGATAAGTCCAAAAGGAGTTTGGAATTAAGTAGGACTCTGCTCATGATCCAAATATTATTATTTCAAATTATGCAGAGTGTAAAAAATATACCGTGTTATCTAGATGAACCAGGCTCTTCACTGAGAATACTCTTGTGTAAGTCTAAATTTGCCAAAATAGAAAAAATAAAATTAGAGATTAATGAGTCATTTTAACACATGGCACAAGAGTATACTATTGCGAGTATGAGACTGAGCAAAAATTAATCTAATTATGTACACAATTTTCAAATTTTCTAACCAATTTTCTTTTCGTTGTGTACTCTAAACTGGTCCTTTTAGGTGATCTTAACCATCCCTAATTCTAACTTGTTCCTTTCAAAGTGATCTCTACTTAGGGCTTTTGTGAAGATGTCAGCTATTTGCTTGTCAGTAGCACAAAATTCCACAGTGATCAACCCCTTTTCATAGTTATCCCTTAAAAAGTGATGCCTAACATCTATGTGCTTAGTTCTCTTGTGATGAACCGAGTTTTTGGTCATACTAATTGTACTAGTGTTATCACAAAAAATGGGGATACAACCAACATCAATTCCAAAGTCCATTAATTGTTGTTTGATCCACAACAATTGAGCACAACATGAGGCAGCAACAATATACTCAGCTTCAGCAGTAGTAAGGCCGCTGAATTTTGCTTTTTGGTGGCCCAAGACACAAGACATAAGCCAAGAAAGTGTGCCATACCTGAGGTGCTCTTTCTATCCACAAGAAAACCTGCATAATCAGCATCAACATATCCCACAAGATTGAAATTACTACCTTTTGGATACCAAATACGAAGATCAGTGGTGCGTTTTAGATATCTCAAAATTCTCTTGACAGCCGTCAAGTGAGACTCCTTCGGATTTGCCTGAAATCTTGCACAAATGCCTACACTGAAAACAATGTCAGATCTACTAGCAGTGAGATACAACAATGAGCCAATCATTCCCCTATACAACTTCTGATCAATAGATGAACCAGGTTCATCTATATCCAACTTTGTAGCTGTTGCAATAGGAGTGTCAATTTCTTTGGAGTCTTCCATTTTAAACTTTTTAAGCAACTCTTTTATATACTTCTGCTAATGGATCATAGTTCCATTTGAATTTTGTTTAATTTGTAAGACTAAAAAGAAATTAAGGTCACCCATCATGCTCATTTCAAATTCACTCCCCATTAGTTTAGCAAATTCTTTACTTAACTTATCAGTAGTTGCTCCAAAGATTATATCATCAACATATATCTGAACTACCAAGAGATATTTACCTTTTTCTTTTAAGAACAAAGTATTGTCAATTTTACCTCTCTTGTAGTCATGCTCAAGCAAAAACTTTGATAATCTTTCATACCATGCTCTTGGCGCTTGCTTGATCCCATAAAGTGCTTTGTCAAGTTTGTACACATGATCAGGACTCTCCTTGCTTTAAAACTCCGGAGGTTGTTTGACAAACACTTCTTCTTTTAGATAGCCATTGAGGAAGGCACTCTTGTCATCCATCTGGTGGAGGGTGAATTTCATATAAGCAGCAAAGGCTATAAGGAGTCTTATTGCTTCCAACCTTACAACTGGAGCAAAGGTTTCATCATAGTCTATGCCCTCCTCCTGGCTATATCCTTGAACCACCAATCTTGCCTTGTTCCTTGTAACAGTTCCATCTTCATCAAGTTTGTTTGTGAAGACCCATTTTGTACCAATTACTTATCTGTCCAAGGGTCTTGGTACCAGATGCCAAACTTAACTCCTTTCAAATTGGTTGAGTTCATCCTGCATTGCATTTACCCAGTCTGTATCCTGCAAAGCTTCAGCAACATTTTTAGGTTCAATAAGAGATAAGAAAGCATCAAAAGCACAAAGATTCTGTAATGAAGATCTGGTTTTGATTCCAGAGGTTGGATCAGTAATTATGTTCTCAATGGGATGAGAACTTTGATACTTGTAAGGTTTCACAACCAACTGGTTTCCCTTTGATGTTCCTTCAGTCTTTTGTTGTTGTGGAACAAGTTTATGGACATGTTCCATTGAGGTTTGGGAATCATTTCCTCTTTATTCTATTCCCCCTGTCATGTTGCTCTGGGTGGAAGAACCTATTCCATCACCTCTTCGTTCTTCCAGTGCTGCTTCTGTATGGGCAGTGGTTTCGTTTAAGTTTCTTACCAGCCCAATTGTTTCATCATCATGTTCCTGTCTCTCAGAAATAATGTTAGTTTCATCAAAAATTACATGAACACTTTCTTCAACACACATAGTTCTTTTGTTATAGACTTTATAAGCTTTGCTATGTGAAGAATACTCCCTCATCACTTCGAGGATCAAACTTGCCTAGGGAGTCTTTACCATTGTTGTGCACAAAGCACTTGCATCCAAATTTCCTAATATAGGATATATTTGGTTTTCTCCCTTTAAGTATCTCATAGGGAGTCTTCTCTACAAGAGGTCTAGTCATGCACCTATTTATGATGTAGCATGCAGTATTTACAGCTTCTGCCCAAAAGCTATGGGGTAGTTTACTAGAAAGAAGCATATTCCTAGCCATATCTTCAAGTGTCCTATTCTTTCTTTCAACTACTCCATTTTGTTGTGGAGTCCTAGGAGTAGAAAAATTATGATCTATGCCATGCTCATCAAAAAATTCAGCAAATTTAGCATTTTCAAATTCAGTGCCATGATCAGACCTTATTGATGCAAGTTTATTACCTAGTTGTTTCTGAGTTTTTCTAACAAAAGAAGTGAACATGTCAAATGCTTCATCTTTAGATGTTAAAAATAATGTCCAAGTAAACCTAGAGTAATCATCAACAAGCACCATCACGTATATTTTACCACCTCTGCTTAATGTTCTCATTGGACTATAGAGATCAATATGGACCAGTTCCATCGTTCTGGTGGTACTTTTCACTTTCTTGCATTTAAAGGAGGATCTTACCTGCTTCCCTCTTGCACAAGCCTCACAAACTTTGACTTCCTTGAACTTGATGTTAGGCAGTCCTATCACCAAGTCCTTGGAGACTAATTTGTTGAGTTGACTCAGACTTGCATATCCAAGTCTCGTGTGCCAAAGGAGGGGATCATTGTCCAACACACTTAAGCAAGTGAGTTCATTTTCTGACAGTGTGGACAGATCTACAACAAGTGAGTTCATTTTCTGACAGTGTGGACAGATCTAAAAAATATATATATATATTGTTCACTCTTTTTCCCTGCAAAACAATCTTGTCAGTGGTAAGATTAATCATAAAGCATTTAGTTGAGGTGAATGCTACCAAGTTACCTCTATCACACGGTTGTGATACACTAATTAGACTGTATTTTAGGCCGTCTATCAAATAGACATTCTCAATCGAGTGAGAGTCAGTCTTACCTACCTTACCAACCCCAATGATCTCACCTTTCTTCCCATTTCCAAAGGAGACATTACCTCCTTTGAGGTCCTCAAGTGAAAGGAACTGGTTCTTGCTTCCTGTCATGTGCTTTGAGCAGCCACTATCCATGTACCATATTTGGCTGCTCCCCTTCACTTGGACCTGCAAAAGGAAATCAGGGGTTAGTCTTAGGAACCCAAACTAGTTTGGGTCCTTTTCTATAAGCAAAAGGATGAATTAAATTCTTTTTAGCCCAACTTGTTAACCAATTCTTCCCTTGAACAAATTTTTTGTTCTTTTGACTGGCCCTTTCTTTTGCATTACATTCACTTTTATAGTGACCAGTCTTACCACAGTGAGTACAAATATTGTTCTCAGGAAGAGTGAGGTACTTTCTTTTAGGATCTCACTTAGGTAGCTGATTCCCAAAGCCAAGTCCTCTTCTATTGCTATTGTGATGTTCCTGTAGCAATGACAAAGCATCGGAGGGCATGTTCTATTTACTAGTTCTGTCTAGTTCATATTTGACCTTGCCTAGATCCTCATTTAGCACTCTTACCTGCTCATCCTTCCTATACAACTCATCTTTTAGTTTGCCTTCATTTTCTTCTAAAGTGAGTTGTGTGCAATCAGCTGTCTTCTTATTGGTTCCTAGTTTCAGTTTTAGATTTTCAGATTTTTAACTCAAGAACATTTGCTTCAAATGTATGAACCTAGTTCTTCAGAGCAGTATTTTCACTCATAGTCTCACTAACTCTGAGTTCCAGGTTCTTACACTTTACTTTTAAAATCATACAATCCTTAGACAGTTGTTCTTTTTCTTTATTTATTACCTCAGATTCATCAATGAAATCTAGCAATAATTCAGAGAGTTTTTCTTTAGAAAAAAACTTAATCTTGTCTTTGAGATGAATTATACTTACCTCAAATTGCTCATGAGATTCCCCATCTGATTCTCCAATTGCCATAAGTGCTTGTTCATCTTCATCTTCATCATCTGATTCCTCATCTGAACTTTCTCCCCAAGCAGCAACCATAGCCTTTGTTGATCCTTTGTTCTTCTTGGGATGAACCCGTTCCTCCTTCCTATTCCTTCGTTCAGATCTTTCCTTCTTCCATTCAATTTCCTATTGAGGGAAATTCTTGATGTGATGATTAGTCTTCCCACACTTATAGCATCCCTCATTGGTCGTTTTTTCCGGAACCCTTGCTTTCTTGTAATTTTCACCTCTTGATGAACCTTTTCCTCTCATAAGGTATTTCTTGAAGTCCTTGGTGATCATAGCCATTTCATCTTCATCTAGATCAGCACCTTCAGTAATTCTGAGTGCCAGGCTCCTTTCCTTCTTGGGTACATCCATCTTCATGGTCTGCCTTCTAAGTTCATAAGCATTGAGATTTCCAATTAGCTCATCCAACCTAAGAGTTGCAATGTTCTTAGATTCCTGAATTGCAGTGATTTTGCTTTCCCAAAAAATTGGTAGAACCCTAGTCAGAATCTTCTCAACTTTGTCTTCTTCAAGAAGAGTCCTTCCAAGAGACTTCGGTTCATTAGTCAGTATAGTGAACCTTGTATATATCTCTTGGATAGTCTCTTCTTCCTTCATAGAGAAATTCTCATATTGAGAATATAGTAAAGTACCTCTGGACCTCTTCACCTGAGCAGTTCCATCATGAGCCACTTGCAAGGTGTCCCAAATTTTCTTAGCAGTAGTACAACTTTGAATTTTGGTGTACTCATCTGGACCAAGTCCACACACAAGCCATTTCTTCGCCTTAGCATTCTTCTCCCACTTTCTCAAGTCCTCAATAGTGCAGTCAGCTCTTGTCTTTGGCACATCTACTCCTTCAGTATTCTTCTTCATGGTAGCCAAAGGACCATCAATAACAATGTCCCATAGCTCGTAGTCTTCTCTAATTATGTGGTATCTCATTTTGTTCTTCCACTAGGAGTAGTACTGGCCATTGAAGAGTAGAGGCCTAGCAGTTGATTGTCCTTCCCAGTACCCAGGTGGTGCACTCAGCTTGATCGTCTCCTAAGGTGTTAGCCTCTTCAAGAATAACCCGCTCTGATACTAATTAATATTTTAACTTCAATACCACACAGGAGATGATTTGTTTGGTGTCCAATTTTTGCGTGCATAGATTATAGAAGGACTTGGTTCTTCTATGTGTTCCTTATACTACTGTTGAAGAATAATAAATGCAAAAATTAAAGAATACAAGTATTTTACGTGGAAAACACCAGGCTCAAAAGGTGAAAAAACTACGACCTACTTCCCAGTAGGATTTTCCCAAACTCTCCACTAAATCACTGAGCCAAAACCTGCATTTACAAAATACTTTTGTAAACCTAGAATTAACTCTAATCCCGTTATGGCAACTAGCCTCTAACTGCTGCGACAACTTCAAGTTAACTCTAACTTGAATACTCTGAGTACCTATTACAATTGCCTCTAAATAAAGATGAAAGGTACAATAAGAAAACACCTACTACAATGAACTAGAATAAAAGACAGACAATTGGAACTTGTTCTTCTATCTGGTTCATGTAGCTTCAGGTTCGCACACTTAAATCACACACGAACTGCTTGCAAAATGCATTTCTATTTTGCTCTCAATTCACGTTTAACTTCTGCTTTTGTGCGTCACATGTAGAATGAGAACATCATGCGATTTATAAAGTTAGTAGAGTAGAAAATAACCAGAGTTCTAATGCTACTCTTCCTTGGTGGAAGAGTTCTAGTTAATCTCAACTCCTAACTCCTTACTTATATTGGATAATGTTCTTGTTGAGTAAGGAGTCCTTCTCCTTATTAATTATGCAATCTTTTCGATCAAGAGATATCTATTATTATGTCAGATTTCGTTTATCTCCTGCATGTGCATCTCACGTGCTTTGAATCTGCCCGTGTGTATGCCTACCAGTGATAGACCTGGTTCATTCCTGAGTTCCTTTGTCAATCTTCAAAACTATCCTTTACTTGGGCCAACACTCTGTCTATCCATTCCTTTTCTCTAACACTCAGCATTTTAGTTACAAAATTTATCCTCCTCAATCTCATTCTTGTTTGATCTGCTTTATCACATATCCTGTAGTTGGTAATTTGTACTCCCACACTGCATTGTTGCGAGCCTTCCATATCCCGTAGACAAGTGCTGCTACTATAGCCAGCACCACTTCTCTGCATCTCTTCCCCTTAGTGATTCTGGCCATTCTTCTCCAGATATTTTTATGGTTAATTAATACGTACATTAATGGGGTGAAAGGCAAAGATATTATTTCTTGATTTTTCATGAAATTTCCTTTTGTTTAGTGGGTAAATACTTTTGGAGACTAGAAACCATTATAATAATAATTTTTTCAAAACTTTAATGACGTGTAAAGTCAATGCTACTGATACAAGAGATGCGAAGGAATTTTTTTAAAAAAAGGAATAGTTTATAAAAGAAGCTTTTATGCATGTAGAGGAATATAGAATAAAGAAAAGTTTATATGTTCTATAATTAATTCATAGTAAAATGTTACGACGAGTTCATATACACATATCCTGAATTCCATGTATACAAGTTACATCCTTTTGATATATTTAGAGTTGTGCTAGTCTGGGGCGGAGCTAGAGTATTAGGTATGAGTTCGGACGAAAAATAAATCTATATTTATATTCTATATATATATATATATATATATATATATATATATATATATATATATATATAATACCAAACTGCAAGCTCAATAACAAAAAACGAACTAGAAATTCAACAGTAAGTTCTGAACATATAAATTTCAATTCTTACTTCGCCTTTGGTTCTGGTATTGGTAGAGAACTTGAGAGGATCCTTAGATGATGGGGAAAATATGATCCTTAGCTTATCCATTTTGATCTACGAGATTCAATATTCTTGGTTCACCATGCAGGGACGTGTCTCAATTGAAACCAAGTTGAGTAGTCTTAGAAAGTTAAAATTAATGTCTCTTCTTCTTGTTTCCTTTTTTTCTTTTTCTCTTCTTTTTCTACTCCTTCAATAGTAACTAAGTAGGTGTTTGGACATAAATTTTAAGTTTTTTTTTTTAAATTTGGAATTTTACTAAAATTTGATTTGAAGATAAAGTTGTGTTTGGTTATAATTTTTGCAACATATTTGGATGTACTTTTTTCAAAACTGTCACGACCCAAAATCCGCTAATCGCGATGGCACCTAACCCAACCCGCTAGATAAGCCAACTCATAACTGTCCAATTTCAATAATAGTGATAAGACAATCAAACAAAAGGAATTTTCTGAATCTTAAACCTTTCCCAAGGACTGGTAGTACAAATCATGAGCTTCTAAGAATAGAATTTACAAAGTTGATATAAGGTAAATACATCTTCTGTTTGAAAAGTACATAAACAGAGTTTTTATAAATCTAAGGCTACCATGAACAAGAGGCACCTACAATAGGAATGCAGGTACATCTTCAAATCCGACAACCATCGCGCATAGCAACAACAACAGCCAACATCTGCACGCAATATGCAGATGTGTAGTATCAGTACAACCGACCCCATGTACTGAGTAAGTAACAAACCTAACCTTAGGTTGAAAGTAGTGACGAGCTGGAACATAGGTCGGGTCCAACACCAATAACCAATAACAGTTCATAACAACGTAGAGCATATAAATAAGAAAGTACCTGAGCGATAAAAATGCTCAGCTTTTTCACAGTTTTCCCAAAATAGTTCCACTTTTCAAGAATATCAGTGAAAACTTAAATCCTTTACCGAAATCGTCGTAAAATATGAGATAATTTGAAAACCGTAAATTTTTCATAAAATCCTTTCCACAATAAATTAGATGTTTCGTTTTCTTTCCAGATAGCAAGTGTGAAATACCTCTCTATGCCCACATATCAATGTGTATAAAATTTCATGAATGATGTGATACAGTACAACATAAGAAAAAATGCATCTTTATGCCTGTATGTCATGTGTGCATGCCAATGCCATGTATCTCAGAGATGATCATGTACTCACACTCTCAGAGTACTCAATCTCACTGTCTCACACTTTCCACTCATCATGCTCAACCACTCGGTACTGCATATAGCCTATACGGCCCGGAAAATCCATCCCAGAACATATACAATACTGACTATAAGTTACCCAGTACCGAGGAAAAAAGGCAATCCAACCCTATGGAAAAATCCATCTCCAGGTATCAAGTACTTCGGACAAATCCATGTCCAAGGAAATACATCCCTCAATAATATCATTTGCGCTCACTAGGGGTGTGTACAGACTCCGGAGGGGCTCCTACAGCCCAAGCGCTATTATAATCATCAATATAACTGCTGCGGCGTACAGCCCGATCCCATAATTGTCACTCATAAATAGGCTCTCAGCCTCTCTCAGTCATCACTCTCTCCAGTCTCACTCATGGGCTCACAATGTCATGAAACTAGCTCGACAATAATGATATGATGTATCAATACACAACAACTGAGACTGAGATATGATATGAATGCATGAATTTGACTGAGTAGGAAATATCAATGAAATCAGTGAGATGACAGTACGAAGCGACCACTATGGGTCCTAACAATACCAGCATAAGGCCTAAACAGGATAGCTAGCATGATTCACAATTCAGTTACTTAATCACGTGGTGAAAACACAGATATCAACAAAATAGGGCCACTAAACAGTGCCATGAAAACAAAGAAGTCACAATTCACCGGGTGCACACCCGCACGCCCATCACCTAGTATGTGCGTAATCTCATCATCAATCACATAGCACGTAACTCGGGGTTTCATACCCTCATCACTAAGTTTAGAAGAGTTACTTACCTCGAACAAGCCAATTTCAGTACCGAGCAAGCCAAGCGATGCTCCAAAAATACCATCCCGCGTGTTCCGACCTCCGAACGGCTCGAAACTAACCAAAAATAACTCAAATACATCAAACAATGCTTAAGGAACCAATCCCAATCGAAAAATGTCGAATCTTTAATTAAAAGCCCAAAATCGGCCAAAAGCCCCAACCCGGGCTCGCCCCTTGAAACCCGACAAAACTCATAAAATCAGATAACCCATTCAATTATGAGTCCAACCATACTAGTTTCACTCAAATCCGACTCCGAATCGATGTTCAAACCTCAAAATTCACTTTATGAAATTTTTGACAAAACCCCCAAATTTTACTTTGAAATCATCAACCAAATGCTAAAAAAGAATATGGATTCATGAATTATAACCAAAATCAAGTATACAACACTTACCCCAATTCATATGGTGAAAATCTCCTCCAAAACATTGTCCAAATCCGAGCTCCCCAACTCAAAATATGACCAAATGAACAAACTTTCGATATTAAGTACTTTTTGCCCAATTGTTCTACCTCGTTTTGCATACCAAATGATTCCAAAACTTACTTTTGATACATCCAACGGATTTCTTGTGACATTGCAGAGAAGATAGGCTTTTGAATCACTCCATTTGACCTTGTAATGAAGGAGATATGTTGGTTTCAATATTTGGAAATAGTGCAGATTTTTAAATACGAAGTGAATGGCAATTTCGTAATTAATCTGAAATAAAATTTGACAACCCAATTCTTAGTAAAATGACCATAAACTCCTCATACGATATCCAAATTCGATGATTCTTTTTGCTACGGATCCCTAATTACGATACGGATCCAATGCTTCAACCAAAACAGAAATCGGAGTTCATTTATTTAATGTGGTACCATTTATGCTTGAAGAAACGACGTCAAAACATAAGAAAAACGAGCGCAACGCAACCCAATTTTATCCAAAACTCACCCGAGCCCCTCGGGACCCCGTACGAACATACTAACAAGTCTCATAATATAACACAGACTTACTTGAGGCCTCAAATCACGCATAACAATATCGAAACGATGAAACACACCTCAAATCAAACTTAATGAACT
This sequence comes from Nicotiana tabacum, assembly GCF_000715075.1. Classification (NCBI taxonomy): domain Eukaryota; kingdom Viridiplantae; phylum Streptophyta; class Magnoliopsida; order Solanales; family Solanaceae; genus Nicotiana; species Nicotiana tabacum. The sequence continues at coordinate 4,572,322 of NC_134096.1, forward strand.
TTCGAACTTTCGACTTCCAAAAACACGCGCCAAAATATATCAAATCAACTTAGAATGAACTCAAATTTTGTACACAAGTCCTAATACATCATACGGAGCTACTTGTGCTCCCAAACTATCAAGAGAAGTGAAAATTCTCAAAACGACCGTTCGAGTCATTACATTCTCCCCCACTAAACATACGTTCGTCCTCGAACGTGCCAAGAGTTATTTCCAAGGCCATCAAACCACCGTATAACTTTACCATAAACATACTCGGGGCTGATCCCACGTCAACCTATTTCAACTAGGCCTAACCACACTACACAACTGAATATCATTACTCCATCCTTAGTCCGTAAACCACAGTATCCAATTTCGAACTTCCGAAATTACTACAAGACTCGAACTTCGCATATACACACTGTATAAGTCTGAACAAGCTGTATCAAGCCATAACTATGACCCACGACACAATCACAGGATATACCACACAACTCAAATTCTCATAGCGATAACTTTCGACCGCAATAGCTTCTCGATAACCAACTCGACACCGGTAACTAACCTCATATCAACTAAAATCTTGTTCTAAACCTTTGTACACTGCCAATGATGAATGAAACATGCAGAAACTCGTAACCACTTATCAGACCAACAAGTCATGGAACTCTCCCTCCTCCAACAAGAACTATAGCCAATTTCTAAGCCGACTTCCGATATTATCCTTCCAACTATGTTGTAATCAATTACGATAGTATCCATTCTAGGTCCAATGACCTCATCTCATCCAATACCGAGCAAGCCAAGCAATGCTCCAAAAATGCCATCCCGCGCGTTCCGACCTCCGAATGACTCTAAACTAACAAAAAACAACTCAAATACATCAAACAATGCTAAAGGAACCAATCCCAATCGAAAAGGGTCGAATCTTTAATCAAAAGCCCAAAATCGGCCAAAAAGCCCAACCCGGGCCCGTACCTCGGAACCCGACAAAACTTATAAAATACGACAACCCATTCAATTACGAGTCCAACCATACTAGTTTCACTCAAATCCGACTCTGAATCGATATTCAAAACTCAAAATTCACTTTATAAAATTTTAGACAAAACCCCCAAATTTCACTTTGAAATCATCAATCAAATGCTAAAAACGAAGATGGATTCATGAAATATAACCAAAATCAAGTATAGAACACTAACCCCAATTTATATGGTGAAAATCTCCTCCAAAACATTGTCCAAATCCGAGCTCCCCAACTCAAAATATGATCAAATGAACAAACTTTCGATATTAAATACTTTTGACCAGCTGTTCTGCCACGTTTTGCATGCCGAACGATCTCAAAACTTACTTTTGATGCGTCCAATGGATTCCTTGTAACATTTAAGTCAAGATAGGCTGTTGAATCACTCCATTTGATCTTATAATGAAGGAGATATGTTGGTTTCAATATTTGAAAATAGTGCAGATTTGTAAATACGATGTGAGTTGCAATTTCGTAATTAACTGAAAAAGCTAGCAACCCAATTCTTAGTAAAATAACCATAAAGTCCTCATATGATGTCCAAATTCGACGATTCTTTTTCCTACGGATCCGTAATTACGATACGGATCTAATGATTCAATAAAAACAGAAATCGGAGCTCATTTGTTCAATGTGGTACCATTTATGCTTGAAGAAACGACGTCGAAACATAAGAAAAACGAGCGCAACACAACTCAGACCTATCCGAAACTCACCTGAGCCCCTCGGGACCCCGTACGAACATATCAACAAGTCCTATAACATAACACGGACTTACTCGAGGCCTCAAATCACGCATAACAACATCTAAACGATGAAACACACCACAAATCAAACTTAATGAACTTTCGACTTCCAAAAACTCGCGCCGAAACATATCAAATCAACTCCGAATGAACTCAAATTTTGCACACAAGTCCTAATACATCATACGGAGCTACTCGTTCCCCAAACTACCAAGCAAAGTGCAAATTCTCAAAACAACCGTTTGGGTCGTTACAAAAACCATAAAACATGATTTATACCCCACGATTTTGTAAACAATATCAAAACCACCCCGACTTGATTATCCTACCTGAAACAAACAATCAAACATACTGATTGTTTAACTGTACAAACAATCTCTAATAGAAGTTGTAGTGGCTCCTTCAAGTAAAAGTATAAATTGTAAATCTCAACAGTGGATATCAAAATATAGTCCAAGGTCACGCAATCAGATGGTGGGTACGTAGTTGTAGGTGTTATCTAGGTTTAATAACTGATTAGCGTCCTTTTATAAATTTAAAAAATATAGGGCAAATTTATAAAACTTAAAAATACCAACTTTTCAATTTTTCAATTGAAAAACTGGTTCTCAGCAGTTTTTCAAATTCAAAAATGCATTTTCAAGTTGAATTTGAAAAAATGTAAAATTTTCATAACAAAACATTATTTTGAAATTTTTTTTTTTGAAAAAAAGGAAAAATTTATTATGTCCAAACGGGCTCTAAGTATTTTTTAGCTTTGTAAAAAGGGACACGAGTGCATTAAGCTTCTGTTAGGCGCATGGTCAGAAGAAGGATCAGACCACACATGGGTCGTATATACATAGCCTCATTGTATTTTTAAAAAAGATTTTTTCGCGGATCGAACTTATGATCTTCTAATCATACGACGACGGCAAATTTCACCGTTACACCAAAGCGCACAAAGAAATTCTTCTAGCTAACGATATTTATGTTTAAGGATTGCACGCAAGATATTAAAGGCCGTCTTCAAACTTCTATTCGACCTTTTTCAGACAGTTCCTCCTTTTTGTAGCTTTGCTCGCTCGTCTAATAGCCAAATGCCGGCCCGGATTCAAAATTTAGACTTGATAAGTTTAACTTTTATTTCTTATCACTGAACAAATTGCAAATTTCAGACTATTAGTTTAGAATTTAATACTTTCTCCATTTCAATTTATGCGTCTTACTCTCTTTTTTATTTATTTTTAAACAAATATCACATTTTTATGTTTAGTAAGTTTTAATTCAATATACTCATTTTACCTTTAAACGATACTCCTCTAATTTATAGAAATAACATGACATGTTCGAAATCACAAGATTAATAGAATATTTTTGATATCTTGTACCTGCCTTTAGTTTAAGACCGTAAAATTTAAAAATTTCTTTTCATTCATAAACCTCGTGCTTTATCAAACTAATTAAGACATATATAAAATTAAACATAGGGAATACTTTTTAAAAACTTGAATCCACAAAGTTCAAGGTCTAAAGCTGCCTCCGCATAATTCATTTGTCTAGTTCAGATTTATTTTTTCATATTACAATAAATCAATTCGTAACTGCTTCTCTGTAGATGAATGCGTCTATATGTTCATTTACGTCAGGACCCGGAATTCCCACATTCGGAATTGTGATGACGCCTAACATTTCACTTGCCAGACAAGCCAACGTTAGAACAATTTATCCATTTTCAACAATTCAAATTGAATAATAATAAAGAAACTTAAATAACTGCCATAATCTAAAATATAGTGTGAAAAACCATAACAACTGAAATATCTAATACAACTCTGGACCCGGTGTCACAAGTGCACGAGCTAATAGAATAGTACAATTAAAGGTCTGAATAAAACATAAAGTTGTGTGAGGGAAAATACACAGCTAATAAAAAGGAAAAGGGACTCTAGGGGTTGTGGACGCCGAGCAGTTGTACCTCAAGTCTCTACACTGTTAGCCAACCCGAGTATGCTAATAACCGCCGCTGGGACCGACTCCAAAATCTGTACAAGAAGTGCAGAGTGTAGTATGAGTACAATCGACCTCATGTACTCGGTAAGTGTTGAGCCTAACCTCGATGAAGTAGTGACGAGGCTAAGGCGGGTCACTTACACTATAACCTGTATACAGTATAAAGAAAGACAGGAAAGGAAAATATGGAGCGAAATAAGGCAGTTAACTGAATAAAATAGCCAAATCCTCAATGAAAACCAGTGACGATCAAATTACCAATCCTTAGAGTTTCGTATGAAAAATAATGGAAACCAACACAGCATAGGGAAATAGAAATACATAGATTGTTGCGGCGCGTAACCCGATCCCACCGTACAACACAATCCTTCCTTATTCCATCGTAATAATATCAACAATAGTAAATAAATATATGTTGGGGCGCGCAACCCGATTCCACCATATAACAAATTAATATCATAATTCACCTTTATTTCACTGTATTAATCCACCCTTATTTCACATGTTGCGGCGTGCAACCCGATCCCACCATATCAATATAAATTTACCCTTATTTTACCATATCAATCCACCTTTATTTAACATGTTGTGGCGTGCAACCCGATCCCACTATATCAATATCAAATATTCAATTAGCACAAACAAATCAATAACTCAAATCACAAGAACCTCTACAATTGATGAATATGGAGCTCAGTCAAAAAGGAAGCCCCGTACCAACTTGGAAATTCACATATGAAATATTACACGGCAAGACAAGTACAATAAATGATAACTAAAAGGTTAAAATACGTCAATTATGATAAATAGCAGCGAGTCACAAGGCATGGAAAGGCCTAACATTCTTACGAGAAACAATGATTAACAAGTAGCAAGTAAAGCATGGGAGGCAAATCCACTTTGTAGCCTATCCGAAACTCACCCCAACCCTCGAGGCTCCAAACTAAATATGTACACAAGTCCAAGAACATCATACAAACTCGATCGCACGATCAAAGCACCAAAATAACACCTAGAACCACGAATCGGACACCAAATCAAATGAAACTTTCAATGAAACTTAAAAACTTCTATTTCGACAACCAGACGTCCGAATCATGTCAAACCAACTCCGTTTTTTTACAAAAATTTGCAGACAAGTCATAAATATAGTAATGGATATATACCAAGCTCCGGAACCAAAAATCCGGATCCCTAGCAAAAAAGTAAAACCTTGGTCAAATTTTTAAACTCTTTAAACCTTTAAACTTCAATTTTCGACAAAAAACGGTAACTCGATCTAGGAACCTTCGAATTCAAATTTGGGCATATGCCTAGGTCCCAAATTACGATACGGACCCACCGGGACCATTAAAATACGGATCTAGATCCGTTTGCTCAAAACGTTAACCAAAGTCAACTCAAATAGATTTTTAAGGTAAAATTTCATATTTTATCAATTTTTAACATAAAAGCCTTCTGGAAGAGGACACAGACTGCACACGCAAATTGAGAAAGGCTAAAATGAAATATTTGAGGTTTTGAAATACAGAGTTAAGGTTTAAAATTTTAGATGACCTATCGGGCCATCATATTATCCACCTCTAAAACAATCTTTCGTCCTCGAATGGACATAGAAAAGTGCCTGGACTGGTGAAAAGGTATGGATATCTACTCCTCATGTCTGACTCGGACTCCCAAGTAGCTACCTCAATCGACTGACCTCTCCACTACACTCGAACTGAAGGATAACACTTTGACCTCAACTGTTGAACCTGCCGGGCTAGAATAACCACCAGCTCCTCCTCATAAGTCAAATCCTTGTCCAACTAGACTGAGCTAAAATCTAACATATGGGACGGATCACCGTGATACTTCCGGAGCATAGACACATGGAACACCGGATGGACTGCTGATAAGCTAGGTGGCAATGCGAGCCTGTAAGCCACCTCACCCACTCTCTCAAAAATCTCAAAAGGTCCGATTTACCTAGGGCTCAACTTGCCATTCTTCCCGAACCTCATCACACCCTTCATGGGTGAAACCCGGAGCAATACCCTCTCTCCGACCATGAATTCTACATCACGAACCCTACAGTCGGCATAACTCTTCTGCCTAGACTAAGTTGTACGAAGTCGATCTTGAATAATTTTGACCTTATCCAAGGCATCATGTACCAAATCTGTACCCAACAATTGAACCTCCCCCGGCTCAAACCATCCAACTGGCGAAAGACACCGCCTCTCATATAATGCCTTATAGGGAGCCATCTGAATGCTCGACTGGTAGATGTTGTTGTAGGCAAACTCTGCAATTGCAAGAACTGATCCCAAGAACCCCCAAAATCTATAACACAAGCGCAGAGCATATCCTCTAATATCTGAATAGTGCGCTCGAACTGTCTGTCCGTCTGAGGATATAATGATGTGCTCAACTCAACTTGCGTGCCCAACTCATGCGTATGACCCTCCAGAAATACGAGGTGAACTGCGTACCTTGATCAGAAATGATAGACACGCGCATACCGTAAAGATGGACGATCTCGCGGATGTAGATCTCGCTAATCGCTATAAAGAATAGGTAACTGCCACATAAATGAAATGACTGACTTGGTCAGCCTGTCCACAATAACCCATACTGCGTCGAACTTCCTCTGAGTTTGTGGGAGCCCGACAACAAAATCCATAGTGATACACTCCTACTTCCACTCAGGAATCTCTAACTTCTGAAGCAAACCACCAGGTCTCTGATGCTCCTACTTTACTTGTTGGCAATTTAGACACCAAGCTACATATGCAACTATATCCTTCTTCATCCTTTTCCACCAATAATGTTGCCGCAAGTCCTGATACATCTTGGCGGCACCCGGGTGAATAGAATACCAGGAACTCTGGGCCTCCTTTTGAATCAACTCATGAAGTCCATCTACATTGGGCACACAAATACGACCCTGCATCCTCAAAACTCCATCATCTCCAACAGTAACCTGCTTGGCACCACTGTGCCGCACTGTGTCGCTAAGGAAAAGTAAATGAAGGTCATCATATTGCCACTCTTTGATGTGCTCAAACAAGAAAGACCGAGTGATTGTACAAGCCAGAACACGACTGGGCTCTGAAACATCCAACCTCATGAACTGATTGGCCAAAGCCTGAACATCTGATGCAAGCGGTCTCTCACCGACTAGAATGTACACGAGGCTGCCCATACTCCCTTCCGTTCTACTCACGGCATCGGCCACCACATTGGCCTTCCCGTGATGATATAAGATGGTGATATCATAGTATTTCAACAGCTCCAACCACCTCATCTGCCTCAAATTAAGATCCTTTTGCGTGAACATATACTGTAGGCTCCGATGATCCGTGAAAACCTCCAAATCTTCAGCGCATGAACAATGGCTGCCAACTCTAAGTCATGAATAAGATAATTCTTCACTACTAGAAAATGGCTATTTTCTGACCAAAATTTTTGACTGAATATTATGCAGTCACTAATGCGACTAAATTTGCAACTGAAGTAGTCACAAAATGATTGTAATTTTATTACTTATTTTTTTAATAGAATATCAACTGCTATTCTGACTAAAGTAGTGGGAATATAAAGCGAGAATTTACCTCCTTCTCATGAACCTTCAACTGCCGCGACGCATATGCAATCACCCTGCCATCTTGCATTAATACTGCACCGAGCCCAATACAAGATGCATCACAATACACCGTGTAAGATCCTGAACCTATGAGCAAAACCAACACTGGCGTCGTAGTCAAAGCAGTTTTGACAATTTGAAAGCACGCCTCACACTCATCCGACCATCTGAATGGGGCACCCTTCTAGGTCAACCTAGTCAGTGGCGCTGCTATGGAAGAAAATCCCTCCATAAACTGACGGTAATAACCCGCCAAACCCAAGAAACTCCGGATCTCCGTAGCTGAAGTGGGTCTAGGCCAGTTCTGAACTGCCTCAATCTTCTAAGGATCCACCTGGATGCCATCTGCCGATACGGCGTGCCCCAAGAAAGCGACCGAGTCCAACCAAAACTCGCACTTCAAAAACTTGGCATATAACTGGCTGTCTCTCAATGTCTGAAGTACAATCCGAAAATGTTGCCCATGCTCCTCTCGACTGCGGGAGTAGATCAAAATATCATCAATAAACAAAATCACAAAGGAATCCAAATAGGGTTTGAACACCTGGTTCATCAAACCCATAAATGTTGCTGGGGAATTTGTCAACCCAAATGATATCACGAGGAACTCATAATGTCCGTACCGAGTCCGAAAAGATGTCTTAGGGACATCGGATTCCCTAATCTTCAATTGATTGTAGCCAGACCTCAAATCAATCTTCGAAAACACCTTGGCACCCTAAAGCTGATCAAATAAGTCATCAATCCTCGGCAATGGATACTTGTTCTTGATGGTGACTTTGTTCAACTGCCGGTAATCTATGTACATCCTCATCGATCCATATTTCTTCTTTACGAACAACACAGGCGCACCCCAGGGTGAGACACTAGGTCTAATGAAACCCTTATCAAGTAAATCTTACAACTGCTCCTTCAATTCTTTTAACTCTGGCAGGGCTATAGGATATGGCGGAATAGAAATAGGCTGAGTGCCCGGAGTCAAATCAATACAAAAGTCAATATCTCTATCGGGTGGCATCCCCGGAAGATCTGCAGGAAACGCACGAACAACTGGTACTGAATTCATGGAAGGAAGCTCCGCACTAGAATCGCGGACATAAGCCAAATAAGCTAGACACCCCTTCTAAAACATATTCTAAGCCTTCACATAAGAGATAACCCTACTAGTAGAATGGCCAGGAGTCCCTCTCCACTCTAATCTAGGCAACCGTGGCAAGACTAAGGTCACCGTCTTGGCGTGACAATCCAATATAGTATGATAAGGTGACAGCCAATCCATACCCAGGATGACATCAAAATCTACCATATCAAGAAGTAAAAGATCTATGCTAGTCTCAAAACTTCCAATAGTAACCACACACGATCGATAAACATGATCTACAATAATGGAATCTCCCACAAGTATGGACACATACACAGGAACACTCAATGAATAACGAGGCGCAACCACATAGGTTGAGTGAGTCCATCAATAAACCTCCTCACCCTCTCCCTATCAGTAGGAAGAAAGATAAGGGCATGACGAGCTAGATCTACAAAACGAGTCTCATACTGAGTGACTAACATACTGCCCTGTTGGAGATGCTCAAACTGCCTACAGTAATCCTCCTTCAGTGTGATAGGAAGGAACTTCTCTAGAAATAGCTGAGAGAACTAGTCCCGAGTAAGAGCAGGCGACCCAGCTGGTCTGCTCGATACATAATCCTTCCACCACCTCTTGGCGGACTCGTCATATCAAACACAGCAAAATCAACCCCATTAGTCTCAACTATACCCATGTTCCGCAGCACCTCATGGCAGCGGTCAAAATAATCCTGTGGGTCATCAGAAGGTGCACCACTGAAGTGAACTAGGAAGAGCTTTGTAAACTTGTCCGATCTCAATAAACCCTTAGAATACATGGCGGGCCTATCACCGGCCTATGCCGCAAACACCAGCTGAACTGCCCTAGCTGGCGGGGCTGCTAGTGTCTGATACTGGGGAGCCATCTGCTCTGAAGTATGAGTAGCGGGAGTCTGTGATCCTCCCCCAGCCTGAGAGACGGCTGGTGCCACAGGAAATGTACCGACCTTGGCCACGCTCATCATAAGACCCACCAAATGGACTAGAGCATCCTGAAGAATTGGGGTGGCGATGAATCCCTCCAGGACCTGAGCTGGTCCAACAGGTACAGTCTGAGCAGGAGCCTCCTCATCAAAATCTACCTGAGGCTCCACTACTGATTCGGCTGCTCGAGCTCTAGGCTGAGCTCTACCTCTGCCTCTGGTGCGACCTCGACCTCGACCTCTGCCCCTTGTAGGAGCTGCCACTGGGGGGCTCCGGCTGCTGTCCAACTGAGGATGCAGTATGTGTTATCGCCATCTATGAGAGAACATGAATAAAAGAGTTCAATCATCAATAATAGAATAAAATTGCACGACAGAGAAGAATAGAAGTGAAATTATACCTAAACTCCATAGCCTCTGGAAGATAAGTACATGTGTCTCCGTACTGATCCTCCAGACTCTAATAAACTTGATCGTGACTCATGAGACCTAAGTAACCTAGTACTCAGATACCAACTTTTCCCGACCCAGAATTCCCACCTTCGGGATCGTGATGGCGCATAACATTTCACTTGCTAGGAAAGCCAATGTTAGAACAATTTATCCATTTTCAACAATTCAAATTGAATAATAACTTAAATAACTTCCATAATCTAAAATATAGTGCGTAAAATCATAACAACTGAAATATCTAATACAACCCTGGACATGGTGTCACAAGTGCACGAGCTACTAGAATAGTACAATAAAAGGTTTGAATAAAACATAAAGTTGTCTAAGGGAAAATACACAGGTAAAAAAGGAAAGGGGACACTAGGGGCTACGGACGACGAGCAGTTGTACCTCAAGTCTCCACAGTGTTAGCCAACCCGAGCATGCTAATAATCGCAGCTGGGACCAACTCCAAAATCTGCACAAGAAGTGTAGAGTGTAGTATGAGTACAACCGACCCCATGTACTCTGTAAGTGCCGAGCCTAACCTCGATGAAGTAGTGACGAGGATAAGGCGGGTCACTTATATTAACTTGTACGCAATATAAAATAAAGACAGGAAAGGAAAATACGGAGCGAAATAAGGCAGTTAACTGAAGAAAATAGCTAAATCCTCAATGAAAACCAGTGACGATCAGAATTACCAATACTTAGAGTTTCGTATGAAAAATACCGGAAACCAACACAGCACTGGGAAATAAAAACACATAGATTGTTGCGGCGCACAACTCGATCCCACCGTACAACACATTCCTCCCTTATTCCACTGTAACAATATCAACAATTATAAATAAATATATGTTGCGGCGCAACCCGATTCCACCATATAACAAATTAGTATCATAATTCACTCTTATTTCATATGTTGCGGCGTGCAACCCGATCCCACCATATTAGTACAAATTCACACTTATTCCACCATATCAATCCACCCTTATTTCACATGTTGCGGCGTGCAACCCGATCCCACCATATCAGTACAAATTTACCCTTATTCCACCATATCAATCTACCCTTATTTCACATGTTGCGGCATGCAACCCGATCCCACCATATCAGTATCAAATATTCAATGAGCACAAACAAATCAATAACTCAAATCACAAGAACCTCTACGATTGATGAATATGAAGCCGAATCAGAAAAGAACCTCGTATCAACTTGGAACTTCACATATGTAATATTACACGGCAGGAGAGTCCAGTAAATGACAATTAAAAGGTGCAAGTAAGTCAATTAAGGCAAATAATAACAAGTCATGAAAACATGAAAAGGTCTAACATTTTTAACACGAGAAACATTGATTAACATGTAGCAAATAAAGCATGGGAGGCATTTAATACACATAACAGAAGGAAATAATTAAGGAAAAGTGAAAAATCAGGGAAACAAGTAATTCAGCAGTGTATAAGCACTCGTCACCTCGTATATACGCCGCAACACATGAATTTCATATAGAACATAGTCCGAGGGTTCCTTGTCACGACTCGAAATTCCCACCTTCGGTACCGTAATGGCGCCTAGCATTTCACTTGCTAGATAAGCCAACGTTAGAATAATTTAAACCATTTTTTTAACAAATTTAAATTTCTTAATAACAAAGAAACAAGTACGAAAATAAAGTCTGAAATAAAGTGAATAATCCATAATAATAGCGATGTCTAAATACCATCTCAGAACTGGATTCACAAGTGCACGAGTTTCTACAATAATACAAATAAGGGTCTGAATAAAATAAAGTTGTCTGAAAGAAAGCACACAGCTAAAATAAAGTAGAAGGGGACTGCGAACGTCGTGCAACTATACCTCAAGTCTCCACTGGTAGCTGAATCCGAGCACAATCTACAGTACGCCGCAAGGACCAACTCCGAAATCTGTACAAAAAGTGCAGGGTATAGTATGAGTACAACTGACCCCATGTACTCTATAAGTGCTGAGCCAAACCTCGATGAAGTAGTGATGAGGCTAAGGTAGGCCATTTACGTTAACTTGTATGTAATAATAGTAATAACAACAATAATAGAAATAAAACAAGTAACTTATTCAACAGTTGAAGCCAACTCGACAGTCATAACCAACTATTATTTCAATCAATTTCCGTTGCGGCGTGCAACTCGTTCCAACAATATAATTCTTCAATAAATTTCTGTTGCGGCGTGCAACCCGCTCCAACAATATAAACTTAAAATATAATCCGTTGCAGCGTGCAACCCGATACCCCAATATATTCCTTTTCATTTCCGTTGCGACGTGTAACCCACTCCAAAAATATAATTTAACAACTCTTAAATATAATAAAATACTCCAATAAATACCACATTCACTAAGAAATTATTAGGCAACAATGCACACAATATTTATAAACTATTTATGAACAAGCAATGACAAGTAGCAATTAATTGTGGAAATCAGAGAAAAAATAGGCAATTTAATTTCTAATATACTAAATGTCAAGTAGCAATTAAGTCACATAAGTCAAATAAACATGTAACAATTATAGCATGGATTCAAGGCATAATATTGAGCAAGGAATATGAGAGAAATAATTAATATAATAATTAATTCATGTCTTAAAAAAATTTATGATTTCAAATAATTATGCAAATAATTAATTTGACGACGTATAGACACCCATCACCTTTCATATTCGTCGTTCACATGAATTTCATATAACAAATTATTCAAGGGTTCTATTCCCTCAAGTCAAGGTTAACCACGATACTTACCTCGATTTACAACTAAATCAAGATTCCAATACACCCTTGCCTCGCAAATTAGTGTTTGAAAGTTTCAAATCTAATCACAAACAATTCAATATACTCAACACGAATCGTAGGAATTAATTCCATATGAATTTTACAAATTTTTCGTATTAAAATCCAAAATTCATTTTAACAATTGACCATGGGACCCACATCTCGAATCCCAAAAAATATACGAAATCCGAACACCCATTCTGATACGAGTTCAACCATACAAAAATTATCAAATTCCGACATCGGATTGACCTTCAAATCTCAATTTTATGTTTTTGGAAGATTTTATAAAAATCTGGTTTTTCTTTCATAAATTCACGGATTCCTGATGTAAATGAGTATGGAATCATGAAATATAATCAATATAGGATAAGGAATATTTATCCCAATATTTTCCCATAAAAATGGCCCAAAAATAGTCATACCCGAGCTCAAAATCGTGAAAAGTGAAAAATGGGACGAAATCCCATTTTCTGAACTTAAGTTCTGTTGCCAAGTCATTTACCCTATACGATCGCGGCCAAACTCCCGCGATCGTGAAGCACAAAATATTTCTAGCATTTTTTTACTCTATGCGATCGCGGCCATTCTCTCACGATCGCGAAGAACAAAGTTTTCCAACGGCCTTCTCCAACTCTTCCGGACAGCCACTAGTATAATGGTCATATATTTTTGTACAAAACTGCAAATAACAATTGGTTTAACTTTCCAAAAATTAGACACCAATATCTACAACTTTCATGTTTTGGTCATCTCTCAATTCCTTATAGATTGCGAGATATAAGCTTCCAAATTTGGATCAGCGCAGTAGAAGTTTCCTCTACGTGAACGCGAAAGGTCATCCGCGATCGCGAAGCACTGGTCAATTTCTCCCATTTTACTCATATCACGGCCAAATACCCGCTATCGCATAGCACACTGCTGTAGCCAAAAATCAGCAGCTAAAAATGGCCTAGAAATGGTCCGAAACTACCCCGTAACTCACCCGAGCCTCTCGGGACACCGTCCGAGTATTCCAACAAGTCCCGAAACATAATACGGACTTACTCTGGGTTTCAAATCATGTCAAACAATATCAAAATTACAATTCACTCCTCGATTCGGACTTATAAGTTTCAGCTTTTCAATTAACAAAACGTGTGCTGAAACATGTTAAATGAATCCGCAATGACTTCAAATTTGGCACAAAAGTCATAAATGACATAACATAGCTATTCCAATTTTCGGAATCTCAATCCGAGTCCAATATCAATAAATTCAACTCCACGGTCAAACTTTGGAAATCTTTAGCCTTTATATTTCTAGTTTTTCGTTAAATGGTGATAATTTGAGCTAGGGACCTCCGAATTCAATTTCGGGCATACGCCCAAGTCCCAAATCATGATACGGACCTACTGGAGCTGTCAAAACACTGATCCGGGTCTGTTTTCTAAAAATATTGACCGAAGTCAACTTAAGTGAGTTTTAAAGCTCTATTTCATATTTTAATTTATTTTTCACATAAAAACTTTTCGGAAAATTATACGGACTGTGCACGCAAGTCGAGAAATGATGAATAGTGCTATTTGAGGTATCAAAATACAGAAATAATTTATTAAATTTAAAGATGACCTATCGGGTCATCACATTCCTAATTCTCTCAAATCAAGGTTAAACTCAACACTTACCTCACTCCAAAATTGACTCAAAGCTAAACCACAGTTTTGCCTTTCGAACAAGCCTCTGAACCAATCAAATCTAGCAATTTAACAACCAAACGATTCAAAATAAGCCTTAGGAACTACCCACGAATGAAAGAGGTACAATTTAGGTCATTATTGAAAGAGTCAACAAAAGTCAACTCCCGAACTTGCTTGGTCCAAACTCGAAATTCAGATCAAAACCCGATTACCCATTCACCCCTGAGTCCGGTTATGTAATTTATTTTGAAATCTGACCTCAATTTGAGGTATAAATTCCAATTTTACAAACATTTCTAATTCTATCCAAATCCTCAATTTCTACCATGAAAATCTTAGATTTTAGGTTGAAATCATATGAAATGTAATGGGTGATTGAAAGAAAGTAGGTTAGAATCACTTACCAATGAATTGGGGAAGAAGAGTTCTAAGAAAAATCGTCTCTAAGGTTTCTAGGGTTGAAAATTTGAAAGAATGAGAAAAATCCCGTCTAACTTAGTTTTTTTTATAGAGTTGCAGATGTCGCAATTGCGATATCTTGTTCGCAATTGCGAACGCCTCTCAGAATCCCAGTAATCGCATTTGCGATAAATTGGTCGCAAATACAAACTCTGATGCCCTCGCAATTGCGGACCTACACTTCGCAAATGCGAAGATCATCAACAGTATGCTGAGTCGCAAATGCGACTCTGCCTTCGCAAAAGCGGAAATGGCAAGTTCGCAATTGCGAACTTTACCTCGCAAATACAAGGACCTCCCAGCCATGCCCAGGCTCGCAAATGCGAAGGTTTCTTCGTAAATGCGAGCCAGATCTCACAAATAAGACATCTGCAACAGACACCAGAAACACAATGCATCAGCTATGAATTCTGAGTCCAAAACCACTCTGTAGCCTATCTGAAACTCACCCGAACCCTTGAGGCTCCAAACCAAACATGTACACAAGTCCAAGAACATCATACAAACTCGCTCGCGCGATCAAACTACCAAAATAATACCTAGAACCACGAATCGGGCACCAAATCAAATGAAACTTTCAATGAAACTTAAGAACTTCTATTTCGACAACCGGACGTCCGAATTATGTCAAACCAACTCCGTTTTTTACCTAAATTTGCAGACAAGTCATAAATATAGTAATGGACATATACCAAGCTCCGAAACTAAAAATCCAGGCATGTAGCAATAAAGTCAAACCTTGGTCAAAATTTTAAACTCTTTAAACCTTTAAACTTTAATTTTTGACAAAAAGCGATAACTCGATCTAGGGACCTCCGAATTCGATTCCGGGCATACGCCTAAGTCCCAAATCACGATACGGACCCACCAGAACCGTTAAACTGCGGATCCGGGTCTATTTTCTCAAATCACTTACCGAAGTCAACTCAAATAGATTTTTAAGGCAAAATTTTATATTTTATCAATTATTAACATAAAAACCTTCCGGAAGAGGACACGGACTGTGCACGTAAATCGAGAAAGGATAAAATGGGATATTTGAGATTTTAAAACACTGAATTAAAGTTTAAAACTCTAGATGACCTATCGGGTCATCACAATTTATGAGTTTCTAGTTAGAATAATGAGGCTAGACAACTTAGAAAACCCAATTGACCTTTGGCTTTTTCTTGAGCCACTTATGAAAAAAAAATTGGATTTCAAATATACCTGAATAGAATCATCACTTTTCTCTTCCAAAATGGTGCAAGAAATTAAAGTACGTGTCATATGTGAAATATTCCTTTTTTCCATTCTTAGCTAGACATAAATATTTACTCCATTCGTTTACTTTTAATTGTTCACTTTAAACTTTGTATTCCCTTTATATATATATATATATTTTACAATTTTATCGATAATAATGATAGCATTTTCAAAACTCTTGAAAAAATATTTGAGGAATGAGTAGTTAATGATAAAGGTAAAATATTGAAGAAAAAAAAATTGTTTTTATCTTGATTTAGGATGTGAACAAGTAAAAGCGAACGGAGGGAATAGACGATGTTATCAATTGACAGCTTAAAAGGGATGCATCTTATACCCCAAGATGCTAATTTATGACACATGGCCCTTTTTAAGGCATAAGAGAATATCTATCTATCTATATCTATACTATATTAAAAGCACGAATTCCCTATCGAAATGTCGTTCGGCGTTTTTGCCCTTTAAAAGTATGAATTCATATTAGATAAAATTATCATTTTATATTTTTTCTAAAATTTAGGAGTTTGAAATCAACTAAAACTTTATATATTAAAATTTTCATATTTAAACTATTATACAAAAGTCCTAATATTTAGGACATTAAATTAACTAAAGAATTTCCTTGTTAAATCAAAGTCCTAATATTTAGGACCAAATAAAAGAAATAATTTTGGCATTGAAATAGTATTTCATCACAAACTATTAGATTTGGATTCAAGTCACAAAAGGGAAAAAAAATGAAAAACGACTACTATTTCTTTTTAA
This sequence comes from Nicotiana tabacum, assembly GCF_000715075.1. Classification (NCBI taxonomy): domain Eukaryota; kingdom Viridiplantae; phylum Streptophyta; class Magnoliopsida; order Solanales; family Solanaceae; genus Nicotiana; species Nicotiana tabacum. Next base: position 4,589,138 of record NC_134096.1, read on the forward strand.
TTTGACGGAAAGAACTACTAATGTTGATTTTTTAAAAAGTGAAGCTAGATGTGGAATTGGGGTTAAAATAGGCCAATATATGACAAATGTAAGGGACTTAATTTCTGGTGAAAAAGAAAGGGACTTAACTTTTATTTGTTAATAATCAAGAGTCCATTAATTTATATTTATATATATATATTTATAATTTATACGGATATCAATATCGATATCTATATCTATATCTATCTATACTATATTAAAAGCACGAAGGCTCTTAGTGAAATGTCGTTCGCCTTTTTTATCCTTTAAAACTAGAGTTCATACTAGACAAAATAGTCATTTGACTTTTTTTCTAATATTTAGGACTCCAAAATCAACTAAAATTTTAATTGTTAAAATATTTCCGTAAGTAAATTATATAAAAAGTCCTAATATTTAAGATTTTAAAATCAATCAAACTTTTATCTCTTATAAATCCTTTCGTTATTCAACCCATGTAACGTAAAAAATTACTTTGTGAATAAGGAAGTTTTCTATTAGTCAAAAACAACAAACTCTCTTTGCCAATTCAAGCCTTAATTCATGTAGAAATTGAGCTCGAGAAGTTCAGGAATCTCCATCTTAATATAAGACGTATGTTATATATTTTGTTCGTGGAAAAATCATTCATATCAAGGCAGCACATATACCCTAAGCACGAAGCCCCTTAGTGAAATGTCGTTCGCTGTTTTTACTCTTTAAAAATAGATTTTATATTAGATAAAATAATCATTTACTTATTTTTATAATATTTAAAATTTAAAATTAATTAAGATTTATTTATTAATTTATTTTTCCTTATTTGAACTATATAGAATGTCCTAATAATTTGGATTTAGGAATACAAATTCAACTAAAATTTTATTTTTATAAAATTTCCATATTTTACCAACTTTTACGGAGTATATGAACTTCAAAAGTGCTTTTGGAGTTAAATACGTGGCTATGAAAAAACTCTTATTCTTAGCCTCTGACGTATATGAATTAGTATTTTTCTCTCCAAGTATTACCAATAACTAATTACCTACAAATCATGATACATCAACACATCGTTCATTTTTCTTTTAACTTTTAAGAGTTTGATTAAATTTAAGTATCAATATGTAGAAGTTTCAACTAACATGGCAATATTAATTTAAAGAATAAATTCAGCTATAATAATACTATATAAAATTGTAACTATGTTACCCCTATGATGTATCTATTTTAACAATTTAGTTTATTAATAAAATCAATCCTCTTTAACCAAAAAAAAACTTAATAATTTACTTGAAACTGTAAAATAAATATAAATTATTTTTTTTCCATAGTTTGAAAAATTATCCTTAGCACTGTAAACTCTTTAAATTTCAGAATCCTCACTATAACTCTTGAACGCGTCAACAAGGGAATTTAAATTTAAATCATTGCTTCCATTTGAAAAGACTGACTTGCGCCCATAAGTACTAGACATATGAATATAGGCTTCTTCTTTTTTTGACTCAAGAAAATGTCCACTTAGCCTATAACCTATTATGTGATGAACTTTTAATGAGCACATAAAAATACTTTAAGTTGCAAAAATAAATTTTATACCATGTTAAAACTAGACATATAAAGATAATTTTATAAAGAGATATTAGGTAAAATGCAACATATAACATATTTGTATCTTATATAGTAAGATATTTATAACTACAAATACTATATGACTAACTCAACTAAATTCATCAATCAGAAAATATTGAATTTAGCTATTGTTAAATGTAATAACATTCATTTGCATCATTTAGACAAGTATTATATTTAGTTTAATGTCACTACTATTTTCCAATAATATGTTCGTCTTGTATACGTTTTATACTGGTTGACGCAATGAACACGTGCAACACATGTACACTAAATCTAGTTATATTAAAAGCACGAAGACCCTTAGCGAAATATCGTTCGCCTTTTTTACCCCTTAAAATAGAGTGGAAAAATGACACTGTATAGCCTCTGTAAAAATAATAGCCGAAAAAATGTATAAAATATATATATATTTTGTATATATATATATATACATTCTGTATGTTATGTACAAAAATTATCAAGTTTTATACATTTTTTCGGCTACCAGATGTAAATAGTTTCTGGCGCGGGCTAAAAGTGATAATACCCCAAATAGAGTTCATACTGAACACAATAGTCATTTCATTATTTTTTATATTAGAACTTTTAAATTAACTAAAATGTGAATTATTATATTTTTCCTTATTAGAAGTATGTAATATACCAAATTTATAAATGGAAAGTATTAACATAGCAAATCACGTTAGGAAGCTTTCGAGCACTTTTGTTTTACCCGAAAAACGGATAGAGTTGAATTTGTACGTAGTTCTAAGGGTATGTGTTATAGCTTGATACAAATCGTAAAAAGAAATAGGAATATCCAATCTTGACTATAAGAATGAAAGATAAAAACTGTTGAAATAAGGAAATAAATGAAGTAAAAGAGCTCAAAGGATTGATCTTTTCAATATAAGGAATAATCTTTTGTTACAGTGTGTGAATGTGTCCTCACAGAAACAACAATCATTCCCTTTATAGTGGAGGGATCCTAATTTAGATATAATAAAAAATACATAGTGGGGAACCCATGAGGAACTATCTTTTCCCTAATTTCTGTCAGTATTCTCTCTCCTAGTATGGTTGTAACGACGCTTATATGTGAGCTCGATATTGACTCGAGCTCTCGATCTTGACTCGAGCTCGATTTTGACTCAGAGTCTGGTACTGATTCGGGGTCGGGGTCGGTCGATCTATGCATCTTAGGCTCGATAATTTCGCATCGCCCCGTAGTTCGATTTGGATATGAGCTCGATAATGATACCGAGCTTGTCATTGATCGGTCCTAGAACTCGAAACTTGATGACCTGACTTCGAACCTCGGCCTGGTATTACAAATCCGTCCTTTGATCAAAGTAATATCATACCGACCAGATCGTATGATGGACTAATCGGTTTTGACCGTATACAGATAGTCTCCGCGTTTCTCGGAAATAATGTAACGAGAAACGATATGATTTTCTAACGGTACGATTAGATATATACTGATGTGTGCATCAAATCCGATCATGCAGTACATGATAGTTGTCCCATCGGTTCAGTTTACCGAGTCATTTAATGTGTGTCAGACGGTAGTCGACCATTACCGATATTGGACCGCCACTGCTCAGCCTATAAATATCCCCTTCTTTCACCATTAATCACTTTTACATCTTCTAATCTCAAAATTTTCAAAGCATTTTCTCATACCTTCTAAATTAAATGCGAGATTTTCCTTCTGTGGTTTTTACTGCAAAACTTTTCTTTGAAACACCACATCTTCTTTATTTTTTTCTTCCAATTTCAAAAAATGATGAAAACATAAAAAACTGTCCCTAAAAGAAAAGAGGCTTCTTCTTCTCAACCCGTCGCCGATAAAACGCCGGTGGAGCCACGGCCTGAGGAGTTTGTTCCCAGAACATGTCTTTTCACCTCCGATTTTAAAGTCGATAAGGGCTCGTTGGTTCCCGGTCGGTGTGAGCCGGTATCGAGGTATTTGTGCTCGATAACCAAAAAGCAACTTGCTCTGTTAAAGACATATTGCAACTAGGATATCAAGGATGTGGTAGTTCCGGCTCCCGATGAAGATATTACCACCCACGTGGAAGGGTTCCTTAGTGTGTATACTTACCCTTTTACGTTAGGACCTCTCGACCCTGTTATCATCGATATTTTCCATCAATATCGAATAACTCTAGGTCAGATTCATCCTTCCTTTTGGCGGATCGTTATCCTGATCCGTTTCTTTGCAAACAAGATCGAGGGGATGTCTTTCACCATCGATCATCTTATTAGATTGTATAGTCCCCGCCTCTTTCGAGGTGGATTAATAAAACTTCAATGCCGGGCTACCAAGGTACTATTCTCGAGCATAGATGAGGATAAGGATCGAGGTTGGATGGGCAGGTTTATTCGAGTGAAGACTTCGGACCTGATCCCAGCCGAAAAGATGCCATTCCCCAAAGAATGGAATATGAAGCGTAAGTGTAATTCTGCTGCTTATTCCTTATCTCCTTGTCTCTTTGTTTCTTTCTTGCGGATATCTCTTTTGTGATGCAGCAATTCCTTAGATGCCCGGTGCCATTCCCGATTTTAAGAGCTGGGTACGGGCCCTGGCTTCGACCTCTACATACACCGAACGTTCGTGGCATGATTTGGCAAAGGGCCGATGGGAGGCCAAAAATCATGGTAAGCCTATTTTTCATGTTTTGAGAGTTCGAACGAAATATTTTCCACATATTCAACCGATTTTCTTATGTGCATGCCTGGGCAGAGATGCAATTTTGAGGCCCCTGCCTGGCGAGGAAGAAGCCTCGGACCCGGTTTCTAAACCGGCGGAAGGAAATAAGAGAAAAAGGGCATCTACTTCCGAAAATCCAAAACCTGAGGCAAGGTCGACTCATAAGTCGAGGAAGAATAACATCTCTTTGACCTTAGAATCGGTTCAGGATCTAAGGGATGAAGATGAGGAAGGGGAAGACGACGGGTTCGTACTGGTGGCCCGATCGAAGAAGACCACCGACGTTCCATATGCAGCTGCATCGATGGTAGTTTATAAGGCTCCGCCTCGAACTGAGGATACATCGGAGAAAAATTCGGGCAGAGTCCCCGAGTCGTTGGAGATCGAGGATGCTTCCCATCGAAGCCAATGGATGGGAGATATGTCTGAAAGGGCTCTCCCCGAATCTCTTCAAACCGAAGAGAATACCCCAAGTGACTCACTAGGGGCAGTAGCAATCGAAGACTCGCCCACCTTCCCTGCTTTTTCCGAAGGGGCGATTCGGGAAGCCCAAGCTTTGGGGGACCTCAAACTTGATAGGCCTCATGAGGGAGGGGATCCTTTTTGTGACTTATTTACCGGTGTCGAGCACGCTGCCGGCACTAGTGATGCATCAGATCTTTTTCACTGAGTGCAACAGGCTTTGAATCAGGTAAGCCTTAAATTATTTTGTTGGTACTATCTCTTATGTCTGTTTTTCTTTTCTTACTTTGGTTCTTCTTTCTTCGTAGGCCGTGGTAGCTCATCGATCCCGAGCCGAGCTGCGTCGATACGAGGCCGATCTCCAATGGGCCACGGAGGAGAGGAAGGCCCTTAAACTCCTCTTAAGGCAAAGGGGAAAAGAAATCAAGGACCTCCGAGCTGAGTTGGCCAAAGCTCACCAAGATCAGACCGATTTGTCCGAGCAGGTAATGATACTATTAAAATCCTATGGACTTGATACCGGAACGATGGCTAATCTTTCGGTCTCGCAGCTGTAGCAAAAACTTGAGATGATCGGAAAGCTCGGTGAAGAGGTCGATGTGATAAAGGCGGAGTCCTTGAAATGGAAAGGAAATATGGACCGCTTTGCTGTAGAGAAAGAGGGTGCTCGAGCCAAATTATCATCGGCTGAATATCAGCTTCAGAGTCTGAAGGAGAAAAGCTTGGTTCAAGCAAGGAAAACAGAGGAGCTCGAGGCTCGGTTGGCTTCTGAACTTGACAAGGCTGAAAAAACAAAGGCCGATGCAGATGCATTTGTGGCTGTTTATCGGGCCGATGTTGAGGCCACTCAGTCGCATGCGAGAGAAGTAGTTGAGACCACTCAAACTCGAGCACATTGGATTGCCGAATTTGCCAAATGCCAATCTCGGAGGGAAACCCTCGAGGCGATCCATGCTCGAGGCTTCGATCTTACTGAAGAGATAATAAAGGCAAAAGAGCTTGAAGCCGATGCTGAGGCCTTGGCCTCCGATGATGATGATAACGATGATGATGACGGTGATGGGAGCAAGAGCAGGTCTCAGAGTGGGGAGGAGCCCGATGGAGAAAAAGACTGCTCCCGTAGATAATTAGGGTTTTCTTATTTTGATCTTTTAATGTAAGGTCCTGATCAGACCTTTTGTAAACATATATATAAAGGTCTTTTCTTTTCACAACTTGTCTCTATTTTCTTTACTGCCTAGTGAAGATTTTGTTTTACTTGTGTCTTATAAAAATGTTCATAAAGTTTGAGGATTTAGTTGAGTGAGTGTTAGCTCAAACTTTTAGTAAAGTAGGCATTAGGCTTAATAGTCAAGTGAGTGATTGCTTGAACTCGAAGTATTGCAGCCCGTAGGCTTAATGGTCGAGTGAGTGATTGCTCGAACTTGATGTAAGATAGCCCTTAGGCTTAATAGTCTAGTAAGTGTTTGCTTGAACTAGAACTCGAAGTATTGCAGCCCGTAGGCTTTATGGTCGAGTGAGTGATTGCTCGAACTCGAAGTAAGATAGCCCTTAGGCTTAATAGTCGAGTGAATAATTGCTTGAACTCAAACTCGAAGTATTGCAGCCCGTAGGCTTTATGGTCGAGTGAGTAATTTCTCGAACTCGAAGTAAGATAGCCCTTAGGCTTAGTAGTCGAGTGAGTGTTTGCTTGAACTCGAACTCGAAGTATTGTAGCCCGTATGCTTTATTGTGAAAAAAAAAGTATTGTTGATTTTTGTGGCAAGTTGTAATATTTGACAACTTGAAGTGCAATCTGTGATAAGTTGTAATATTTGAGCACTTGATGTGCAATCTGTGATATGTTGTAATATTTGAGCACCTGAGGTGCAATTTATGAGATGTGATATTGGCACGTTATATTGTTGGGAGGTTTGTTCGGGTGTTTGCACGAGGTTTCTATCGTGCTATTGTTACTATTTATTTATGCACATGCGGCGTGACAAGGCGGGCTAGCTATATATATATATGTATGTGGATTTGCCCATGTGGCGAGACAAGGTGGGAATATTATTATGCGCGTGCGGCGAGACAAGGCGGGCATTTATTTTATTATTGTGCACGTGGCGAGACAAGGTAGGCTATGTCGAAAATTGAATTGTGATGATTTGTGATAGCCTGGGGGAATGGTTATTTGTTGCATATTTACTTTGGGACTACGAGGCGGTACCTTGGGAGATGCCCATATCTTGCATATTTACTTTTGGGACTATGAGAGGGTATCTCGGGAGATCCCCTGTTGAGCATTTTACTTTTGGGACTATGAGGCGGTACCTCGGGAGATCCCCCTGTCTTGCATAATTACTTTTGGGACTACGAGACGGTATATCGGGAGATCCCCTGTTGAGCATTTACTTTTGGGACTACGAGACGGTATCTCGGAAGTGCCCTTTGTTGACATCTCTCTATGGTTGCACTTGTCTTTGGTTATTTTATATTTTCATGATAGGTCAATCCTTGTCATCTGCCGTTATGTATTATTTGATTTTTACTATGTGTTTGTATTCCTTGTTATTTTGTGTTGGCTTGGGCTTTTCAGTACGAGACTCTGAAGATTTATATTCCTGAATTTTACTTCTTTTCGATGACTGAGTTGTTTTAAATAAAAGAAGTTACTATTATGTTTTGAATTAATAGGTTTTACATCCGAAGCAATAGATTATCTGATGCTTTATTTAAATTAAAATATCATTTTTCTTCACTCAAACTATTTCTAAAATAAACTCATTTCTTTGTTGAATTCTTACTTGATTAAAAAATTTAACCTTACTTTATTGAAAATAAATTAATCATGCGAATATTATGTATTGAAATATCGGGCACGAGAGTTTGTCGTTCGGTTGTGATTAGAGATATGGGCACGAGGTACCGTGAGAATATAAAAGGGAATCGAGAACCGTATTTTATGATTATGCTATGAGATATTTATTTGGAAGAGTTTTATATTCGAAGGATACTTATTTAAAAGGATTATATGTGAAAGACTTATTTAATTGGTTGTTCTTGTGTTTCTTATTCGTCTGAGTAATAATTATTGTGTTTTTGCTGCCTTACTGTTTATAACACTAGTGGATTATTGTTTCTATCACTGCTATTTGTTTTCAATTATTTTGGTATGACACGGGTTATTTGACTAGTGAGTTTCTTGACTATACCTCGTCACTACTCCATTGAGGTTAGTCTTGATACTTACTGGGTACTGATTGTGGTGTGCTCATACTACACTTGTGCATATTTTTGTGCAGAGCCAGGTAATGTGGAGTCAGTTGACCGATCACTAGCAGTACACAGATCTTGCTGTGGAGATTCAAGGTAAACCTGTTGCTGCGTTCGCAGGCTGCGGAGTCATCTTCTGATATTGTACTTGCACTGTTTTATCTCTATTTTAAAACAGTTGTATTTATAAGCCTTTCTAGTAACTCAGTAGAGCTTATGACTTGTACTACCGGTTTTGAGATTGTGAGTATTGTATAGAGATTCCTATTTCGTATTTGTGAGTCATTAATTATTATTGTTATTATTTTAGTAAATGTTAGGCTTACCTAGTCCCTAAGACTAGGTGCCATCACGACATCCTACAGAGGGAGATTTGGGTCGTGACAAGTTGGTATCAGAGCTCTAGGTTCATAGGTTCTATGAGTCATAAGCAAGTTTAGTAGAGTCTTGCGAATCGGTACGAAGACGTCTGTACTTATCTTCGAGAGGCTACAGAACTGTTAGGAAATTTTCACTTCTTTCATTCCTGTCGTGCGAAATCTGTTGAATTTGGAATTTGAGCCTTTGTATCTCTATTCTCTCACTGATGGTGAGGACACGTGCTATCGGGTCAGCTGAGCAGGCAGCCACACTTTCTGTTAGTGGCAGAGGTAGAGGCCGAGGAAGGGCACATGTCGCGACTAAAGCACCTGTCAGAGTAGCAGTTGAGGAGCAGCCAGTAGCTCCAGTTGGGGGACAGGTAGCAGAAGCACCTGTTGTTACCCCGGACTTCAGGATACTTTAGCACAGTTCTTGAATATGTTTGGTACATTAACTCAGGCGGGATTGGTCTCTGTTGCACCAAATATTTCACAGAATGGGGGAGTAACTCATACTCCTACCGCCCGTATCCAGAGCTACAACTTCATATTGATCAGGTTCCGGGTATAGTACCGATACAACCTATTATTCTGGTTCAGCTTGAGATCAGGCCAGAGGCATTAGAAGAAGAACAAAAGTGACTTGAGAGGTTTAAAAGGTATAGTCCACCTACTTTCAGTGGCACAGCTTCAGAGGATGCCTAAGAATTTCTAGAAAAGTGTCACCGTATTCTCCGCACCATGGGTATTATGAAAGTGAGCGGAGTAGCCTTTACTACATTTCAGTTGTCAGGCGCAGCGTATCAGTGGTGGCAAGTTTATGAAGAAGGTTGACCAGCCGATGCAACACCACCAACTTGGGCTCAATTTTCGAAAATGTTTTTGAAAGTGTTTGTTCCCTAGACTCTCCGAGATGCGTGGCGCACAGAGTTTGAATGGTTGCGTCAGGGCACTATAACAATGTTAGAATATGCTATCAGGTTCAGTGAGTTGGCCCGCCATGCACCTATCTTGGTTCCTACAATCAGAGAGCAGGTTCGCAGATTCATGGAGCGACTCGATTATGATCTTAAAATATGCATGGCTCGAGAGTTGCAAACTGATACTCCATTTCAACAAGTAATGGAGATTGCGAGGAGGATTGAGGGTGTTCTAGGTAAGGAAATAGAGTTTAAGGAGGCCAAAAGGTCTCGAAGCTCTAGAGGGTTCAGTGCATTTTACTCATCAGCGATGACCCACTTGAGCAGTCGGTCAGCTCAGTACGCACATCAGATTACTCGGGGTGCTCCAGTTTACAGTGCACCACTGACACGAGATTCTTACAGTGGTTATTTCAATTATCCGGCACAGACTCAGTACGAGCAGCTGCGACCTCAGAGGGGTTGTTATGAGTGTGGTGATACTAGACATATTATGTGAGATTGTCCAAGACTTATGAGGGGTGGATTTTATCAGAACACTCAGGCTATGGGCCCCAATGCAGTTACTACCCCACGTGCACAGCCAGTTAGGGGTATAGGACTGGCGGGTAGAGTGTGCCCTAGAGGGGGAGGCCCAGCCTGTTGATATATTTGCTGTGGTATGACTGAGGCCACTACACCAGATGGTGTCGTTACAGGTATGATCCCGATTTGTTATAAAAGGATTTTTTTTCCTTAATTTGTTTCGGTTATAAATATTGAGGCGGTTCCTCCTATTATGCTCCGCTTATGGGTGAGTTTCGTAATTTTATGATCCACTTATATGTTTATACATGTTGGGAGATTTGAAGATTTTAGCCCGTGTCTATCATTTTTATTTTGTACACTATTGAGGGCGATAAGTCCAAAAGTGACTTTATATTACTCACTACAGTGGATTTTGATGTGATTTCAGAATAATTGATCTCAATTTTATGAATTATATGCCCTATTGGTATGTGGGTTCATTATGTGTTGTGAAAAAAATTATTTACGAAATTTATTGAAAAGAAGAAAGAAAGGGAATTAAAAATTTCAGTTGGCACAATGCGCAAAATACTTATGATTCGGAGTTGAGGACGAGATCCTCGCATTTTTATATGAGATGAAATATTTAAACTGAGCTACGAGCCACAGTGGAAGTTATGTAAGGACGGGGTCCTTGTGGTAAAAATTTTATGAGTTTAAATTTTGCGAAATTTAATTTGTACTATAATATTAATAGGGAGTCATGCCCGTTAGGCTTATTTGATAATTCTTGTATATATTTTTGTGCATATTTAACCATTTTCGTGCTGTAAATATTGAGTTTTAATCTATGAGGTGAGTGCCCAGGTGGCGTTAAATGTGACTCGTTAATCCGAGTAAATAACTATGAGGTCTTCATGCCTCGCGTGCTGCTGTCAGTGTTGCGAAAATTTGAAATGAGATTTTAGTTAATATGAGATTAATTGAGGATGCTGGAATTAATTATAAACAGCTATTATGACGAGAGATGTGGTTTTGGACATAAGTATAATGTGTATGTAGGCACGAAATTGCTACCGCCGGTTGAGACTAGCACAGTGTGTTAATATGAAAATCAGGCCTTTTTGAAATTTATTGGAGTGTAAGAAATTGGCTTCAAAGTTTATAAATGAGTATAAAAGAAATAATCTCAACTGAGATGGCGTTGTTGGATCCATGTTACATTTGAGGTGAAGTAGAATCACCCGCGAGTATGTGTGTAAGAACACACTCAGTAATTTAATGTCCTCAGAATAATTCTTAGCACGTTCGAGGATGAACGTATGTTTAAGAGGGGGGAGAATATAACGACCCAACTTATCGTTTTAAGAATTAACGCCCCGTTTAACTCGAGCAACTTCGTAATATGTATTATGACCCGCGTGTGTTGTCGAGTTTGATTTTCGGAAGATTCAGAATTTAATTGAAGCTTAAAATGAAAAGAGTTGACCAGAGTTTGACTTTTGAGGAAAACGACTCAGGAATGGAAGTTTGATGATGTCAATAGCTTCGTATGGTGATTTCGAACTTAGGCATGTGTCTGGATTTGGATTTGGAAGTCCGTAGGACAATTCAATGCATTTTGGCGAAAGTTGGAAAATAGAAGATTTTTGGAGAGTTCGACCAAAGGTTGAATTTTTTATAACGAGGTCGGATTTCGATTCCGAAATTGGAACAGCTCCGTTATGTCATTTATGACTTGTGTGTAAAATTTGAGGTCAATCGGACTTGATTCGATAGGTTTTGGCATCAGATGTAGAAGTTAGAATTTCTTAGTTTCATTAAGCTTGAATTGGGGCATGATTCGTGGTTTTAGTGTTGTTTGATGTGATTTGAGGCTTCGACTAAATTCGTATGATGTTCTAAGACTTGTTGGTATATTTGGTTGAGGTCCCGAGGGGCTCGGGTGAGTTTCGGGGTGGTTTCAGACCATTTCTAGCCCATTTTAAAGTAATGGTTTTTGTCCACAGAGGTGTGAATCGCGATCGCGAACATTAGGTTGCGATCGCGAACATTAGGTCGCGTTCACGAAGAGTAAAAAGCAGTTTGGGGCCTTGTGAATCGCGACCGCAGAAGCTATTTCGCGATTGCGTAGAACAAATCTCTGCTGCACTGTCCCAACTTTGAAAGCTTATATCTTGCAATCTATAAGTAATTTGGAGATAATCCAGAAATGAAAGTTGTAGCCCTTTGTGTCTAGTATTCAGAAAAGTAAACCATTTGTAATTTGGAGTTGTGTAAAAAATATTATGGTGGATATACTATAGGCTGTCTGGAAAGAGTTTGGAAATCTCAATTGCACAGGGCTAACTTTGGAAGCTTATATATCGCAATCTCTTAAACAACGCATGAAATTATTGCCCTTGGAGTCTAGTTTTCAGAAAGTCAAACCATTCATTATTTGGAGTTTTATACAAAACGTTATGACCATTATACTAGAAACTATTTGGAAGAGCTGGGCACTTATGCTGCGCGATCGCGAAGCATTTTCTGCGATCGCGAAAGGCAAATTTTGGGCTGAGAAAAATTGTGCTTCGCGATTGCGAAGCATTTTTCGTGATCGCGAAGAGTAAATACCTGGGCAGTAGCTATATTTCGAGGTTTCAACTATTTTTAACATATTTGGAGTTATGAAGCTCCGATTGAAGAGATCTTTGAGGCGATTTTCACCATATGGATTGGGGTAAGTGTTGTATATCCGAAAGTGATTATACTTCATGATTCTATGTTATATTCATCATTTATTTCGGATTTAAATGGAAGAAATCAAGATTTTTACAAGATCTTCCAAAAACGAAAATTTATGATTTGGAGGTCGACTTGTTATCGAAATTTGATAAAATTGGTATGGTTGAACTCGTATCGGAATGAGTGTTCAGATTTTGTGAAAATTACGCCGGGTTCCAAGAGGCGGGCCTCGCGTTGACTTTGGATGACTTTTTAGAATAAAATTTTAAGTCGACGTTTTATTATCCAGAATTATTTCCCATGAATTTTAATGAAATTATACAATTAATTTGGATAGATTTGAGCTGTCCGGAGGTCAATTCAAGCAAGAAGGAGATTTTGAAATATCGGCATAACTTCAAAAAGGTAGGTATCTTGCCTAACCTTGAGTGTGGGAATTACCCCTTAGGCATTGGGTATTATGTGGAAATTATGTAATTGAAAACCATGTACGCGAGGTGACGAGTACATACTTGGTTTATATGTATAAATTTTATTGGTTAAAATCCTTAGACGCCCTTATGTATTAAATTAAAAATTATTGGCACTTATTAAATCCTCTATTTGTCATACCTAGATCCTTATTTGTTGAATTTATTTTTATACGATGATTTGGTGTGATTGCCACCTTAATTTTGTTTTTTTGTGAAATATTATTTTGTTGAGTTGTTCACTCCCGGATATTTTGTTATAATTTTGTGCACATTATGGTCGAGCCATGGGCTCCTTATTATGGAAAATAATGTATTGTTGATTTTTGTAGCAAGTTATAATATTTGAGCACTTGATGAGCAATCTGTGATATGTTGTAATATTTGAGCACTTGATGTGCAATCTGTGATATGTTGTAATATTTGAGCACTTGAGGTGTAATTTATGAGATGTGATATTGGCACATTATATTGTTGGGAGGTTTGTTCGGGTGTTTGCATGAGGTTTCTGCCGTGCTATTGTTACTATTGATTTATGCACATGCGACGTGACAAGGCAGGCTATATATATATATATATATATATATATATATATATATATATATATATATATATATATATATATGTGGGTTTGCACATGTGGCGAGATAAGGTAGAAATATTATTATGCGCGTACGGCGAGACAAGGCGGACATTTACTTTATTATTGCGCACGTGGCGAGACAAAGTTGGCTATGTCGGGAATTGAATTGTAATGATTTGTGATAGCCTGGGGGCATTGTTGTTTGTTGCATATTTACTTTGGGACTACGAGGCGGTACCTCGGGAGATACCCATGTCTTGCATATTTACTTTTGGGACTACGAGACAGTACCTCGAGAGATCCACTGTCTTGCATATTTACTTTGTGACTACGAGGCAGTACCTCGGGAGATCCCCATGTCTTGCATATTTACTTTTGGGACTACGAGACGGTATCTCGGGAGATCCCCTGTTGAGCATTTACTTTTGGGACTACGAGACGGTATCTCGGGAGTGCCCTTTGTTGACATCTCTCTATGGTTGCACTTGTCTTTGGTTATTTTATATTTTCGTGATAGGTCAATCCTTGTGATCTGCTGTGATGTATTATTTAATTTTTACTGTGTTTGTATTCCTTGTTGTTTTGTGTTGGCTTGAGCTTTTTAGTACAAGACTATGAAGATTTATATTCCTGATTTATACCGATTTTCGATGACTGAGTTATTTTAAATAAAAGAAGTTACTATTATGTTTTGAATTAATAAGTTTTACATATGAAGCAATAGATTATATGATGTTTTATTTAAATTAAATGTCATTTTTCCTTACTCAAACTATTTCTAAAATAAACTCATTTCTTTGTTGAATTCTTACTTGGTTTAAAATTTTTAACCTTACTTTATTGAAAATAAATTAATCGTGCGGATCTTATGTATTGAACTATTTGGCACGAGAGTTGGTCATGCGGTTGTGATTATAGATATAGGCACGAGGTGCCGTGAGAATATAAAAGGGGATCGAGAACCGTATTTTATGATTATGCTATGAGATATTTATTTGGAAGAGTTTTATATTCGAAGGATACTTATTTGAAGAGATTATATGTGAAAGAATTGTTTAATTGGTTGTTCTTGTATTTCTTATTTGTTTGAGTAATAATTATCGTGTTTTTACTGCCTTACTATTTATAGCACTAGTGGATTATTGTTGTTATCGCTGCTATTTGTTTTCGATTATTTAGGTATGACACATGTTATTTGACTAGTTAGTGTCTTGACTGTACCTCGTCACTACTCTATTGATGTTAGTCTTGATACTTACTGGGTACTGATTGTGGTATACTCATACTACACTTGTGCATATTTTTGTGCACAACCAGGTAATGTGGAGTCAGTTGACCGATCGCTAGCAGTACAGATCTTGTTGTGGAGACTCAAGGTAAACATGTTCCTGCGTTCACAGGCTTCAGAGTCATCTTCTGATATTATACTTGCACTGTTTTGTCTCTATTTCAAAACAGTTGTATTTATAGGCCTTTCTAGTAACTCATTAGAGCTTATGACTTATATTACCGGTTTTGGGATTGTAAGTATTGTATAGAGATTCCTATTTCGTATTTGTTAGTCATTAATTAATATTGTTATTATTTCAGTAAATGTTAGGCTTACCTAATCCCTAAGACTAGGTGCCATCACGACATCATACGGAGGAAGATTTGGGTCGTGACAAAATAGACCGTCACTATACAAAAAATATACAAAATAGACTGTCACTGTACAATTTATATACAATAGATTGTCACTATACAAAATATATACAAAATAGACTGTCACTATATAAAATATATACTAAATAGACTGTCACTATACAAAAATAATATACAAAATAGACTGTTACTATACAAAAATATACAAAATAGATATTTCGGGCTATTAGATGTAATATGTTTGTGCCGGAGGGCTATTTTGTGTCAATGAGCAAAAATATGGGCTATTAAAATTTTGAGGGGTTATGGAGAGGGTAGTTTTCTCTAATTTAGAAGTGAGAGTTTGGACGTAGGAACATTGGGTGTACAAAATGCATTGTGAATTGTACTTTATACTTGGGCCTATCGGATTGGGAAATTAACACGTGTATACACTTTTCACTTGTGGAACAGCTGGTGTTATTTCACTTCTATTTCGAATGTTTTGTCTTCTTTCTTTCAGACTTAGCCATCCGTTCTCACTGCCATTGTTCTTTCTACTTCTCTTTCGCATTCCCCTCCCCACCCCACCCCCCCCACCCCTTTTTTTTTCCCAATTGGATCTTAACATCAGTTGGGCACACAAAGGTACCTCAGACGACCGTCGTGAGAATATTAATCCAAAATCATGATTCGCTACTTCTTTTTCGCTTTCACTTGTGTTCTGTTGCTGTATTTTCTCTGCAAATTTAATTTGAAATAGGTAACCACACAGCCAACAAATTTCTGAGGTAGGTCACACCGTTTATGTAAATTTGTGCTTAAACTAACTCCAATCTTAGGTAAGAGGAAATGTAGTTTTAAAATAACAATAGACTCGAACATTGATATTTGAGGGAGGTCTTTGTCTAAAAAACATGCATATGTCAGTTTTTTTTTACCAAATTTGATTCCCCTTTAGCTTCTAGCTCTATGTTTTATGTCAAAAATATTTATTTGCAACAAATGAAAGTAAATTGTTGTATGTGAATATTTGTTTCTTATAGTTTGTTCTATTTATACATTCAACATGTAGACTTTGTTGGTGAGAATTTATTACTTTAGATTTTTGCCATCTAGTGTGATTTGTTTCTAGGTGATGGATTGCATTATCACCTAGGAAGAGTTGAGTCGCTTTTTGGTTACAGAAAATAGTTCATTGACATTCATAATATGTAGGTAAAGTTAAGTTATTTTTGGTTACAAAAAATAGTTAATTCTTCACACACTATAAACATAGAAAATAAACAAAATTATCCATTTACTATAATTATCTAATCTTCATTGACATTCGTAATACTTAGGTAAAGTTAAAGTGATTTTTTATTGAAAAAAAATGACGTTCATATCGATCATTGCTTCGAACACATAATAAATTTAAGAAATACTTCAATACAACCATCAAGTATGATTACAAATCTTTATTTCATAAATCACTTAACACCGGGAGACATACAAAATGTAAATTCACAAAAGCGGAAAGACACACAGTACTTATTATATGCAATATCAATCATGATACACCGAAACATTTGGCCTAGGCTCAAACTCTTGGGCAAAAGACTTTTCTTGTTTGAGACCGGCATCATCATCATGATAACTAGATACATTAGGCCTTGGCTCGAATAATGATTTTTCAGCTTCTTTCAACTTGGCGTCATCGTGGTATACAGATACATTAGGCCTTGGTTCAAAGGCTTCACCTCCAACAGAAGATGATGTGTAACAATCCGTTTTCTCTTTGGAGAGAGGAACTGAATGCCGAGGCATAAGATGTTTGATTGCTTCAGGCATTGGCTCATTTTTCATCACATCTCTCCAATATTCTCCGGGGTCTTTTCTTGCATCACTGTTGCTTGTGTACTACCCAAGAAAGAGAAACCATAAAAAGACTATTGGATATGTGCTATATGAACTTCTTTACGATCGAGTACATAATCTATATACACAGATATGTTCAAATATTTGGAACATGAGGGGGGTAATAGGCTTTAATATATGGGTTCGGTATAACCCAATAATTTTGGCTAAAGTCTTGTATATGTATCAAGAAATTCACTACGTATATGTATAAATTAAATTCAAAACACATTTATTAACACTTGAGAACGTCCTAAATCAAGAACCCACAAAATTCTAATATTAGATCTACCTTTGTAGGTACTGCACATGTAAATATTGGGGTATTATCACTTCTATCCCACGTCAGAAACTATTTAAATTTGGTAGCCGAAAAAGTGTAAAATTTGTATAATTTTTATATATACCATACAGAATATATATATACAAAATATACAAATGTTATATATTTTTTTGGCTATTATTTTTATAGCGGCTATAAAGTGTCATTTTTCCGTAAATATTTAGTGTGGGCACATAAAGTTCTACCTAAAATTCTAGTGCATTTTGAAGAGTACTTTGCAGAAAATATTTATTCCTATTTTTACACTTCCGATAAGAAGTCCAGCTCCGATCGCCCGATGAGTCATCTACTTAAAAGGTAAGCTCCTTACTAGCTAGATGGTTTAAACGGCAAGGATTGTGCAAAAATCAAATGTTAGTTATGCTCAAGAAACAAACATTCTTTTTAGATGGTAAAAATTATATACTATTCCATCTTTTTCAATTTTACATAAACCTATGTCCTCTTGATTCAGTATGAACCCATTTCTATTAGGGAAACTCTTTTAATTTTAGAATTTCAACATTAACTTTAATAAAAAGCTCTTTAAACCATACAAATGATATGACATATTTAAGGATCACATGTTTCAACAATCTTATAGTCACACAAATAATTTGGTATGTTTAGGATCATAAATTTCAAAAGTTTTCATCTTTTTAGAAAATCTCTATGCCCAATCAAATAAGTTCACATAAATTGAAAGAGATAAAATATAAGTTACATAATTCAATTGTTAAAATCTGAAATAAAAAGACGTTGTAATACGAAAGGCAAGATAATTGAGAAAGAAGTGCATGATAGTGCACCAAGAAAGTAATTAACACTCCCATCGGTCCATAATAAGTGATTTTATAGTCTTTGGCATACCCCATAAGAAAATATGAACTTCTAAACAAAAAATTACCCTTAATTAATTGTTACTTTAACATATTGAGATATGTAAATAAGAGTAAATTTTGAAAAAATAAAATTAATTCCTTCTTGATTATGTAAAATGACATTTATTTTGGACCAAAATAAAAAGGCTAAAAAGTCACTTATTATGAACCCGAGGGAGTATAATACTCCCTCTATCTCATATTATGTGTCGTGTTTCTCTTTTACACGCCCCTTAAGAAATATTTATTAGGAAAGAGATTGGACTATTCTACCCTTATTTATGTCTTAAGATATAATCTCTCTTCATTAAATATTTATTCTATTTATGTGTTATCTCCATCTTCAAGAACAATTATTACTAAGGGTAAAAAAGGAAAAAAAGCAATCAATGTTGTCTTGAATTTTTAAAATGACAAATAATTTGAGACAACTATTTTTAGTAACCACGACTGTTAATATGAGACGGAGGTAGTAACAAAAAAAGAGGCCTAGAATTAATCAACTGTGAAAACTTACCAGGACAAGTGAAAAGAGCAGGATAAGAGCAACATGCGATTTCATTTGTCAGTTCAATAGGACTATCAAGTTATATATTGATCTTTGCTATATGTATGAGCTTATATAGACAGGCTAGGCTATTATAAAATCATATTGCAGGTAACAAGTTATTGTCAAGTTTCAACATGATTCACGCAATTCTGTAGGACCAAAAGATTTTGTAATATCTAATATGATACAAGACTATATATTATCAATAAAAATACATATCTACGTACAATGAGAGACATGCAGTAAATATAAACAAATGGAAGGAGGTCCAATTAGCTTCTTTGACACAAATATTATTGGCGACCAAATCTTTCATCCATTTCTGTTTGATATGGTTTGTTATAAATAAATCATTTAAGTACGCTCAATTTGCTCATAAATAATGCTGTTGCGTATTCACGTTTTAGTGTTTGCAAATATCTGGCGATCAGTATTTGCGATATTGCTTTTTTGTATCTAAGATAGTGGTGAAATATTGAAAATATTTGTTCAACTGATGCTAGATCATTTCTAAGATAGCCATATGAGTTCTGCTTCTTTTTTCTTTTTTTCTTTTTTTCTGTCTTTAACTTTTGCAGTCTAAATATTTTGCTTCAAATAAAAGAAAAAGAGAGATGATTTAAATGAAATAAATTTGCTATATATTGAAAGCAATTATGTTGCAATTTAGGCATATGAATAGAGGATGCATATCTCGGAAAATCCCATAAACGTTTAGGATATTCACAAAGTGATCAAAACATCAAATATTGTCTTTCTCAAGCTGAAGCAATCAAAAGACATTCTTCCGCGAAATTACCTCAAAATGTGGTTAGACGTTTTTCGACAATCAAATAATTCAAGAAGATCCACATTTGGCCGTCAATTGTTGCAGTCGATTAAGGAAACAAGAAGGAGATATCAAGAGAAGTGTTTCCTCGTGATCGATCTGGAGTATTGTCCGGCTTTTTTGGAGATCAAATACATTATAAAGAGGTCTGCATCATCCTATGTTCGAGAAATATGCTACTTAAGTATTCAAATCATGGAGAACAATTCAGAGAGGAGAATAAAGAGAACAAATAAAATTATACTCACAATTGATTAATAAAATTACTTTTCTTTTCATTTTTAATAAAAAAAAACAGGATGGCTTATGATGCCCATGAATTAAGTAACAGTTCACCTGCTCTTCAGCTTCATTTTCAAGCCTCAAACAATAACCTTTCCCATTTTGAACGGGCAAGAAACTCTTGGTAACTCAAACAATCGATACAAAGTTTGGAAATTATTTTTAAAACTAGTGAATTTATCCGCGCTTTGCGCGGTATAATGAAAAATTTAAAATCTTCTTTTTTAAATTAAATGGAGATAGAGAGATAATTTTCTCATTTCTTTGGGCCAAGACTTCTTTTTACTAACGAATGATACAATATTTTAAAAAATAGTCCTCACAATTAGTGTACAACACAGGAATTGATCAAAAGAAAAAAATAGTTATCTCTTTTGATTGAGGACTATATTAGTATCAATCCATACATATATGTAATTCATTTATGAAAAAGAAACTCATTATTTTCAAAAATCAATTGTAAAACTCACAGACAACATAAAAATATTCACTAAATTTAATTAAATTCCGTATACATGTAAAAATAATATTGAATGATCGAACGCCGGATACCTTTACTATCATGTTAAAAATTTCATAAACAACAACTAATACTCATGGGAGGAAGATCCTAGTTGACCATGAGCATAATTTGTTGAATAACTCCATTTCTAATAATTTCAAAAGATTAAAACTATTATAAGGAAAAATAAAATGCTAGACTTGAAGGATAATATGAGCAGTCCAATACACTTCCTCTTTCAAAGAATGAAATATCTAATGGAACATCAATTATATTTTATGGTATTAAATCATATAACCAACAATTAAATCTATTTACTTCCCTAAATATTGCAACTAATAAATACAGGAAAATGAGGGGAAGAAAATCCTATGACATGCTATTGCAGACTAAACTAAACCAGAAGCATAAAGATACTTTTGTTTTTGTATGAGAAGAAGACAGGAAATTATTTACAGAAAAGTCTGTAAAACCCTCACACATACAGCAACTTCACTACTTATAAATCAAAGAAGAAATGAGAAGGGAAACAGAAAAACAAAATGGAGGAGAAAGGAAAAGCAAGTTATTCCTCTTAAAAGATAATGATGGGTGCAACAATTACCACCGACAGGCAAAAAAGACAACACAACTAAAGTCAATAAAATATAAAAAAGTATAAACAAAAAAAAATAAGAAAGAAATACCAAAAACTAATATTTAGCCTCAAACAAAGATCAAAAGCACAATATTTCAACAAAAATCAATGAAAGGTGGAAACGAAAAAACAAAAGAGAAATAACAATTGATATTGTAATTTTAAGTATTTGTAGTTGGAGAAAAATGTGCCAACTGGATGTCTCTAATATATAGGGAGCTTTTAAAAGACACCTTCGTTGGGAAGGAAATGTAACCGCTGCAGGAAGATGCAAAGGTCAAGTCATAACGTATAAGATTTTAAAGTGACGTTTCAATTCATTTTTTAATGTTTAGACAAATGGTAGAAATGAGAAAACAAGTCAAAAATCTGAGAAAAAAGAGAAATATGAATCCTGGACGGTAAGCGCTGCCACATCACTTTCTTATTACCCTCAATTATATTTATATATATATTATATATATATATATAGAGATAGATAGATGCAAAAAATACCCACTAATTATTTCTAAATATCTTTATGACGTGGGAAATTTTTTAACTCTTAAGTCAAAAAAATACAATAAGTTTCTTTCACTAAATTGTCTCCTGCCGGGATTTAATCTATAATTTAACATTTACAATTTTACCGTAGGAAGTCGAGCAGAGTTTCAATACAATTTAAATCTTCCTTTACTTTTCCTTCTCCCACTATTTACAGACATATTTCTATCCGATCAGCTAGGTAACACACGTACTATTTAACCTAAAAATTGAATATTACGATAAAATAATTGAATTTATAAAAGTAGGGCACATGCAATTGATTCGATAAATAGCTAAATAATTAAGATAAATATGAAATAGAGTAATAAATTGATAATAAAGAGAGAAAAAGAGAAATGTTTACTATTTGATAGTCGATGGAAGCTTGATTGCCCACAGCTTGGATATAGAGCGAATGATCAATTGCCAAAAGTGAAGAAAATAATTTGCCAAGCACAATAAGATTTCTTATGTTGATTGAGACTGAAATGAAAATTATGTGCAATTTGTGTAATTGAAAATTATTTACACGAGGTGACGAGTACGTACTTGGTTTATATGTGCAAATTTTATTGAGTTAAAGTCTCGAGCATATTGTGTAGTAAATTGGATAATTATTGGCATATATTTAATCATCTATTTGTCGTGTCTAAATCCTTGTTGTTGAATCTGATGTTATATGACAATTTGATGTAATTGTTATTTGATTATTTATGAAATTCCGTGAATTGGCTGGTTTGATAATTATTGGAATTTAATTTCATTTTGGAGTTTTTCCTATGCAAATAATTAATTAAATGAGCTTAAGAAGAGATGTTTATATAATTATTGAAAATTTGGAGTTAATGAAGACTTTTCTTTATGTTGAGTAATTTCTATCTCTGTTGATTGTTTTTGGGTGTTGTACACATTGTGTGGAGTTTTCGACTTTTTGTTGTGAAATTAATTAACTTGATTGTATCTTTAGAATTTTGGTTGTAGCCATTGGGCAAATTGTGATATGAATTGATTTTGTTATGTTGCCGTGATAATTTTCCGTGTAAATTGTTGTGTTGTGTTAATTATTATTTTGAAGATATAAGGGTGGCATTTCACCGTTGATATTATGCGGGTATAAGGGTGTCATTTCACTGTGGTTGTGTTTGTTGGAATATTGTCTGGGCGGAGCGATAAGGGTGGCTATTAATATTGTCTGGGCGGAGCGATAAGGGTGGCTATAGGAGTGATAAGGGTGGCAGTAGGAGCGATAATGGTGGCTATTGTTAGGGACGATATGTGATGATGTGGGGTTGATGATTTTCATTTGATGTTGTGATATTCTTGTGTTTATTTTTATACCTTGTACAATTTTTCTTGTAGTTGATAAATTGATGACAATCTAATTTATGTTGAAATTGAGAGCATGTGGCTATTGCCAGGCGGATTATAAAATAAAATGTGAGCACGAGGTGCGGTGAGTAAATAATGAGGATATTGGCACGTGAATTGTTCGTGCAGTTGTGATATGAAATATGGGCACGAGGTGCTGTAATTAAATGATAATGATATTTGGCACGTGAATTGTCCGTGCAGTTGTGATATGAAATGAGGGCACAGGGTGCTGGAAAAATACGATGATTTAATTATGGGCATGAGGTGCCGTAAAAATATAAAAAATGGGTTGAGACCTGTGTTTACGAAAAATATGAAAATGGGCTGAGACCCGTATTTTTATGATTATGAAACGAGGTGTCACAAGGTGACTTTTTAATTGAAAGAATTATATTCAAAATATTTATTTGAAAAGATTTTTATGTAGAAGGTATTATATGAAAGAATTATATTTGAATGGTAATTTTTTGAGAAAATTATATTTGAAAGAATTATATGTGAAAGACATTTATTTGAAGGATTTGATTTATTGTGTGTAATTATATTTATTAATTGTTGAGCGATATTAATGGTATTTTTATTGTCTGTTGTGCATATTACTGGTTATTTTATGTTGCCCTTATTGTTATCTGATTCCTATTATTTTGTATATTATATTGCACAGGCTATTACACTAGTGAGTGTCTTGACTGTACCTCGTCTCTACTCCACTGAGGTTAGTCTTGATACTTACTAGGTACCGACCGTGGTGTACTCATACTACACTTCTGCATATTTTTATGTAGAGCCAGGTATTAGATATATCAGACTTGAGAAGAGTTAAAGCGGGATCGTAAGGATTCAAGGTAGAGCTGCTTGGTCATCGCAGTCCCTTGGAGTCTTTTCATTTCATTGTACTGTTAATTTTTAATCAAACAGTATTGTATATTCGGTCCTCATGATCATTCCATGTATTCAGTTAGAGTTCGTGACTCAGTACTACCAGTCTTGGGAGGTTGCACATTCATATTTGTTCAGCTGTTAGTTTGGTTACTTATTTAATAATAAAAAAATATGGCTTCAAAATGTAATTGAAATTGGCTTACCTAGTCTTAGAGACTAGGTGCCATCACGAAGCCTGTGGTAGGATTTTTGGCCGTGACGAGTTGGTATCAGAGCTCTAGGTTCATAGATTCTACGAGTCACGAACGAGTCTAGTAGAGTCTTGCGGATCGGTACGGAGACGTCTGTACTTATCTTTGAGAGGCTACAGAACTGTTAGGAAATTTCCATTTCTTTCATTCCTGTTGTGCGGAATTTGTTGAATTTGGAATTTGAACCTTTGTATCTCCATTCTCTCACAGATGGTGAGGACACATGCTACTAGGTTAGCTGAGCAGTCATCCGCACATACTGCTAGGGCTGCAAGAGGCCGGGGCCAAGGTAGAGGTCGAGGAAGGGCACGTGCTGCGACTAGAGCACCTGTAAGAACAACAGTTGAGGAGCCACTAGTAGCTCCAGTTGGGGGCAGGTACCAGAAGCACCTGTTGTTACCCCCGGACTTCAGGAGACCTTAGCACAGTTCCTGAGTATGTTTGGTACATTAACTCAGGCGGGATTGATATCTGTTGCACCAAATATTTTGCAGATTGGGGGAGTAGCTCAGACTCTTGCCACAACTCCAGAGCAACAGGTTCACGTTGGTCAGGTTACAGGTGTAGTACCGGTACAAACTGTTATTTCGGTTCGGCCTTAGGTCAGGCCCGAGGCATCAGAAGAAGAACAAAAGAGACTTGAAAGGTTTAAGAAATATGATCCACCAACATTCAGTGGCACATCTATAGAGGATGCCCAAGGATTTCTTGAAAATTATCACCATATTCTCCGTACCATGGGTATTGTGGAAGTGAGCGGATTTGCCTTCACTACATTTCAACTATCAGGCGCAGCGTATCGGTGGTGGCAAATCTATGAAGAAGGTAGACCAGCCGATGCAACACCACCAACTTGGACTCAATTTTCGGAAATGTTCTTGAAAGAATTTATTCCTCAGACTCTCCGAGATGCGTGGCGCATAGAGTTTGAACGGTTGCGTCAGGGCACTATGACAGTGTCAGAATATGCTATAAGGTTCAGTGAATTAGCCCGTCATGCACCTATCTTAGTTCCTACAATCAGAGAACGGGTTCTCAGATTATTTGAGGGGCTCGATTATGATATTAAAATATGCATGGCTCGAGAATTGCAAAGTAATACTCCATTTCAACAAGTAGTGGAGATTGCAAGGAAGATTGAGGGTGCTTTAGGCGAGGAAAGAGAGTCTAAGGAGGCCAAAAGGTTTCGAAGATCTGGAGGGTTCAGTGGATTTTACTCTTTAGCTAGGACCCATTATAGCGGAGGCTCGAGCAGTCGGTCAGCTCAGTCCGCACATCAGATTACTCGGGGTGCTCCAGTTTACAATGCACCACCGATACGAGATTCTTACAATGGTTATTCCAGTTATCCGGCACAGACTCAGTACGAGAAGTCGCGACCTCAGAGGGGTTGTTATGAGTATGGTGATACTAGGCACATCATGAGAGATTGTCCCAGACTTGGGAGGGGTGGATTTTATCAGAGCACTCCAGCTACGAGCTTTATTACAGTTAATACTCCACGTGCATAGTCAGCTAGGGGTGGAGGACATGCGGGTAGTGGGCGCCTAAGAGGTGGAGGTACGACCCGTTGATATAATCGCTATGTTTTCGTTGATGTCGATACACCAGATGGTGTCGTTACAGGTACGATCCCGAATTGTTATAAGAGAATATTTTCCCATAATTTGATTCGGATCTGAATATCGAGGACAATCCTCCTATTATGCCCCGCTTATGGGTGAGCTTCATAAATTGTGACCCATTTATATGTTTATCCCTGTTGGAAGATTTAAAGATGTGAGCCCGTGTCTGTTATTTTATTTTTGTATACCATTGAGGGCTATACGTCCAAAAGTAATTTTTATTATTCAGTACTGTGAGTTTAATGTGTTTCGGAATAATTGATTCCAATTTTTATGAATTATATGCCCTACCGGTATGAGGGTTCATTATGTGTTGTGAAAACTGTTTATGAAATTTATTGAAAAGAAGAAAGAAAGGAAATTGAAATTTCAGTTGGCACAATGTGCAAAATACTTGTGATTCGGAGTTGAGAACGAGATCCTCGTATTTTTATATGGTGTGAAATATTTAAATCGGACTGCAAGCCGCGATGGAATTTATATAAGGACGAGGTCCTTGTGGTGAAATGTTTACGAGTTAAAAATTCTCTCTTGTGAAATTTAATTTGTGCAATAATATTAATAGGGAGTCATGCCTGTTAGGCTTATTTGATAATGCTTGTATATTTTCTGTTCATATTCAGCCATTTTTGTGCTGTAAATATTGAGTTTTAGCCTATGAGGTGAGTGCCCAGGTGGCATTAAATGTGACTCATTAATCCGAGTAAGTAATCATGAGGTATTCATGCTTCACGTTCTGTTGTCAGTGTTGTGAAAATTCGAAACGAGGTGATGGTTAATATAAGATTAATTGATGATGCTGGAATTAATTATGAACAGCTTTTAAACCAGAGATGTGGTGATGAAAATACATATGATGTGCTTCATGTCTTGATATCATTATGATAATGCAATGCTGAGATTAATGTTATTGATATATACCCTGTGGTGTTTTGTTGGGTTGCGGATATGTTGTAGGAGTTATTTTGGTGTTACTCTGGCAGGTGGTTAGGCCCAATCACAGGGGAGACTCTGCCAAAATTTCTGAAAAATTTGGGAGTTAGTAAAGATTTGGGGGATTGAGACGTGCAAAAGAAGAGACAAATTATGTTACATGTTTGAGGGTGAATGATCCTAAGCGAGGAAGAATAAAACACCCCAAAATTTTTTTGAAGTACTTCAACACTATCAAGAAAGTCGATATGTACGTAGGCACGAGTTGCTACAGCCAGTTGAGACTAATACCGTGCGTTGATGAAAAATCGGACTTTCTGAAAATGTTTGGAGTGTAAGAAATTGGTCTTAAGGTTCACAAATATGGATAAAAGAAATAATCTCAAGTGAGATGGTGTTGCCGGACTTACCTCCAATGCAGTAGCGTGGGACCAACCGTGAGTATATGTGTAAAAGTAAAAATCATCAATTCGGTAAACTTAGAATAATTATTAGCATGTTTGAGGACGAACGTTTGTTTAAGAGGTGGAGAATGTAACGACCCGACTTGTCGTTTTAAGAATTTAAGCCCCGTCTGGTGGCATAAGGCCCTGAGCAGCTTCTTATTATGTGTATTGACTTGCGTGCGTGGTTGAATTCAGTTACCGGATGATTCTGAGAGATTTGGGACACTTGGTCCCCAAAATGGAAGCTTAAGTCTTAGGATTTGTACGATAGTCGGAACTGTGTGAAGACGACTCCGGAATAGAATTTTGATGATGTCAATAGCACCGTATGGTGATTATGGACTTAAGAGCGTGTCCAGAAAATTATTTGGAGGTCTGTAGAGGAATTTGGCTTGAAATAGCGAAAGATGAATTTTTGGAATGTTTGACCGGGGCTTGACTTTTTGATATCGGGGCCGGAATCCGATTATGGAAATTGGAATAGCTTCGTTATGTCAATTATGACTTGTGTGCAAAATTTGAAGTCATTCTAGATTGATTTGATGTATTTCGGCACAAGATATAGAATTTGAAATTTCAAAGTTCATTAGGCTTGAATTGGGGTATGATTCGTGGCTTTGATGTTGTTTGATGTGATTTGAGGCCTCGAGAAGGTTCGTGTTAAGTATTGGGACTGGTTGGTACGATTGGGCGGGGTCCCGGGGGCCTCGGGTTTGATTCGGGGTGGTTCCAGACCAAGTTTGGGTGTTTTGATGCTGCTGGTTGCTGGTTCTGGTATTGTTCTTCGTGTTCGCGAGGAGGCTCTCGCGTTTGCGAAGAAGGATTTTGCTTTTGGAACTTTGTTCTTCGCATTCACGAAGAGGTTCTCGCGTTCGCGAAGAAGGAAAGTTTATTGTTTGTCGTCTAACTTTAGAGGCTCATATCTCGCAATCTATAAGGAATTTGGAAATAATCCAAAAATAAAAGTTGTAGATCTTTGTGTCTAACTTTCAAAAGATTAAACCATTTGTCATTTGGAGTTGTGTACAAAAAGTTATGGTAGATACACTATAGACTGTCGGGGAAGAGTTTGGAAATCTCTGTTGCACAGGGCTGACTTTGAAAGCTTATATCTCGTAATCTATAAAGAATTGGGAGATGAGCAACATATAAAAGTAATAGTCCTTGGATTCTAGTTTTCAGAAGGTCAAACCATTCATCATTTGGAGTTTTTACAAAAGGTTATGACCGTTATACTATAGGCTTTCTGAGAAGAGTTTGAAAATGACTTTTGAAGAATTTGTTCATCGCGAACGCAAGTGGGTGTCGCAAACGCGAAGAACAAACCCCTGGGCAGCAGAATAAAGTCCAAATTCGTGTCATTCTTCCATTTTTGGACCAAGGAAGCTCGGGTGAGGTGATTGTTCGACAGTTTTTCAAGGAAAACATTGGAGGTAAGAATTCCTAACTTGATTTTGGTTAAATTACAAGAATATATTGTTGTTTTTATCACTAAATTAGTAAATTGGGTTGAAAAATTTAGAAAATCCTCTTGGTTTAAATTTAAGATTTGGAGGTCGATTTGTTATTGGAATTCGATAAAATTGGTATGGTTGAACTCGTATCGGAATGGGTGTTCTGATTTTATGAAAATTATGTCGGGTTCCGAGGGGCGGATCCCACATTGACTTTTATTGACTTTTTGCAATAAATTTTTAAGTCAACGTATTATTATCAAGAATTATTTTCGATGAATTTTAATGAAGTTATACAAATAATTTGGATAGAATTGAGCGGTCCGGAGATCAATTCAAACAAGAAGGTGATTTTAGAATATCGGCATAATTTTAAAAAGGTAAGTGTCTTGCTTAACCTCGAGTGGCGGAATTACCCCTTAGGAATTGAGTCTTATGTGCAATTTGTGTAATTAAAAATGATTTACACTAGGTGACGACTACGTACTTGGTTTATATGTGCAAATTTTATTTAGTTAAAGTCTCGAGCATATTGTGTAGTAAATTGAATAATTATTGGCATATATTTAATCATCTATTTGTCGTGCCTAAATCCTTGTTGTTGAATATGTTGTTATATGACAATTTGATATAATTGTTACTTGATTATTTATGAAATTCTGTGAATTGGCTGATTAGATAATTATTGGAATTTAATTTTATTTTGGATTTTTCCCTATGCAAATAATTAATTAAATGAGCTTAAGAAGAGATGTTTATATAATTATTGAAAATTTGGAGTTAATGAAGACTTTGCTTTATATTGAGTAATTTCTATCTCTGTTGATTGTTTTTGGGTGTTTTATACATTGTGTGGAGCTATGATAGCACACATTGCACATGCCTACACTTTAGCATGTAATTATACCGGTCTAGGAGCATGAAATATGATATTTGTCCATCATATATATGTATTCTTGTATACTTACTTCTGTCTGATATGATTTGGACTGGATGCATGTGACCACGTCAAACGGATTATGTTGTTATGCTTATGACCACGCTGGGCGGATTGTGTTGATATGCCTGTAAACACGGCAGGCGAATTGTGTTGTTATGTCCATACAAATTAATATTATTAGCACGTAAGTTATCTGTGCAGCACGTGAGTTAACCGTGCGAATTCAGATATTGATATTATAGCATGTGAATTGTCCGTGCATCACGTTAGTTGTCCGTGCAGCATGTTAGTTGTCCGTGCAGCACGTTAGTGGTCGGTGCAGCGTGTGAATATGGATCCATACCCCTAGAGTCACCCTCTAATATTTCTCTCTTGATGGTGTACACGCGGATTGTGAGAAACCGACAAGTTTCTGGTTATTGAGAGCTCTGGGAGAGGTGGTTACTATTATTGGATCGGGTTGCATGCCTCAACGGACTGATATTTAGTTATTGCATTTTATCTTTACTTGAAATTTCCTCGACTGTTTACCTGATTTAACTTACATATCTTCCTAATATGCTAGACTGTTGACTGAGCGGGACACTCTAAAATAAAGAATTGTGAGCATCAAAGTGGTTTTACCTGAGATTTCTTGTTTTGATCATGTATCTGTTCGATACTTCTTGAAATTATGAACTGCCAGGTATTAGTGAGTATCATTTATAGTTCTTTCTTCTTTTACCTCGCTGAGGTTAGTTACGATACTTATTAAGTATATGGGGTCGGTTGTACTAAGACTACACTTTTGCACCTTACGTGCAGATCTTGGTGTTGATGTTGTTGTGTATGGCGAGGGCTAGCATTAAAGATGTACATGCGTTCCAGTTATGGCTTTCACTTGTCCTTGGTAGCCTTAGGTTCGAATTTTGTTCATGTACATTTCAAACATATATAGTATTTATTTCATTTTAGTTTTGTAAAATCTAAGTCTTAATGGCTCATGACTTGTACTACCAGTCTTTGAGGAGTTGTATAAAATCCAGTTATTTCCTTGATGACTCTTAGAATTATTACTATATTGTGTTTTATTGTTACTTTGCTTACCTAGAGGGTTGGATGATGTGCCATCACGACGAATTGGATTTTGGGTCGTCACAATGTATCTTGTAATGCTCCAAGGATTGTACCAGTCACTT
The DNA here is from genome assembly GCF_000715075.1 of Nicotiana tabacum. NCBI lineage: Eukaryota > Viridiplantae > Streptophyta > Magnoliopsida > Solanales > Solanaceae > Nicotiana > Nicotiana tabacum. The sequence continues at coordinate 4,619,878 of NC_134096.1, forward strand.
GTTAGTGGATAAGTTACGTCTTTCATATGCGCAATTTCTTTTGTCACTTGTTTCATCCTATAATTTAATTAGATATTTGGAATCTGTGTTCTTCTTTAATTGACATGATCACATAGGATAATGATAATTCAATAATCCATATAGTGGACCATAGTTGTGGACCTCAAAGGGTGACTAACCCCTTCTCTTTGAGGTAATTTGATCCCTTACTTGATCTTTGATGATACAGACTAGTTAAAAAGAGTTATTTGCAAATAGATTCCCTAACGCACCTCAAAAGCATTAGGTGGCGACTCTTCTCTTTTAATACCCATTTAAAAGAGTTGTCACAGGTCAAAACCCACTTACGCGAGAAAGCGGGGTGCGACACTAGTAATCTATAAATAAAGTAAAAATAAGATAAGGTACCTACTATAACATATTAAATATACAAAAATTCTTTATATTATCATTAAATCCAAATTGTAAAGAGTTAAAGAATCCTAATCTTTTGAGTATAGTCAATATGACCGACCTAATTAGGAAAAGCCTAATTCGTAAGCATCTTTAGGCCAAAAAAAGAATGACATACTGATAAGAAAAAAAAAATAAAAAAATATATATATATATATATATAAAACACTTATATGCCAAAAAACATCTATTGAAGATAATAGATACTAATTCTCCTATATATGGTTTTGATTTAGTGGGTAATGTTTCTAGAATTATATTTCTTTACTTCTCATGCAACGTGTTAATGGAAACAGAGCATGCCCTAATTCTCTTGTGTGGATATTTTTATTAGAAAAATCGTTAGTATAAGTGGAGATGGATCTAGAGGGTTGGTTACAGGTTGACGTAAACTCAATAGCTTTCATCTAAGTCTATATATGTATAGATATATTCATTTAATATCTATAAATATTTGATCGTGAACCAACTAATTTATTGTTGTAGTATATTAACGTATAGTCATAGCTATTAAGAATCTAAAATCATCAAAATTATGGATGCGTCTCTGAGTATAGTCAATTGAATCGTTAGTATAGTGAATTGTTGTTGCTAAGTGATTCTCATACAAGCATACAAATGACTAAGAACTAGTCATGTGAGCAATTTCTACGTGATGAACATTTCACTTAGAGTTTTGACTTTTATACACTTTTAACTTAATGAAAATGCATACTGTTAGATTATTTAACAGACAAGTACAGGTAATTATTCATAAAAATTTAGGTTATTCATCTGGAGAATAAATTAGATTATCTACTACGATAGAGTTAAAAATATATTACTAATGTAAAAGTTGTATACATAATCTGTCACGAGCCTAATTTTTTATCTTAGGATGTCGTGATGACACCTTGCATCTAAGACCAGGTAAGCCTAGAACATGTTGATAATTAATAGAATTTAATTAACTTAACTGCAATACATTAAGTAATAACTATAACAACACAGTTGAACCATCATCGGTCATACAATCCCAAAATCGGTAGTACAAGTCATAAGATTTCTTTTTAAGAGTGACTATGAGTAACTAGTACATCACTGTCCCGGAATAATAGTAAAGAGTGGAAATCATATACAACAGAGGGTGACTTCGGGGCCTGCGAACGTCGAGCAGGTATACCTTGAAGTCCCCGGCAGTGCATACATAAGTCTCAAACCAAATCGATTGGAAGTACCTGGATCTGCACAAAAATATACAGAAGCGTAGCATAAGTACACCACAGTGGTATCCAATAAGTATAAAGCCTAACCTCGGTAGAATAGTGACGAGGCCAAGCGAAGACCCCCAACAAACATGCAAACCTGTGCAGGATATAACATAAAGGTAACAATGGAAAGGACCTCAATGTAAGGCCAACGGCAGAAGGATCACAAATTTACAACCAACAGTGAAAATACTAGGAGCACGAATGGCAACAAGAAATAACCAGGTAATGAAGCATCAACATAGTTAGAATACAGATGATACATAAATGAATTCAAGTAAAGGGAACCGATGACCAATCAATAAATCAAATCGTTCTTGCACGAATTACAACAAGAATTACCCGAGGTATCACTCCTCGAAATCATAAATCATGAGTCATTACTTCCAAATCTTACACGTATGGCACCTCGTGCCCACATTATGTAACGACTCGACCGGTTATTTTGAGAGTTGTAGCCCCATTCACCTATTTACTTCTCATTTTATGCATTACACATGCTATGTGACTTGCCGGGGTTGTTGGTTCGGATCCGGAGAAGTTTCAAAATGAATTGAGATACTTAGTCTTAAGGCTGAAAGCCTAAGTTTAAATGGTTGACTGGATATTGACATGTGTGTAAATGATTTCGGAATAGAGTTTTGATGGTTCTGTTAGCTCTGTTAGGTGATTTTGGACTTCGGAGTATGTCCGGATTTTGATTTGGAGGTCCGTAGTTGAATTAGGCTTGAAATGGTAAAAGTTGGAAATCTGAAAGTTTGACCAAGAGTGGACCTTGTGGTTACCGGGCTCATATTTGGATTTCGGGAATTGGAGTAGGTCTGTGGTGTCATTTGTGAGTTGTGTGAAAAATTTGAGATCAATCGAACATGATATGATAGGTTTTTGCATCGTTTGTAGAAGTTGGAATTCCTTAATTTCAATTGGCATGTATTAGGGTACGATTCGTAGCTTTAGCATTGGTTGATGTGATTTGAAGGCGCGACTAAGTCTGTATGATATTTTGGGACTTGTTGGTATTTTTGGTTGACGTCCCGGGGGCCTAAGGGTGAGTTTCGGATGGTTAACGGATTAATTTTGGATTTGGTGTTATGGCTGATGATTTTTTGGTGTCTTATCTGATTACCTTGTACGCGATCGCGTAGGCTTGTTTAGGGCATTGGTGATTTTTTCTCTATGTGTTTGCGAAGTAGGGTACGCAATCGTGTAGAATGGCCAAGTAGTGAATCGTGAACGCATAGGCATAGCCGCGTTCGCAAAGAGTAATCACTTGGCAGCAGTGTTAAAATTCAAAAATGAGGGTTTGAGTTCATTTTCACAATGTGATTTTAGGAGCTTGGTGGGAGGCGATTCATGGATAGATTTTCAAGTGGGTGAATGGGGTAAGTCATTCTTAATTAGTTTTGGTTAAATTCCATGTTTATGTCTTTGCTTTCATCATTAAATTAGTGATTTGGGGTGGGAAATTGGGGGAACATTGAGGAAAGTTCTTAGGCCGAATTTTGAGGTTTTGATCGAGATTTTTGTGTCGGATTTGAGTAATTTAGGTGTGGGTGGACTCGTGCTTGAATGGGTGTTCGAATTTTGTGAATTTTATCTGATTCCGAAATATGGGCCCGGGGGGCGACTTTTGAGTTGACTTTTTGACTTTTGTGACTAGATTCGAGGCATTTGGAGTCCGTTTCGCGAGGCAAGGGCTTGTCGGAATAGGGATTTGCAAAGCTTGAGGTAAGTAACACTTCTAAACTTGGTTATGAGGGTATGAATCCCCGAGTTACGTGATATGCGATTGATGTTGAGATGACGCACATGCTAGGCGACAAGCATGTGGGCGTACACCGTGTAAACTGTGAATTAGTCTATTTCATGGAATTGTGTAGCTTCCTTAACTGAACACTTTTACCGTACTCCATCTGTTAGAGCACTTGAGCTGTAATATATACTAGAAATTCTTGTTCGCACTATATGCTAGTACTGTTGGGACCCACAGTGGCCGTTCCTTGTTGTTGAGTTAATTGTTCAATTACAGTCATGTACTCAGTCGTATTCATCATTCATAACATATCTCAGTCTTTGTGATTGTACATTGTTTCATCTCGCATTATTGTTAGGGCTCTTAGTATGAACGTTGTGAGCCCGAGAGACTGGAGAGATTAATGATTGAGTAAGGCCGAGGGCCTGATTATGAGTGATAATTTAGGGATCGGGCTGCACTCCGCAACATATTTTTATTTACTTATGCATGGATCTGGCTTATTATAGCGCTTGGGATAAAGGAGCCCCTCCGGAGTCTGCACCACCACTGTGAGTGCAGTGGAGTTGCCCTATACATTTATATTTGGGATGGAGTTCCCTGGGCTGAACTTGCCCCATACTGTACTGAGTGATTGAGTACCCTGAGAGTGTGTGTGCGCGAGGCTTCCATTGTAGTGTACCACATATAGTATGCATAATGGTACGTAGGTATAGGAATGTCATATCCCTCATATCACTCAGAGGAGATCTATTTTACTTGTATTGAGTTTTTATCTGATGAACTTGAAATCATGCCTACATTACTATACTGTTATTTCTATATTGAATTTTATTTGCCGAGTTCGTCATTACTTTCTGTACAAAGGTTAGATTTTTACTTATTAAGTTGGTTTTACTCACGCCACACTCTGCATTTCGTGTGTAGATCCAGGTGATTTCGGTCACCGCAGTTGCTGAGTTACGGAGTCCGGACCTTCGGAGATCATCGAGGTAGCTGCTTGGTGTTCGCAGACCTTGACTCTCCTCCCTTATCTTTCATTTTACTTTTCAATTTTATTTTCTAGACGGTGTACCATATTATATCTTTATGTAGATGTTCATGTACTCGGTGACACCCGGGTTTTGGGAGAGATTATGTATTGAGTTATGACTTCCTAACCTGCTTTTAGAAGCTTTTTCTTTAATTAAACTATTTTCATATCTTTAAAAGATTTAAAGTGTTGGAAATGTCTTAGTAGTCGGCTTGCCTAGTACTATGATAGGTGCCATCACGATGTATTGGTTTTGGGTCATGACAAGTTGGTATCAGAGCCTAGGTTACATAGGTCTCACGAGTCATGAGAAGGTTTAGTAGAGTCTTACGGATCGGTACAGAGACGTCTGTACTTATATTCGAGAAGCTGTCAAACCCTTAGGAAAATTTCACGTCCTTCTATTCTTGTCATGCAGATTTGTTGATTCCGGTAATTAAACTTTTGTTATTCTATTCTCTCACAGATGGTGAGGACACGTGCTACCGGACAGGATGGACAGCCACCAGTACCACCGGCTAGGGCCATGAAAGGACGAGGTCGCAGTAGGATCCACGGTAGAGGTAGAGGTGCAGCTCATACAGTAGCTAGAGTAGTACCTCTAGATCCACCAGTTGCTCCAGCTCAAGAGCAGGTACCAGATATGGTTGAGCTAGCAGGGCCAGCTCAGGTACCAGCAGTGCCCATTGTGATTCCAGTCTTTTAGGAGGCTTTGGCTCAGATTTTGACTGTGTGCACCAGCCTTGGTCAAGCGATTTCTATTCAGGCCGCAACAGCCACTTCTCAAGACGAGGGAGGTACTCAGACTCCGGCCACCCGTACTCCAGAGTAGATGATGCAGGGACTTCAGACACTGGGGGTGCCACTAGCCCAGACGGTTGCAGCTGCTCAGGCCCAGCTGGATCCCGTTACGACTGATGATAAGAAGTGGAGACTAGAGAGATTTGGGAGACTCTAGCCTCAATCATTCAGTGGGGTTGAGTCTGAGGATGCCTAGGACTTTTTGGACATGTGTCAGCGGATTCTTCACACGGTAGGTATTATGGAGACCGGCGGGGTCTCATTCACTACTTTTCAATTTACTAGGGCTGCCTTCAGATGGTGGGAGGCTTATGAGAGGCGCAGGCCGGTCGGTGCAACACCACTTACATGGCATGAGTTCTCCGTTCTCTTCTTGGGAAAGTTCGTGCCGTAATCTCACAGGGAGGAGCTGAGCAGATAGTTTGAGCAGCTACGTCAGGATGGCATGTCTGTGACCCAGTACAAGATGAGGTTTTTAGAGTTGGCTCGGCATGTAGTTTGGTTGGTTCCCACTGATAGATAGAGGATTAGGAGGTTCATAGATGGCCTCACATATCAGTTGTGGTTGCTTATGACTCGGGAGAGGGTATCTAGTGCTACTTTTGACGAGGTGGTTGATATTGATCGACAAATAGAGATGTTCCGTAGTCAGGAGCGTGAGAAGAGGGAGGCCAAGAGGCCTCGAGGTTTGGGTGGCCCAGTGGTGTTCAATATGGTGGAAAATTTTACCACAGTAGGGGTCGTCCTTACAAGCCTTCTCAGATGGCTCATCCAGTTCACCATGGTGCATCATCTATCCATTGTTCATACAGTGCCCGTCCGGGCCAGTTATCTCTTAGTGCTCTTCTAGCTCAGAGTTCATTCTGTGCACCATCAGTTCAGGGTTCATCTGTACCAGGTTCTTTTGACAGTTATTTTGGTTCTCGGGGTCCTCCTCAGTACTTGTCGCCATTATCCGAGAGAGGATATTTTGAGTGTGGAGATTTGGGTCAAATAAAGAGAGATTGCCCCGCCTTTTCGGGAGGTCCAGCTCAGTAGAGGAGTCAGACTACGACTTTAGCACTATTTACTTAATCACTCGCCCAGCCAGCTCGAGGTGGGGCTCAGGAAACTAGGGGTCGCCCTAGAGGGGCAGGCCAATTAGGTGGCAACCAAGGCCCGATTCTATGGTCTTACTGTCAAACCAGATGTCATTGCTTCAGACACAGTGATCACATGTATTGTCTCAGTATGCCAAAGAGATGCTTCTGCATTATTTGACCCTAGTTCCACTTATTCGTATGTATCATCGTATTTTTCTCATTATCTGGATATGCCTTGTGAGTCCTTATTCTCATCTATTCATGTATCTAAGTCGGTGGGCGACACTATTATTGTGAACCGTGTATATCGGTCATGTGCGGTGACTATTGGGGGAGTAGAGACTAGAGTTGATCTTTTATTGCTTAGTGTGGTGATTTCAACATGATTTTGGGTATGGATTGGTTGTCTCCATGTCATGCTATTCTTGATTGTCATGCTAAGATCGTGATATTGGCGATGCCGGGGTTGCCAATGATCTAGTGGAGAGGTTCTCTAGACTATGTACCCAACAAAGTGATTTCATATTTGAAGGCACAATGGTTGGTTGGGAAGGGGTGCTTATCTTATTTAGCCTTTGTGAGGTATGTCGGTGCTGATACTCCTACTATTGATTCTGTTTCAGTGGTACGACACTTTCCGGATGTGTTTCCTACAGACCTGTCGGGCATGCTGCCGGACAGGGATATTAACTTTAGTATTGACTTCATGCCGGGCGCTCAACCCATTTCTATACCTCTATACCATATAGAGCCAGCTGAGTTGAAGGAATTGAAAGAGCAGCTTTAGGAACTCCTTAATAAGGGATTTATTAGGCCTAGTGTGTCGCCTTGGGGTGCACCGGTTCTATTTGTGAAGACAAAGGATAGTACTATGCAGATGTGCATCGGCTATAGGCAGTTGAACAAAGTTACAATCAAGAACAAGTATCCTTTGCCGCGTATTGATGATCTATTTGACTAGCTTCAGGGAGCGAGAGTGTTCTCTAAGATTGATTTGAGGTCTGGGTATCCCCAGTTTAAGATAAGGGACTCGGATTCTAAGGACAACATTCAGGACCTGTTATGGTCATTATGAGTTCCTTGTGATGTCTTTTGGGCTAACCAATGCCCCAACAACATTCATGCATCTGATGAACAATGTATTTTAGCCTTATCTTGTCTCGTTTGTCATAGTATTCATTGATGATATCTTTGTGTACTCTCGTAGCCAGAAGGAGCATGCCCACCATTTGAGGATTGTGTTGCAGCAATTGAGGGAGGAGAAGCTTTATGCCAAGTTCTCTAAGTATGATTTTTGTATTAGTTCAGTGGCGTTCTTGGGGCACGTGGTGTCCACTGAGGGGATTAAGGTGGATCGGAAGAAGATAGAGGCGGTTCAGAGTTGGCCCAGACCATCCTCAACTACGGATATTCGGAGCTTTCTCAGCTTGGTCGGTTATTATCGTTGCTTTGTGGAGGGTTTCTCGTCCATTACATAGCCATTGACCAAATTGACTCAAAAGGGTGCTACTTTCAGGTGGCCGGATGAGTGTGAGGAGAGCTTCCAAAAGCTCAAGACTGCCTTGACTAGAGCTCAAGTTCCAATTCTACCTTCCGCTTCTAGATCTTATACAGTGTATTGTGATGCCTCTCAGATCGGTATTGGGTGTGTCTTAATGCAGGGGGTAGAGTAATTGCTTATGCTTCACGTCAGTTGAAGCCCCATGAGAAGAACTACCTTGTTCATGATTTCGAGTTGGCTGCCATCATTAATGTATTTAAGATTTGGAGGCATTATATCTACGGTGTGTCTTGATAGGTATTTACGGATCATCGGAGTCTCCAGCACTTGTTCAAACAAAGGATCTAAATATGAGGCAGCGGAGATGGTTCGAGTTGCTAAAGGACTATGATATTACTATTTTGTATCATCCCGGAAAGGCCAATGTGGTGGCCGATGCCTTGAGTAGGAAGGCAGTGGGTATGGGTAGCCTTGCATTCATTCCAGTTAGTGAGAGACCCCTAGCAGTTGATGTTCAGGCATTGGCCAGCCAGTTCGTGAGATTAGATGTTTCGTAGCCCAACCGTGTTTTAGCTTGTGTGGGTTCTCGATCTTCTTTATTTGATTGCATCAGAGAGCGACAGTATGATGATCCCCATTTGCTTGTCCTTAAGGACACGGTTCAGTACGGCGATGCCAGAGAGGTTACTCTTGGGGATGATGGGGTTTTAAGGATGCAAAGTCGGATTTGTGTGCCTAATATAGATAGGCTACGTGAGTTGATTCTTAAGGGGGCCCACTGTTCGCGGTATTCCATCCATCCGGGTACCATGAAGATGTACCAGGACTTGCGACACCATTTTTGGTGGAGGAGAATGAAGAAGGACATAGTGGGGTATGTAGCTCTGTTCCTAAATTGTCAGCATGTGAAGTGTGAACATCAGAGACCGGGTGGATTGCTTCAGAGGCTTGAGATTCCGGAGTAGAAATGGGAGCGTATCAGTATAGAGTTTGTAGTTAGGCTCCCACGGACTTCGAGGAAGTTTGATGCTATTTGGGTGATTGTGGATCGACTGACCAAGTCCGCGCACTTCATTCTAGTTGAGACTACTTATTCTTCAGAGCAGTTGGCTGAGATTTACCTCCGCGAGAATGTTCACCTTCACGGTGTGCCGTTGTCCATCATTTCAGATCAGGGCACGCAGTTTAAATCACAATTTTGGAGAGTCGTGCAGCAAGAGTTGGACACCCATGTTGAATTGAGTATAGCATTTCACCTTTATTGTATGCTTTATAGCTGCTATGTGATTTGTCGGGGTAGTTGGTTCGGATCCGGAGATGTTTTGAATGAATTGAGACACATAGTCTCAAGGTTGAAAGCTTAAGTTGAAATGGTTCACCAGATGTTGACTTGTGTGTAAACGACTCCAAAATAGAGTTTTGATGGTTCTGTTAGCTCCATTGGGTGATTTTGGACTTAGGAGTGTGACTGGGTTGTCATTTGGAGGTCCGTAGTTGAATTAGGCCTGAAATTGCAAAAGTTGGAAATTTAGAAAGTGGACCATGTGGTTACCGGGCTCGGATTGCGATTCTGGGAGATGGAGTAGGTCGGTGGATTTATTTGTGACTTGTGTACAAAATTTGAGGTCAACCAAACATGATTTGATAGGTTTCAGCATCGTTTGTAGAAGTTGGAATACCTTAGTTTCAATAGGCTTGAATTGGGGTGTGATTCGTAGCTTTAGCATTGTTTGATGTGATTTGATGGCTCGACTAAGTTCGTATGATGTTTTGGGACTTGTTGGTATGTTTTGTTGAGGTCGCGGGGGCCTCGGGTGAGTTTTGGAGGGTTAACGGATCAATTTTGGACTCAGTGTTATGGCTGGAGATTTTCTAGTGTCTTATCTGGTTTCCTTATACGCGATCGCGTTGACAGGTCCTCGATCTCGTAGGCTTGTTTGGGGTAGTGGTGAATTTTGGTCTATGCGTTCCCAAAGTAGGGTAAGAAATCGCGTAGGATGGCCAAGCAGTGAATCGCGAAAGCATGGGCATAGCCGCGTTTGCAAAGAGTATTCACTAGGCAACAGTGTTAAAATTCAAAAACTAGGGTTTGAGGTCATTTTCACATTTTGATTTTGGGAGATCGGTGGGAGGCGATCCTTGGAGAGATTTTCAAGTGGGTGATTGGGGTAAGTGATTCTTACTTAGTTTTGGATAAATTCCATGTTTATGTCTTTGATTTCATCATAAAGTTAGTAATTTGGGGTGGAAAATTGGGGGGAAATGGAGGAAAGTTCTTAGGCCGAATTTTGAGGTTTTGATTGAGATTTTTGTATCGGATTTGAGTAATTTTGGTATGGGTGGACTCGTGGTTGAATGAGTGTTCGAATTTTGTGACTTTTACCCGATTCCGAGATGTGGCCCGAGGCCGACTTTTGAGTTGACATTTTGACTTTTGATTAAGAGCTTAGTAATTTCTTATGGAATTGATTCCTTTAGCTCGTGTTAATCGTATTGAACTGTTTGTGACTAGATTCGAGTCATTTGGAGGCCGTTTCGTGAGGCAGGGGCTTGTCGGAGTAGGGATTTTCACAGCTTGAGATTAGTAACAGTTCTAAACTTGGTTCTGAGGGTTATGAAACCTCGAGTTACATGTTATGCGATTGATGTCGAGATGACGTGCATGCTAGGCGATGGGCATGTGGGCGTGCACCGTGTAAACTGCGAATTAGTCAATTTCATGGGATTGTGTAGCTTCCTTAACTGAACATTTTTACCGTACTCCATGTGTTACAACACTTGAGATGTAATTTATGCTAGAAATTCATGTTTATGCTATATGCCGGTACTGTTGGGACCCACAGTGGTCATTCCTTGCTGTTAAGTTAATTGTTTAATTGCAGTCATATCTCAGTTTCTATAATTGTACATTGTTACATCTCGCATTATTGATTAGGGTTGCTGAGTATGAGCGTTGTGAGCTCGAGAGACTGGAGAGATTAATAACTGAATAAGGCCAAGGGCCTTCTTGGGAGTGATAATTTAGCTATCGGGTTGCACGCCGCAACATGTTTTTATTTACTTATGCATGGATCTAGCTTATTATAGTGCTTGGGATGATGGAGCCCCTATATATTCACATTTGGGATGGAGTTCCCTGGGCATGGAGTTGCCCTATACATTTATATTTGGGATGGAGTTCCCTGGGCTGAACCTGCCTCGTACTATACTGAGTGATTGAGTACTCTCTGAGTATGAGTATACGAGGCTTCCATTGCAATGTACCACATACAACATGCATAATGTACGTAGTTAGAGAAATGTCATATCCCTCATTTCATTAAGAGTGGATCTATTTTACTTGTATTGAGTTTTTATCTCATGAACTTGAAAACATGCTTACATTATTGTACTGTTATTTCTATATTGAATTGTATCTACTTTTAGTCCAAAGGTAGGATTTGTTACTTATTGAGTTGGTTGCACTCACGCTACACCCTACACCTCGTGTGCAGATCCAGGTGCTTCCGGTCACTGCTGTTGCAGAGTCCGGACTTTCGGAGATGATTAAGGTAGCTGCTTGGCATTCACAAACCTTGACTTTCCTCCCTTCTATTTCATTTTATTTTTCAGTTTTATTTTCTAGATGGTGTACCGGATTATATCTTTATGTAGATGCGCATATACTCGGTAACACCCAGGTTTTGAGAGATATTATTATTGAGTTAGGACTTCCTATCCTGCTTCTAGAAGATTTTCCTTTAATTAAACTGTTTTCGTATCTTTCAAAGATTTAAAGTGTTGGAAATATCTGAATAGTCGGCTTGCCTAGTACTATGATAAGCGCCATCATGACAGGTTGGTTTTGGGTCGTGACACATTGACAATCACCCTCGCGTGGTAAAGTTCTCGTGCCACCATGTACATTGTATTCGTATCAATATCAACAAAGATGATCTAAGAATAAATTTAGACACAATAAAACACGATTTCAAACTTGAATAAAGTAAAACGTCAAGTGAAATATTAAGTTTATTTTAGGATTCAAATATAGTATCATAAAGGAGAGGTTATGCAAATAGAGAATCAGATGAGCTTAGTTTAGAAATTACTTAGATGAAGTAACATTTTTTTAAAAGTAAAGTACACAACAATAAGGTGCTGAGTAGAATTTGAGTATCTTATTAAAGTAAAACTGTGATAACCATTTAATTTAGTAAAGCGCCGAATGAGATACGAGTTTTATTTGAAAGACACGCGAGTGAAAGACCTTAAGAATTCTTTCAGTTAAACAGCTAGAGTACTAACAACTCAATCGGATACGAAATGGTGACCCTGTGCACATAAATTCACTTTGATAATCAATTTATCAAGAAATAACGGAGGCATAAATTGGCATGTTGAAGAAACACAACAAATCATGTATAATGCATGACTCACACAAGAAGTCTATATCGTTCCATTACTAGAATACTGCCAGTTTTCAAATACGATCAAATACTAGTGAAGTGGTTTAAGAAACAACAATAACCGTTCAAACATAAAAGGTACCATGAGAATTACAACCGAGAATAATCTTACTATCACAGCAATTACAACATATAATTCTGTTGCGGCGTGCAACCCAATTTCACCTATATCATATCATCCGTCCTTATTGCTCCATATCATATATTTCCACATCATTTCAATATCGTTGTGGCATGCAGCCCACTCCCCAAGCAATAATAAGTAAGCAAACAGACTACAACCAACTACAACATATCATAAAATCAACGAAATAACGAAGCTACACAAAGAAGTCACAACAGATGAAACAGTTACACGATAAATCATAAAATCAAATAGCAAGAAATGATAATTCATAAACAAAGACATGATTCTCAAGAATCAATTAACCATGAAGGCATGTGGCAGATAAGGCATGTATTCAACAAGTAAGTTCAATTAACAATTAAAAATATGTAAGGGTGAACTTGATAAATGAAAGATATGACATGTACTAACAACTTCAAATAGAGCACGTAAGGGCAAATCTAACAACAAAAGATATAACATGAAACAATGACTTTAATTAAATGCATGAAAGGAGCCTAATAGTCTAAACCGGTCAAATATCACATATAAGCCCGTGTACACACTCGTCACCTCGGGCACACGTCTTTCACATAGTTCAAATAGTACAAACACACCAATTCTTACGGGGTAGTTTCCCCCACACAACGTTAGTCAACATACTTACCTCAAAAGCCCTCGATCAATACTCTAAAACAGCTTTTCCATTACAAATTCACCTCCGCTTAGCTCAATCTAGCCAAAGATGACTTAAAAACATTAAATAATGCAAGAGAGAATAATTTTAATTAACAAATCTATGATTTTTATACAATTTCCAAAAAGTCAACAAAAGTCAACCCCAGACTCGCCCGTTCAAAACTCGGGTCCAAGGGTAGGTCTTGACTACCCATAATCCCACGAGTCCATATATGTATTTTGTTTTCAAATCCGAGTCCAATCCGACTCTCAAATCTCAAACTTTCATTTTTTTTCAAAACTTTGACAAAAATCCCCAAATCTCCTCTTTGATTCTCATAAATTTGATGTTAAATCTAATATATAATCATGAAATATAGTTGAAAATTGATTAAAATCACTTACCCAATAGTTTAGTATGAAAATCTCTTCACAAAATCGCCTCCTACCTAGTCTACGGTTCAAAATATATAAAAATAAAGCCAAGTCCCGAAGTGCTCAGCTATAAACCAATTTCAGATGTCACATTTGCGACCTGGGATTCGCAAATGCGAACCCTCGCAAAAGCGAACATTACTACGCAAAAGAGAAGCTTGAACAGCTCTGCACCTATCGCAAATGTGATATAACAGGTCGAAAATGCGAAGACAAGGGAATTCGCAAAAGCGGTCAAACATTCGCAAAAGCGAACAACCAACAACCCAGGACACCATCGCATTTGAGAGGCTGGCTTCGCAAATGCGAAGACTGCCATTCCCCCAGCCTCATCGCAAGTGAGACTGAATGTTCGCAAATGCGACCTATTCCTCGCAAATACGAGGTCAAAAAGCACCAAAAATTCTAAACCTTTAACAACTCACTGCAACACGTCCAAAACTCACCCTAGCCCTCGGGGCTCCACATCAAATATCTACACAAGTCTAAAAATATTATACAAACTTGATCGCGCAACCAAAACACTAAAAGAACATCTAGAACAATGAATCGGACACCAAAACGCATGAAAATCACCATGAACTTCAAGAACTTCTAGAATTGAAACCAAACGTCTGAACCACAACAAACCAACTCCAAACGACACCAAATTTTGCAGGCAAGTTCCAAATAACGAAACATACCTATTCCTTGTCCCGAAACCAAAAATTTGAACCAGATATCCTTCAAGTCAAACCATGGTCGAACTTAGGAAAATTGCAAACCTTTAAATTGCCAACATCCGCCAAATGGTGTTGAAACCTGTAAGAAACATCCAAATGCAAATCCGGGCATATGCCTAAGTCCAAAATCACCATCCGGACCTACCGGCACCATCAACACTCCGATCCGAGATCAAATACTCTTAAGTCAAACTTGGTCAACTCTGTCAACTTCAAGCTTCTCAAGTGGGAGTCCTCCTTCAAAATCTATTCTGAATCACTCAAAAACCAAAGCCGACCATGCACGCGGGTCATGATACAACAAATGAAGCTACTCATGACCGCAAACTGCTGAACCAGATGCAATTACTCAAAACGATCGGACGGGTTACATTCTCTCCCACTTAAATTGATGTTCTTCCTCGAATGTGCCATGACTCATTCCAAAGCTATCAAATTGCTGCATGAGCTCACCATTCATACAACCGGGGGTGATTCCACGTCACCCAAATCCATTTAGGCCTGAAAACACAACTTAACTAAAGATCTCACTTCATCATTAGTCCATAAACATTAGGACAAAACCCAATTCTCAACATCTGAAACTCATCATAAGGCCCGAGTCACACATAAATACACGGTATAGGCCTGAACAAGATGAATCGAGCCACCACCCTAACCTAAGGTATAATCAGATGATGTTCCATGCCACTCAAATGCTCGCAGCAATAACTTTTGATTACCATAGTTTTCCAATAATAATCTTGCTACTGGTAATACACTTCATATTGAATCAAACCTCGTTCTGAACATTCGCAACGCTGCCTATTATAAAAGAAACATGCAGGAACTCACAACCACCCATGAAATCAACAAGCCAAGAGTCCGCCAAGAGCCATTGCCCAATTCCGAGCGGAAATATAACACCATCCTTCCAAACACTCCTTATCCCGATACGATAGTGAAAATCTCAAGTCTAGAAACCTCATCTCAGCCCATAAAAGTAGCCCACTGACAGGTCACACCAAAATGCATGGATTCACACACAATGCAGTCAATACACCAAACAAGCAATAACTCATAAGGAAATTTTGTGAAGACAGAATGAAAGCAAAGTATAGAGACTATCTAACAAGTACAACAGATATAACAACAAAAGCAAAATTTCATTAACTCATCCCACTGAGGGGGGATAAAACACGAAATAAGCACAAGGAAGGGTATCCTACATAACATCCATTACGGCGCTCAATCTGATCCCAAATATAGCAATCTACATAGGGATACCCCTCGAGCCAAAATGCTCGGGATCACTAATCACATGTATGCCAGCATCAAGCACGCTAGAGTGCACAAATATAACTATGGAAAGATGAATATAAATAATGCAACATGGAGAAAATAAAACATTAACAACTAAGGTGCAATAAGAAAATCAATATCACGAGGGCCATCTCGCCCATATCGCCATAAGGCCTGAACGGGATTACAACATGCGTTCGAATAATCATATAACTTCACAACCTATCATACCATAAGATACAGGCACATAACATAGAATGGGGCACAAATAACATCCATTCTGCCCGGTACTAAAACCAGGATATCAATTTCATACGAGTAACCAAACCTGATCTAATATAGAATACACATTCTCGAATAGCCCCCAAACCAATTCTAATCATTCTCAAACAGGTAAATAATATTCCAAAAGTATATAGAAACATATCTATAACATACGCCGTTACTTATCATATTCTCAACATTTCTTCACAATCCGCAATCAAGGGATAGCCAGTGTACGGGAGCATCCAGTCCAGAAACCTCATGAATACTAGAACTTCCATACCCGATCTCAACTATGCTATTCAAATGGCCGATACATCACTCACACTCCATCATCTTACGAAAACACCCACATAGATCTTTCATGCCATGTAGCAAAACCTTAACCTTAGAAGTCCCAAAACCAAGCGGTCTTCGCAACACCAGTCAAGCATCCGCAAGTCAAACACAATGTGCCTCCTAAAATGTGCGCTCTCCTCATGTGATATACATCCAGCATTCTCTTGACTTCTAAAATCGTCCACGCCATCTAGGACTGAATTTCCCCAACTCAACCGAGTCACGCACCCCGTCAAACCCAAGTGTACCGCCACAAACACCGGTAGAGAATTACTACCCAAAACGACCAATTACCTCTATTGCTCTGTCGGCCCAACACCACCGAGCTGATACATTTCTTCAGGGTAACACTTCTCCCTGTTGGTACAGAACAATCCCAAAACCAAAGCTCAATGCAGAAGATACTAGCATGAACCACGTAGACCAAATCTCATAAACTACTGTATTTCCTCTTAAGCACCCCTAAATGCCACAATCGAAATACCCACGCTGAAGAGACCTTTTGTGAATCTGAAGTTGCTTCTCTGACCTCTGTGATTCTAAAATGTAGAATTATTAATGATGTAAAAATACCGCAAGCCCGAACATTATCCCATGCGAATTTCAGATCTCAATTACATACAAATTCCAGGGAACCCTTCATTACCACATACACGTCTCACCCTTCAATACCACATACACGTCTCAGGCCAAAACTGATATAATACATGACCCTGCAATCTGATCGTCGATAGTGGACTCCCCTACTTGGCGTGGAGCCATAGAACATAACACCCGATGATCCACAATACCAATCTTCACAGCTCGTACAATACAAATCATAAGATACCTCAAATCATATACTAAGCGCATGTCCATCCTCATTACAGTCAAACTTGCTCCTCAAGTGCCTTGAATTGATAATATGTACCTTTCACTGAGTAGAAATCCCATACGAACAACATAGTCTCTAATACCACCAAATGTCCTCAAATCAACGTCCACCTCATGACCCTATCACGATCGCGATGATTAGGCAACCAATTAACTCTTCCCAAGCTCGTACTTATCAACCAGATTCCAGAACCTGCTGCACCACCACATGGAAAACCGAATAATCCCGAAACCTCGTGAATACTAGAATTTCCATACCCGATCTCAACTACGCTATTCAAATGGCTGATACATCACTCACACTCCATCATCTTACGAAAACACCCACATAGACCTTTCA
This sequence comes from Nicotiana tabacum, assembly GCF_000715075.1. Lineage (NCBI taxonomy): Eukaryota > Viridiplantae > Streptophyta > Magnoliopsida > Solanales > Solanaceae > Nicotiana > Nicotiana tabacum. The sequence goes on from NC_134096.1 coordinate 4,637,234, forward strand.
TGCCATGTAGCAAAACCTGAACCTCAGAAGTCCCAAAACGAAGCGGTCCCCACAACACCAGTCAAGCATCCGCAAGTCAAACACAAGGTGCCTCTTAAAAATGTACGCTCTCCTCATGTGATATACATCTAGTATTCTCGTGACATCTAAAATCGTCTACGCCATCTAGGACTGAATTTACCCAACTTAATTGAGTCACGCACCCCATCAAACCCAAGTGTACCACCACAAACACCAGTAGAGAATTACCACCCAAAAAGGACCAATTACCTCTATTGCTATGCCGACCGAACACCACCGAGGTAATCTATTTCTTCTGGTTAACACTTCTCCCTGTCAGTAAACAACGGTCCCAAAACCAAAGCTCAATGTAGAAGATGCTAGCACGAATCACGTAGCCCAAAGCTCATAAACTACTGTATTTTTTGCTCTGGAGCACACCAAAATACCGCAATCGAGATACCCACGTTGAAGAGACCTTTTGTGAATTTGAAGTTGCTTTTCTGACCTCTCTGATACTAAAATGCATAATTATTAATGACGCAAAAATACCGCAAGCCCCAGCATTATCCCATGCGAATTTCAGATCTCAATTGCATACAAATTCCAGGGAGCCCATCAATACCACACACATGTCTCAGGCCAAAATAGATATAACACATGACCCTGCAATCTAATCATTGATAGTGGACTCCCCCACTTGGCACGAAGCCATAGGATATAACACCCAATGATCCACAATACCAATCTTCATACCTCGTAAAATACCAATCATAAGATACCTCAAATCATCTACTAAGCGCATGTACATCCTCGTGAGAGTCAAACTCGCTCCTATAGTGCCTTGAATTATAATATGTACCTTTCACTGAGTAGAAATCTCATACGAACCACATAGTCTCTAATACCAACAACTGTTCTCAAATCAATGTCCACCTCATGACCCTATCATGATCGTGACGATTAGGCAACCAATTAACTCTCCTCGGTCTAGATGACACGTTGAGACAATGTTTGAGAATCCATGGCTCCCTCGTAGCACATCCGCAACATCACAAACTGTCGGCGCATAGCTGGTACCGAGTGCGTAACACAATACACGAGTTGATGCAAAGGAATATAATATATATGCTTCAGGTTGAATCAATGACGCACGATAAAGAATGAAAGAAGTGGAATTTGCTAATAGTTCTGTAGCCTCTCGAAGAAAAGTACAGATGTCTCCGTACCGATGCACAAGACTCTACTAAACTTATTTATGACTCATAGCACCTATGAACCTAGAGATCTGATGCCAACTTGTCATGACCCTAATTTCCTACCTTAAGATGTCGTGATGGCACCTAGTATTTAAGACCAGGTAAGCCTAGCACATGCTAATCATGAATGGAATTTAACTAACTTAACTATAATACATTAAGTAATAACTGTAACAAACAGTTGAACCATTATCGGTCATACAATCACAAAATCGATTGTATAAGTCATAAGTTTTTTTGGTAAGAGTGACTAGGAATAACTAGTACATCACTGTCCCAGGCTATATAAAACCGTGGAAATCATATACAACAAAGTGTGACTTCGGGGCTTGCGAACATTGAGCAGGTATACCTTGAAGTCTCCAACCGCATAGACATAAGTCTCAAACCAACTCGATCAGAAGTACCTGGATCTGTACAAAAATGTGTAGAAGCATAGCATGAGTACACCATAACGGCAAAGTCCTCGTGCCACCGTGTGCATCGTATTCGTATCAATATTAACTAAGATGAACGGCAGATGAATTTAAACACAATAAAACACGATTTCAAACTTGAATAAAGTAAAATTTCAAATGAAATATTAAGTTTATTTTAGGATTCAAATAAAGTATCATAAAGGAGAGGTTATGCAAATAGAGTATCAGATGAGGTTAGTTTAGAAATTATTGAGATGAAGTAAAAATATTGAATTTAAACAAGGTAAAACATCAGTTAAATTTAACGAGTTAAATATAGAATATGTTAAAATAAAATGCGATAACATTTGTGTATTATTTTTGTAACGACCCGGCTGGTCGTTTTGAGTGTATTAGCCATGACCTCCTATTTATTTCCTTCTCTATGTTATACTGTGGTTATGTGACTTGTCGGGAGGTTTGTTTTTGGTTTCGGAGTGAAATGGGACACATAGTCCCTAAATTGGAAGTTTAAGTTATAGGAGTTGACCGTAGTTTGACTTGTGTGCATACAACTCCAAAATAAAGTTTTGACGATTTCAATAGCTTCGTATGGTTAATTGAGTCTTAGGAGCATGTCCGAATGTTGATTTGGAGGTTCGTAGGACATTTTGATGTTAATTGACGAAAGTTGGAAGATTTATGAATGTTTAACCGGGAGTGGACTTTTTGATATAGGGGTTAGATTCCGATTCTAAAAGTTGTAATTGGTTTGTAATGTCGATTATGACTTGTGTGCAAAATCTCTACTCAATCATACTGGATTCGATAAGGTTTGGCATCAAATGTACAAGTTAAAAGTCTATAAGTTCATTAGGCTTGAATTGGGGTGCGATTCATGATTTTGATGTTGTTTGAGGTGATTTAAGGCTTCGAATAAGTTTGTATCGTGTTTTAGGACTTTCTGGTATATTTGGTTGAGGTCTCGAGGGCCTCAGGGGTGATTCAGATCGATATCGGATCAATTTGGAGTTGTGCAAATGCTGAAGCTCCCAGTTCTGGTGTCATCGCACCTGCAGAGTAATTGGCCGCAAGTTCGGACACGCATGTGCGAGCAGTTGAACGCAAAAGCGAAGAGAGCAGTCTAGGCATGGCTCATAGCTGCGGCAATTGTTCTGCAGAAGCGGCGTCGATTCTGTGATGGAGAAGAGCATAGGTGCATCCAAAAGCGCAGGTGAGACCTTCCCTCGCAGATGCGAAGTGTGCTGGGCTTAGTCATAACCGCACATGCGATGGAAATTCCGCAGGTGCGGAGCCATTAATGCGGCAGTAAGGTCGCAAGTGTGACATAACTGGGCAGAAAAGAGGATTTTTTGAGGGTTTGCTTTTTTGGGACATTGAGAGCTCGGATTGAGGCGAGATTTTGAGGGATTTTCAGAGGAAGCATTTGGGTAAGGATTCGTGACTCGTTTTTGATTAATTCCCATGAATCTGCTGTTAATTACACCTTTTACTTGTGGTTTTGGAGTTTAAAATTGGGGAAATAGTGTAGAAGTTCTTAGACCAAGTTTTTGGGTTTTGAAAAGCTATATGAGGTCGGATTTGGATAATTCTTTTAGGGTTGGACTCGATATCGAATGGGTGTTCGGATTTTATGATTTTGGTCGGGTTCCGAGATGTGAGTACGGGTCGAATTTTTATAGTGATTTTTCATTTCATAGCTAAGATAATTATTTAATTATTTAAATTGGTTTCCTATAGTTATATTTATAGTATGTAATTTTTTTTTCTAGATTCGAGCCGTTTGGAGTTGAATAATCGAGGAAAAGGCCTTCTAATTGATTGATTGAGCGTGGTTTTAGGTAAGTGACTCGTCTAACCTTGTGTGAGGGATATTCCCCCTAGGATTTGGTATTTTGGTGATAACTTGTGATATGTGAAGGCCGTGTATGCAAGGTGACAAGTGCGTACACGGGATAAATGTTGAAAATTCGTTTTTCGCTACGTAGGTTCCTTTCCATGCCTTAATTGAGTCACTTTAGCACGTTATAGTCATTATGTTTAGCCTAATCGCACATGTCTACTTGTCTTATTTCCTATTTGCAACTTGTTAGGCTGACCTAGTCTTAAAGACTAGGTGCCATCACGACATACTACATTTTGGATTTGGGATCGTGACAAGTTGGTATAAGAGCTCTAGGTTCATAGGTGTTTTGAGTCACAAGCAGGTTTAGTAGAGTCTCGCGGATCAGTACGGAGATGTCTGAACTTATCTTTGAGAGGATATAGAACTGTTAGGAAAAGCTTCACTTCTTTGATTCCTTATCGTGCGAAATCTTTGACTTCGAATTCTAAATTTCTGTCTTTCTATTCTCTAACATATAATGAGGACACGTATAGCTAGATCAGATGACCAGACACTCGCACCCCCTGCTAGAGGCGCGAGAGGCCGGGGCCGGGGTAGAGGCCGAGGACGTCCATGTGGTGCAGCTAGAGAACCCGAACGAGCTACTACAGAGGAGACACCAGTAGCTCCAGTTGGAGGGCAGGCACCTGAGATGCCTGTTACTACACTAGCTCTCAAGAAGACTCTCGCACAATTTATGAGTATGTTTGGCATTTTAGCTCATGCAGGCTTGATTTCCCTTACTCCTGCTACATCTCAGGCCATTGGAGGAGCACAGACTCCCGCCGCCCTTCCTCCAGAGCAGCAGGCCTAGGTTGACTAGGTCCCAGAGGTTATACTAGTGCAGCCGGTAGCCCTAGTTCAGCACGGGCATAGTGCAGCAGCTTTTGAGGAAGAGCAACTCAGGCTCGAGAGCTATAAGAAGTACCACCCTCCTATTTTCAGTAGCTTGACGTTAGAGGATGCCTAAGGCTTTCTTGAGGAGTGCCACCGTATCCTCTATACTATAGGTATTGTGGAGTCTTCTAGGGTTGCTTTCACTATGTTTCAGCTTAGGGGAGAGACTTATCAATAGTGGCGAGCATGTGAGTAGGGTAGTCCGGCTGAGGCAGCTTAACTCACTTGGACTCAGTTCTCAGATATGTTATTGAGGGAGTATGTCCCCCAGAGTCTCACAGATGCATGGTGTGTAGAGTTTGAGCAGTTTTGCCAGGGTTCTATGACTGTGTCGGAGTATGTAGTCTGGATCAGTGATTTGGATAGGCATGCACCAACTTTGGTTGCTACTGTTAGAGAGCGGACCCGTCTATTTATCAATGGGCTCAACCCCAGTATCAGATTTAGCATGGCTCGAGAGTTGGAGATGAACATCGTATACTAGTAGGTAATGGGGATAGCTAGGAGATTGGAGGGTATGTTGACTCAGGAGAGAGAGGAGAGGGATACCAAGAGGTATTGAGAGTCTGGCACATATAGTGCTACCATGGCCAACTGCAGCTCATCATGGTAGGAGCTATGTGAGTCGCCTTGTTCATTCAGCCCTTCCAGCTTCCAGCGGTATTCCGGCCACTCCTAGGCCTCAGGCTCCCTATTATGCACCGCTAGAAACTAGTGCACCTCCTGCACGAGGTTCTTTTATTGGTCAGTCCAGTCGATCAGGCCCGAGTCAGCCATAACAGCCACGTCCTCTGAGAGCTTATTTTTAGTGTGGTGACACTCGTCATATGGTGAAGGATTGCCCCAGATTCAGGAGAGGTGCACCTCCACAAACTACTCAGGCTTTGTGTATTCCACCGATTCCTCAGGCTTTTCAGTCCATGGTTATTGCATCAGCTTCCACCATACCTGCACAACCAGCTAGAGGTGGAGGTTGAGAAGGTAGAGTTTGACCTAGAGGGAGAGGCCAGGCCAGATACTATGCTCTTCCTACTAGGACGGAGGCAGTTGCATCCGACTCTGTAATCACAAGTATTATTCCGGTCAGTCATAGAGATGCATCGATCTTATTTGATCTAGGCTCCATTTATTCCTATGTGTCATCTTATTTTGCTCCGTATTTGGGTGTATCCCATGATTCCTTGGGTTCTCTTATCTATATGGCTACACATGTGGGAGATTCTTTTGTTGTTGACCGGGCGTATCGGTCGTGTTTGGTTGTTCTTAGTGGTTTTGAGACCAGAGCGGATTTATTGTTGCTTAGTATGGTAGATTTTTATGATATTTTGGGCATGTACTAGTTGTCACCCTATCATGCTATCCTTGATTGTCACACCAAGATGGTGATATTGGCTATGCCAGGTCTACCGTGGTTAGAGTGGAGAGGTACTTTAGATTATGTTCCTAGCATGGTTATTTCATTTCTAAAGGCTTAATGGATGGTTGAGAAGGGGTATGATGCGTATCTGGGATATGTGAGAGATGTTAGTGTTGATACTCCTACCGTCGAGTTAGTTTCGGTAGCGAGGGATTATCAAAATGTATTCCCGGTGGATCTTCCGAGCATGCCGCCCGACAAAGATATCGACTTTGGTATTGATTTGTTACTGGGCTCCCAGCCCATTTCTATTCCACCCTATCGTATGGCCCCAGTAGAGTTGAAAGAGTTAAAGGAACAGTTGCAAGAGTTTCTCGATAAGGGCTTCATTCGGCCTAGTTTGTCGCCTTGGGGTGCTCCAGTCTTATTTGTAAAGAAGAAGGATTGTTCTATGCGTATGTGTATTGATAATTGCCAGTTGAACAAGGTTACAGTGAAGGACATGTATCCATTTCCACGTATTGATGACCTATTTGATTAGCTACATGGTGCCAGAGTGTTCTCTAAGATCGACTGGCATTTCGGCTATCATCAATTGAAGATTCGGGAGCCAGATATCCCAAAGACCGCCTTCAGGAATTTTTATGGACATTACGAGTTCCTTATGATGTGTTTTGGGCTGACCAACACCCCAACATCATTTATGCACTTGATGAACAGTGTATTTCAACCCTATCTTGACTCATTCATCATTGTGCTTATTGACGACATTCTGGTATACTCCCGGAGCTGGGGGGATCATGAGCAGCACCTAAGGACTGTGCTTCAGACCTTGAGAGGAAAGAAGTTATAAGTAAAATTTTTGAAGTGTGAATTCTGGCTAGATTCAGTGGTATTTTTTGGTCATGTAGTGTCGAGTGAGGGAATCAATGTAGATCCAAAGAAGATTGAAGCAGTGTAGAGTTGGCCCTGAACGTCCTCAACTATGGAGATCCAGAGTTTTCTTGGTTTGGTGGGGTATTACCATCGATTTATAGAGGGTTTCTCATCTATTGTAGCACCTATGACCAGGATGACCAAAAAGGGTGCTCTTTTAAGGTGGACCGAGGAGTGTGAGGAGAGCTTTGAAAAGCTCAAGACTGCTTTGACTACAGCCCCAGTGTTGGTGTTGCATATAGGTTCGGTGACTTATACTATGTATTGTGATGCGTCACACATTGGTCTCAGTATGGTGTTGATACAAGATAGTAGGGTGATTTCCTACGCGTCTAGACAACTGAAGGTGCATGAGAAGAACTATCCTATCCACGACCTCTAGCTAGCAACTATTGTTCATTCCTTGAAGATTTGGCGGCACTATTTGTACGGTGTCCCTTGTGAGGTCTACATCGATCACCAGAGTCTACAGCATTTTTTCAAACAGAAAAATCTTAACTTGCGGCAATAGAGGTGGTTAGAGTTGCTTAAAGAATATGATATCACCATTCGATATCATCCCGGGAAGGCCAATGTGGTGGCCGATGCCTTCAGTTGCAAGGCGGAGAATTTGGGCAGCTTAGCATATCTATCAGTATCAGAGAGGCCATTAGCCTTGGATGTTCCAGCTTTGGCCAACCAGTTTGTTAGATTGGATGTTTCTAAGCCGAGCCGAGTTTTGGCTTGTGTGGTTTCTCGATCTTCTCTTTATGATCCTATCAGAGAGCGTCAGTATGATGACCCCCATCTGCTTGTCCTCAAGGACATGGTTCAGCACAATGATTCCAAGGAGGTCACTATTGGAGATGATGGTGTATTATGGATGCACGATAGGCAATGTTTGCCCAATGTAGATGGCTTGTGTGAGTTGATTCTCTTGGAGGCTCACAGTTCATGGTACTCCATTCATCCAGGTGTCGCGAAGATGTATCAGGACCTGAGGCAGCACTATTGGTGGAGGAGAATAAATAAGGACATAGTGGAGTATGTATCTCAGTGCCTAAATTTTCAACAGGTGAAGTATGAGCATCAGTGGCTAGGTGGATTGCTTCAGAAACTAGATATCCCATAGTGGAAATAGGATCGGATCACTATGGATTTTGTTGTTGGACTCCCACGGACTCAGAAAAGATTTTATGCAGTTTGGGTGATTGTGGATAGGTTGACAAAGTCGGCTTATTTTATTCCAGTGGTAACAACTTACTCTTCGGAGCAACTGGCTTAGATTTACATTCCCGAGATTATCAGGCTTCATGGCGTGCCAGTATCTATCATCTATGACCGGGGTATGCAGTTTACATCGCGGTTCAGGAGAGCCGTACAACATGAGTTAGGTACTCGGGTGGAGTTGAGTATAGCATTTCACCCTTAGAAGGACGGACAATCCGACCGCACTATTCAGATATTGGAGGATATACTTTGTGCATGTGTGATGGAGTTTGGGGGTTCTTGGGATCAGTTCTTGCCGCTTGTGGAGTTTGCCTACAATAACAGCCGCCAATCGATCGTTCATATGGCCCTGTATGAGGCTTTGTATGGTAGGCGGTGGTGATCTCCGGTGGGTTGGTTTGAGATGGGTAAGGCTAGGCTATTGGGTACAGACTTTGTCCAGGATTCTCTGGAAAAGGTTAAATATATTCCGGATCGACTTCGTACAGCCCAATCCAGACAGAAGAGTAATGTGGATTGGAAGGTTTGCGACGTTGCATTCATGGTTGTGGAGCGGATCTTGCTCCTAGTTTCGTCCATGAAGGGTGTTATGAGGTTCGGGAAGAAGGGCAAGTTGAGCCCTATGTATATCGGTCCTTTTGGGATTCTTGAGACTCTTGTAGAGGTGGCCTACAGACTTGCACTACCACCTAGTCTAGCTAGCTGCAGTTCACCCGGTGTTACATGTTTATATGCTCTGGAAGTATCACGGAAATCCGTCTCATGTGTTAGACTTCACCTCAGTCCACTTGGATAAGGATCTATCTTATGTTGAGGTGCCGGTGGCCATTTTGGATAGGCAGGTTTGAAAGTTGAGGTCGAAGAACATTGCTTCAGTTAAGGTCGAGTGGTGGGGTCAGCCAGTCAAGGAGGCGACTGAGCATGATATGCACAGCCATTATCCACATCTTTTCACCTCTTCAGGTATGTCTCTATACTCATTCGAGGACTAACATTTGTTTTAAGAGGGGGAAGATGTAACGACCCGGCCGGTCGTTTTGAGTGTATTAGCCCCAACCCCCTATTTATTGGCTTCTCTGTGTTATACTATGGTTACGTGACTTGCCGGGAGGTTTAGTTTTTTGTTTCGGAGTGAAATGGGACACATAGTCCCTAAGAAGGAAGTTTAAGTCGTAGGAGTTAACTGTAGTTTCACTTGTGTCAAGACGACTCCATAATGTAGTTTTGATGGTTTGAATACCTCTATATGGTGAATTGAGTCTTAGCAGCGTGTCCGGATGTTGATTTGGAGGTCCGTAGGTCATTTCTGCTTTAATTGGCAAAAGTTGAAAAGTTGGAAGATTTTAGAAAGTTTGACCGGGAGTCGACTTTTTGATATCGGGGTTGGATTCTAATTCCGAAAGTTTTAATAGGTCTGTAATGTCGATTATGACTTGTGTGCAAAATATGAAGAAAATTGGACTTGATTTGATAGGGTTCGGCATCGAATGTAGAAGTTAAAAGTTTATAAGTTCATTATGCTTGAATAAGGGTGCGATTCGTGTTTTTGATATTGTTAGAGATGATTTGAGCCCTCGACTAAGTTCGTATCATGGTTTAGGACTTGTTGGTATATTTACTTGAGATCTCGGGGGCCTCGGGGGTGATTCAGATAGATATCGGATCGATTTAGACTTGTGCAAATGCTAAAGCTCCCAATTCTTGTGTCATTGCACATGCGGAGGGATTGGCCGCAGGAGCGGACTCGCATGTGCGATCAGTGGAACACAGAAGCGGAGAGGGAAGTCTAGTCATGGCGCGCAGGTGTGGCAATTGTTCAGCAGAAGCGGTGTCGCTTCTGCGATGGAGAAGAACACAAGTGCGGCTAGAAGTGTAGGTGCGACTTAGTCGCCGCATGCGCACATGCGCAAGTGCGACATTCCCTCGAAGATGCGAAGTGTGCTATGCTTAGTCATAATCGCATCTGTGATAGAAATTCCGCAGGTGCGGAGCTGCAGAAGCGGCAGTAAGGTCTCAAGTGAGACATAACTAGGTAGAAAACAGGATTTTTTGAGGATTTGCTTCATTTTCATTTTTGGGACTTTGAGAGCTCGAATTGAGGCAAGAGTTTGAGGGATTTTCAGAGGAAGAATTTGGGTAAGGATTATTGACTTGTTTTTGATTAATTTCCATGAATCTAGTATTAATTACACCTTTTAATCATGGTTTTGGAGTTTAAAATTCGGGAAATAGTATAGAAGTTCTTAGATCAAGTTTTTGGGTTTTCAATGGCTAAATGAGGTCATATTTGGATAATTCTTGTATGGTTGGAATCGATATTGAATGTGTGTTAGGATTTTATGCTTTTGGTCAGGTTTCGAGACGTGGGCTCGGGTTGACTTTTTGGAGCGATTTTTCAATTCTTAGCTAAGATCATTATTTAATTATTTAAATTGGTTTCCTATAGTTATATTTATAGGATGAAATTGTTTTAGCTAGATTCGAGCCGTTTGGAGCTAGAAAATTGAGGAAAAGTCCTTCTAATTGATTGATTGAGCGTGGTTTGAAGTAAGCAACTTGTCTAACCTTGTGTGGGAGAAATCCACTTAGGATTTGGTATTTTGGTGATAACTTGTGATATGTGAAGGTCGTGTACGCAAGGTGACGGGTGCGTACACGGGCTAAATGTTGAAATACCGATTTTCGCTACGTAGCTTCCTTTTCATGCCTTAGTTGAGTCACTTTAGCACGTTATAGTCTACTCACATGTTTACTTGTCTTATCTCTTATTTGCAACTTGTATCACATGTTTAGTTGAATTACTTGCCTTTCTTAATTTCTGTATTCATTACTTAACTGTGGAAATTCTTTACTTGAAATTGCTATCCATGAAATATCATTTATTTAGTTGTTGTGTTTTGGCTTTCGTGTTATTGTTGAAGTGATGTTGCTATTGTTGCACGAGGTTTCTGCCATGCGGTTGTTATTGTTTGCATGAGGTTTCTGCCATGCGGTTGTTATTGTTGCACGAGGTTTCTGTCGTGCCGTTGTGATTATTGATACGCATGCGGTGGTATAAGGTCTGAGTGTTGAAACGCATGCAGTGAGATAAGATGGGCTTGATAAGCATGGCTAGTAGGGGAACTACTATAACCCATGTGGTGTGATAAGGTGGGCTAAAACGCGGGATGCTATTTTGGAAAAAATGATTTTCAAAAACCAAATATAAAGTCTCCTGCGGTGACATAAGGAAAGACTGATTTGTTTTTACGATTTGGGACTACGAGGCGGCAACTCGGGAGTGCCCTGTTGATATTCTTTATTTGATGTATTGTTTGGTTCTTGTTTTCCCTAACATGTAAAATTCTTGTTTTCCTTTACTGCTGTATTAGCTTTTTTGATTATGTGTTGTTATTTCCCGTAAATTCTTCATTGTTCACTTCCCTGTCATTTTCATTATTTCATTATCTTTTCTGCCTTGTTCTTTTTTTTGCCAGTAAGGCCTTGACCTGACCTCGTCACTACTATACCAAGGTTAGGCTTGACATTTACTGGGTACCGTGGTGGTGTACTCATACTACGCTTCTGTACATGTTTTTGTGCAGATCCAAGTACATCTTATGAGCCTCGATATTAGTGCATTATGTTGCTGCTTTGGAGACTTCAAAGTACACCTACCCACGTCCGCAGGCCTCGGAGTCCCCTTCTACCCTGTTTTCCTTATTTCTTTATGTTTTGATTGACAGTTATGTATACGTATGTTCAGCATTGTATCTAGAGTTGTGACGTATATCTCACGTGGGAAAATTGTACCTATTAAGCTTATAGTCTATTGGTGAAATTGTTGAAGGTTTAAAATTTTAAGTTTTTATTTGATGTTTTCACATATTGTTAGGCTTACCTAGTCTTCGAGACTAGGTGCCGTCACGACATCCTACAGAGAGGATTTGGGATCATGACAAAAGTAAACAACAATAAGGTGCTGAGTAGAATTTGAGTATTCAATTAAAGTAAAAATGTGATTACCATTTAATTTAGTAAAGCGCCGAATGATATACTATTTTTATTTGAAAGACACGCAAGTGAAATACCTTAAGAATTCTTTCATTTGAACCGCTAGATTACTAACAACTCAATAAAATACAAAATGGTGACCATGTGCACATAAATTCACTTTGACAATCAATTTTTCAAGAAATAACGGAGGCACAAATTGGCATGTTGAAGAAACAGAACAAATCACGTATAATGCATGACTCACACAAGAAGTCCATATCGTTCCATTACTAGAATACTGACAGTTACCAAATACGATCAAATACAAATGAAGTGGTTTAAGAAACAACAATAAACGTTCCAACATAAAAGGTACCATGAGAATCACAACCGGGAATAACCTTACTATCACAACAATTACAATATATAAATCTATTGCGGCGTGCAACCTTATCCCACCTGTATCATATCATTCATCCTTATCACTCCATATCGTCCCTTTCCATATCATTTCAATACCGTTGCGGCATGCGACCAGCTCCCCAAGCAATAAGATGTAAACAAACAGACTACAACCAACTATGACATATCACAAAATCAATAAAATAACGAAGCTACACAAAGAAGTTACAACGGATGAAATAGTTACACGATAACTCACAAAATCAAATAGCAAGAAATGACAATTCATAAACCAAGACACGAGTTCTAAGAATCAATTAACCGTGAAGGCATATGACAGATAAGGCATGTATTCAACAAGTAATTGCAATTAATAGTTAAAAACATGTAAGGGTGAACTTGACAAATAAAACATAGAAATGTACTAACAACTTCAAATAGAGAACTTAAGAGCAAACCTAACAACAAAAGATATGACATGAAACGATAATTTCAATTAAATGCATGAAAGGAGCCTAATAGTCTAAACCAGTCAAATACCACATATAAGCCCGTGTACACACTCGTCACCTCGGATACACGTCTTTCACGTAGTTCAAATAGTACAAACAAACCAATTCCTATGGGGTAGTTTCCCCCACCCAACGTTAGGCAACATACTTACCTTTAAAGCCCTCGATCAATACTCTAAAACAACTTTTCCTTTACAAATTCACCTCCACTTGGCTCAATCTAGCCAAAGATGACTTAAATATATCAAAGAATGCAAGAGAAAATAATTTCAATTAACAAATCTATGATTTTTATAGAATTTCCAAAAAGTCAACTCTGTGCCCGCCCGGTCAAAATCTGAGTCCAATTCGACTATCAAAACTCATATTTTCATTTGTTCAAAACTTTAACAAAATACCCAAATTTATTCTTTGATACTCATAAATTTGATGCTGATACTAATATATAATCATGAAATATAGTTAGAAATTGATTAAAATCACTTACCCATTAGTTTGGTATGAAAATCTCTTTACAAAATCACCTCCTACCGAGTTTAGGGTTCAGAATAAGTAAAAATGAAGCCAAGTCCCGAAGTGCTCAGCTATAAACCAGTTGCTTATGTCGCATTTACGACCAGGGGTTTGCAAATGTGAACCCTCGCAAAAGCGAACATTACTTCGCAAATGTGAAGCTTGAACAACACTGCATGTAATGACCTGACTTGTCGTTTTGAACATTTAAGCTCATTCCAACTAATATAAGTTTTGAATAGCTTCATATGATGTATTATGACGTGTGTGAATCGTCGTTTTTGATTTTTAGGTGCTTCGGGATTAGTTCGGAAGAATAAGTTGCATGTTGAAAGCTTAAATGAAAAGGGTTGACCGGAGTTTGACTTTTGAGCAAACGACTCCGGAATGGAATTGTGTTGATGGCAATATCTTTGTATGGTGATCTTAGAATTAGGCATATATCCGGATTCAGATATGGAAATCCGCAGGACAATTCAGCACATTTCGGCGAAAAGTTCAAAAATGAAGTTCTTGAAGTATTCATAAATTCGACTGTAATTTGATTTGGTTGATAACGAGGTCGAAATTCGATTTTGAAAATTGGAACAGGTCCATTATGTCATTTATAACTCGTGTGCAATATTTGAACTCATTCTGGATTGATTTGATATGTTTTGGTGCAAATAATATAAGTTGAAAGATTTGAAAACTCATAATTTGATTTGAGGAATGATTCATAATTTCGGCGTTGTTTGACGTAGTTTGAGGCCCTGACTAAGTTCGTATTGTATTTTGGAACGTGTTGGTATATTTGGTTAGGGTCCCGAGGGCCTCGGGTAAATTTTGGATGGTTAATGGTAGATTTTTGGACTTGAAGAAGCTGCTAGAAATCTGTTGCTGGTGTTTACGCATTTGCGGAAGATTCATCGAAGAAGCTAAGCTTGCAGAAGCGGGGCTGAGCTCACAGAAGCGACTAGAAGCTGGGTTGATGGTCAGGCTACAGAAGCGGCAACGTGTGCGCAAAAGCGCAAGCGCAGGTGCAGCTACAGTACTCGAAGAAGCGGAGGCTGCGCAGATGCGCATTTTGGCTCGCAAAAGCTAGGCCGCAGATGCGACATTTTCGCTCGCAAATGCGAAAATGGGCAGAATCATAAGGACCAAAAATGGTCATTTCATCATTTTCGATTGGGATTTTTGGAGCTCGGTTCTTGGGCGATTTTGAGCATTTTGTCACGACTTCGACTGGGGTAAGTGTTCTATATCCGAAAGTGATTATATTTCATAAATCCATGGTTATATTCATCATTTAATTCGAGTTTTAATGGAGGAAATTGGGATTTTTATAAAACTTTTAAAAAATGAAAATTTGAGATTTGGAGGTCGGGTTGATATCGGAATTTGGTAAATGTGGTATGGTTAGACTCGTAGTTGAATGGACATTCATATTTTGTAACTTTTGTCGGGTTCAGAGACGTTGGCCCCACTGTCGACTTTTCGAGCGGAGTTGGAAATTTTTATATATTGTTAAATTGTAAGAATTAGAGTATATTGTGATTAATTTGCACGTGGTTTGAATAGATACGGATCGTTTGGCTTGAATTGAGGAGATAAGAAGGCGTTTGGAGGTTGATATGCGCGGACTGGAATTTATGGAGCATTGTTTAGCTTGTTCCACATTGGATTCGCCTTGTTCGAGGTAAGTAATATTTCTAAACTTGGAGTTGAGGGTATAAACCCCGAAAATACATGTTATATGATTTGTTTGGGGGTGACGCACATGCACCGTATAAAATGTGACGTAATTGATTCAATCAAAATCACCACCAACCACCGCCTCTAATTGGCGCTCATAAGTTCCTTCGTTAGCCACCACCACCACCACTACCACTGTAACGACCCAGCCGATCGTTTCATGAGTTACCGCTCCGTTTCCCCCATTTCTGCTTCTTATTGCCTTGTTTAGCTGTATTTTATATTATCGGGTTGGTTGGCTCGGGTTCGGAGAGACTGGAGAGATTGATGACTGAGTGAAGCCGAGGGCCTAATTGTGAGGATGATTATGGGATTGGGTTGCACGCCGCAGCATGTTATTACTGATTTATGATTGAGTGAGGCCGAGGGTCTTATTTTGAGGATAGTTATGGGATCGGGTTGCACGCCGCAACAGGCGATATTGGCCTTATATAGCGCTTGGGCTGAAGGAGCCCCTCCGGAGTCTGCACCCCCCACAGTGAGCGTAGATCTCATTATATTTGGGATGGATTTCTCAGGGCATGGAGTTGCCTTATTTATTTATGTTTGGGATGGACTTCCCAGGGCATGGAGTTGCCTTATTTATTTATTTATTTATATTAGGGATGGATCTTCCCTGGGTATGGATCTTACCCGAATCATTTATATTTGTGTGATGGATTTTCCCCTAGCATGGATCTTGCCTAATTATCTATATTGAGGGATGGATCTTCCCTGGGATGGATTAGTCCTGGATCTGCCATGTACAGTGCCGAGTGACTGAGTGTGCTGAATATTGAGCATGATGAGTGGAAATGCGAGACAGTGAGATTGAGTACTCTGAGAGTGTGAGTGTATGAGTTCATCACCGTGTTTCATTGCATTAGTCACGCAAACTTGATAGGTAGGCATAGAGAACTATTTTTCCTCATGCCATCTGATAATGAAATTTCTTATCCATCGTAAAAGTTTTTGAGAAAAATCACATATTTAAGACTTACTCATATTTTGTTGATTTTCGGCAAAGTATTTGAGTTTTACTGTTATACTAGAAAATAAAATGTTTATTTTCCTAAATTATATACGAGCTGAGCATTCTATTATTGAGTTATTACTTGTGTCGCTTTATAGTATATTGTTATGAGATGTTATTGGTTATTGGACTGGACTCTGACTTTGGTATAAGCTCGTCACTACTTTCAAACTAAGGTTAGGTTTGTTACTTATTGAGTACATGGGGTCGGTTGTACTCATACTACACTTATGCACCTTCCATGCAGATTTCTGATGCTGATGTAGATGCGTACAACGGGAGCTGGATCTGAAGATGTACCTGCGTTCCAGTCATTGCTGCCTCTTGTTCATGGTAGCTTTAGAATTTTTAATTTGTTCATGTATATTTCAGACAGATGACGTATTTTTATTTCACACCATCTTTGTAAATTATAATCTTAGAAGCTAATGATTTGTACTAACAATCCTTGGAGAGTGTATTAGAGTCAGTTAAATGTCAATTGAATTGGATTGTTGTTATTTGGCTTACTTAGCGGGTGAGGTTAGGTGCCATCACGACAGTTGAATTTTGGGTCATGACAAGTTGGAATCAAAACTATAGGTTCATAGGTTCTACAAGTCATGAGCAAGTGTCTAGTAGTGTTTTGTGGATTGGTATGATGATGTCCATACTTATCTTCTAGAGGCTACAGGGCATTTAGGATATTTCCCATCTTTCTTTCCTTATCAAGCGGAATTTATTCACCTTGAAGCATAACTCTTTGAATTCTTTCCACGCATTCATGTGCGCATGTGAGCGCTCGGTATCAGCTGTGCATCGCTGGCTTGTGATTCCATGAATGAGGTTCGAGATGTGTATTCTGTGTTTTGGTGATGGGCCATTCTGGAGGACTTGAGGCCATGTTTAGAACGCAGCTTAGGCTCGGTAGCTTCAACTGTGTGAACTCGTACATTTTGACTCATATGTCTGGTAGTGTCCCTATGAGTGAAATTTGTGGCTCGATGAGCAGTTGATGGCTATATGATAATTATGATGTGACTACGGTATGTGTTAAGATGGTTTGAATGTGATGAGAAGTGTTTCCTTGAAATGTAAAAAAGGCCATTGGGTGCTTGATTTTCGTTTCGATGTGATGTACGGTCTCAAATTGTGAGTGTGTTGAAGGATCAGTCATGCGGTTTAATTGTGGAGCGAAGTAGATTTTCATGTTGTGTTGATGAGTTCAAACTCAGAAAGATTAAGTGATTACATAGTAATTGTGGCTGCGAAAGGGTACAACTAGATGCCAATTTGTGCCTAAGCATGTGGGTTATTTCCTGCGGAGTAATCTACGTAGGTGCGTTCCTTATAATGTTCAGTGGAGAGTTTCTTTTCTACCAGCGGGGTGTATGTGTTGAGATTTGAATTTGAATCTGGTTGATAAAGTTGACTTGACTGTCAAGAGAATGGATGTGCTCTTAGCGGATGATTGAGGTATTTTATGGTTGGTGTTGCATGAACTTGAGAAGAATCTTCATTGAACTGACTGTGGTATTATAGAAGTAATAGAGTATGGGTATTGTGAGTTATCGAGTGTTTTGATTTATGTCCTTGAGCCAAGTGGGGGAGCCTACTATTGACAATTCAATATCACAGTTACATGTTAAATTTTAGTTTTGGTCTGAGACATACTTGTGGATCAGTTATAACTGCAGAGGTTGAGATTGGGGATGACTCGAGCAAGAAAATTCCTGAATACTTGTTACATTACACTTTATGAAAATATGAAAATCATGGAATGATTAAGTTGTTATTTGAATGAGGTAGTGAACATGGAGTATGAATTTGATTTGTGGTGTTAAAGCAGGGTTACCCGGGACATGCGATAATTCTTTATGACCATGGATTCTACATTCCAGTATAAGAAAGGTAAGAAGACAATTTTAAATTCACATAAGGTGTTTTCAGAGTGGGTGTTTCGATTGTAGTATTTATGGGGGTAATTATGATGTGGTGAGGCTCTACATATGTTTTGGTGGGTATATCCTCGGGTTTGGAGACCTGCGTGGCTTGGTCGAGTTACAGGAACTCGATTCTGATTGCTTGGTTATGTGCAAATGGATTTCAACGTGTTCTTGATGGTTTCTACCATGGTTTGAACCAGATATTTTCTACCGATGCGGGGAACGTGTTGTGTATTGTAATTTCCTCCTGGAAGGAAGCAAATGGAAGGTTTCTAACTAATCGGGTAAGTAATTTGCTGGTGACTCAGAGTTGATAATGAGATTCTCGTGCTTTTCACATGATGGCATGATAGGTGTGGTGGGTTGTGCGTGTTGATACCCAATTTCGCCCTCATATTTTAAAATATTAATATATACTTTTAAAATATCATTTCTGCGTCATCACCAATTTACAAGAATCATATAAGCACTTTCCATAATTTTCCACAATTTTTAAGGCTTTAAAATTGATTTACTTGCATTTTAATTACACAAATATTTATTAATTACTCCTGAAAATTATTTTTGTGATGACTTAATCATCCAAACTTATTTGTTACACCCACACATATATTTCATAATATTTTCAATTTATTCACATAATTACATTTTGCATTTTTATGCTAATTATGTAATTTTGCAATAATAGTCTATATTTTATAATTAATTGCATTTGTCATTTTATTTAAGGTCAAAATAATTTTTTACATTTTTTATAATCTTTTATTGTTGTTTTAAAGTAT
Source organism: Nicotiana tabacum (assembly GCF_000715075.1). Taxonomy (NCBI): domain Eukaryota; kingdom Viridiplantae; phylum Streptophyta; class Magnoliopsida; order Solanales; family Solanaceae; genus Nicotiana; species Nicotiana tabacum. The sequence continues at coordinate 4,656,051 of NC_134096.1, forward strand.
TAAGTTACATAAATAGAATTTTTATATTTTATTTTACTATTTTATTAAATTATTTTCCCTTGTATTTAAAATATAGCCCAAGTTATGCCAATTTTCGGACTATATTAATGGCCCAAATACCTCACCCAATTAACAAAGCCCAAGACAAACGACCCTCTAATTTAACCCGGTTGGAAACTCGTTCATTTGACCCGCCCGTCTCCTATTCGATCTTGGCCATTGATCTTAAATGATCAATGGCACATAATAAATCCCCACCTTCCCTTATATCCCTGAACCCTAATACCATATCCCCACTTCAGTCTCCTATGAATCCTCCCTTTCCCATTCATCTTTGAGAAACCCTAGCCGCCACACCCTTCAATCCTCTCTAATTCCGACCTTGATATGGAATCCCTCTATGATTTTACTTCCATATATGTTCTGTCTCCGTGTTACTTACACGATTATGGCATCACTTAGTACTTGCCTATTTTTGGCAAATACCAGGCCTTGAATCATGTGAAATCATCTTCAAATCTCCAAGACCTAGACGGTATTTCGTCTGTATACATTCATAGCAAGGTGATATGGGACCGATCCACCAAGATTTGTGGTCGATTTTTGATTTCTATCAAATTAGTGTTTGTCTGGTTTCTCATTTAATCTGATTCGAAATTGATTTTTGCATGATAATATTTCCTTTAATATGTTTGATTGAATGTTTTCCTTGTTAGTTTGTTTGACTTTTACTACTATATAAACCCATCCCCGATTTACCCTTTGGACAAACGCTAGTCGCTAAAAACTACTACTGTCTTTCTTATTCTTTCTTGTCTTACACTATTGTGAGGCTTAATCTTTTGGCCGGCTGAAAGCCAAGGCCACCGTATTCTGCTAACCTTCCTTCAGTGCAAGAACTGCTCAGGGTCCGTTTTGATGCTCTTGTGAACTTTGAAGCACTAGAGGTTTGGGGTTTTTCACAACTCTCCTGCAATTGCTGCTATTCTTGAAATTCTCAGTTTCTCGTTATTTATTCGTTTGTTTGCAACTGGTTAGTGCCTTATACCCTCGTAATTCTACTCTTTTCTATTTGTGCTTATGTTATGTGCATTAGTGTTGGCTAGATTTCTCTGAGTTAATTTCGATATTATGCCATTTCATATACGATTCTGTTTATTTTAGCATTACTCTATAGTTCCATTAGCTCCAATTCTGTGCAAGTCTAGATGTTAACTCATATGTGTATAGTTAAGTTGATTCATGATGTCTTCCTAATTCGTAATTGAAAGCTAATTGATGGTTGTTGAAATTTCTTTAATTTCTCGCACTGAAACCCCTTTGTGAGACTACACTCTTGCTCGAAATTGCTTTCTTTATGTTGAACCCCTTTATGCCTAATTTGCTATTTCTCTGCAAGTCATGCCTAAATGCTTAGCCTAATTATGTCCAACCTTAATGACCATCATGTTTACTTGTTGCTTATTTTGAGATTGGCTTCGTGCCTTGTTATGTACTATCTTGTTGAACCCACGACTGCGACATGTTACAAAGCAACATAAGTACAGTGATTAAGAGGAACTGGAAGATAATATAATACATGAAGAAATAGTCAGAGAAGTAGAGAAATTCGAAAACAAACCGAAGTCTAATTTGGAGTAAACTGAGGCCGTTAACTTTGGGGATTTCTAAACTGTAGAACCCCGAAAAATTTTGAAGTACTTAAGCGCTATTAAGAAAGTTGATGTGTGCTAATTATATTATTTTGTGTGTTGGCGAGGACTATTGATATGATGGATATCAATTGGATGGATATCAATTGAATATGATAATAAGTGTACGAGGCATATTATAAGTGAGAGCCGTAAGTCTAAGTCAAGTTGGAAATTACATGATAGACTAAAGTTCCAAATGAGTACGCACAAGACCAAACTTTGGACGAGCATATCTACATATATATAAGAAGTTATGTGATGGAAAACCTATCAAATAAAATATCTTCGAGTCTAGTTTCTAGCGCTTTAAACCGTTCATCATTTGGACACTCCTACCAAATTTCCAAAGGATGGATCTACAGTCACTTTTGCGACCGCAGAACGATACCGCGGACCGCATAAGCATCGCAAAGTGGAGCAGAGAACGGTTAAATTTTTTTTAAAAAAATATTATGCTATCGCATAATTGATTTTGCTGCCCACATAATCAATTTTGCTACAACATAATCGATTCCTCTACCCACATAATCGATACTCTTACCACATAATCGATTTTGCTACCGCATAATACCACATAGTTGACTTCGGGGGTCATTTTTGAAAATTTTCTTATCCCACCCTATTTTGATATAAGGACTTTGGGGGTCATTTTAAAAGGTAAAATATGATATTTTTGGAGAGAGGTGAGAGTATCTTAGAGAGAGAAAGAAAATACCTAGCCATTTTGCTCATCGATTCTTGCTCAAGGCTTGAAAATTTCACAAGGATCTTGCTAGGGCTTCAAAGAGGTAAAAATTTCATGAGTGAAAATTTCATGCTAGGATCGTGCGTTCTTACATATTCATGAGTGAAAATTGTGTATTACCCTTTTTGGGGATAATTATTTCAAGAATAAATGGTGTTACTCATTTTTTTATCTTAACTTGTGCTTTGATTGCCAATCATTTTACTCCATTTCTAGGAAAGAAACCTATTGTGTTTAAAGGCTTCATTACTAATGAACCTAAAGTTGTGATTTCCAATATATTCTATATGTTGATATTTATGATGATGATCCATGAAAGGAAAGATATGAAAGTGTGGAATATATAATACAGTCATTGTTCCATGAAAGAAGAATCATATGTATGGCCAAGAGAGCCAATGAAATAATGACGTTGTACGTGGTTGAAAGTACGAATGAAGTGATATATGGTGTGAAAGGTTATGAGATGAACGTATTTGTACTTTTGTTTCCAATGTGTTATAAGCTCCTACATTCTTATAAGTAAAGGCTATGGTGTTCTTAAATTTTTTAAATGCTCTTAATGATTCTATGATCACCCATGGCAAGTACAAGTAAGTGATAGTATGAACATGAAATGTGTCCGTTTGCCAAAATGAGAATTATGAGGCATTGTATGTTTCAATGGTTTCAATCATAGTATGTATGCTTCTAAAAATAATCAATGCAAATGACTTCGATTGTTAAGTCCGTGAGAATCCTGAACTTAGCTAATGACCTTCAGATGACAAGAGAGTATATAATAAGGTGGAAGAGAGATGTCCTATGCTAAATGATGATATATCTTATGAAAACGAATTTGGGCCATGTGCAATTGAAATTAACTTATTGATTCACCATACATGTGCTAATGTACTTAGCTATGTTTCTTTATGATGAGCATGAACATGAAGTGTCCCAATGATCCGGGAACTTACGATCTTAAAAGTAGTGTTAATCATATCGCTTTGAGTTATATATGGTATTGTGATACACCTCCACCCGCATATATTGGGGTGAGGCGGCAAGGCCTTTCATTAAGGTGCCACTTTCATTGGCCTTGTTTGTACATGTTTCAATTACATTATATTATGTATTCCACATATAGTTCATATGGCTCAGTTAATCCTAAAAGAAGTTTAGAATGATGCAAGTATAATAAAACTTGAAATGTGATTCTATGGGATGTCTAATAGTTTCTTGATGTATTTTATTTGCCTCTTATTTGAGTTAACGTATTTTCATATGCTGTTTTGACTGCCTTACATACGAGTACTATTCCACATGTACTCACGTACCCTTTGTCGAGGGCGCTTCATCTTTTAATGGATGCAGGTATACTTCTACAGTGTGATATGGATCTTTGATAGGGATTCTTCTTCACTACTCAGCTTATGGTGAGCCCGCTACAGTTCTAGTATATTTTTGGGTCTAGTTCATTTTATGTATTTAAGTATCTATTTTCATAGAAGCTCCATGTACATTGTGGGTTATGTACTTAAAGTTTTGAGTCTTTTCATGTATCTATGTTCATAGTATTTAAAGTTATTGATAAAGCTATGTATCCATCGTGAGAAGAACTTTAGGTCATTGAGCCAAATGTATTCAATTTGAAAGTCAAGATCTAATTATGTTATGGTAAATCATGCACGAGTAATGATGAGAGGTTAATGTAAATTAGGCTTGCTCATCTGGGTTTACTCGGTTGAGCGTCGGTCGCGCTCCTCGAGGTCGGGGTGTGACAAACTTGGTATCAGAGCATGGTTTATGAGTCCTAAGGTGTCATGGAGCTGTGTCAGTAGAGTCCCTCTTATAGGTGTATTACCGGCCACACTTATAATAGGGAGGAAACAACGACATTTAGGAAATGTTTCTCTTCTTCTATCCTCGATCGTGCGTTAATGTTCTGAGTTAGTTTCGGAGTTCCCTTGTTAATATCAAGGAATGTTTGAATATCGTGCTACGGAATGAGAAAGGCGTAGGGATTAAAGGAATGACATACATAATAGGCATAATGTGTGAGGTGCCCACTTGTCCTCGTAATGGATGAAGGAAAAGTCAAGGATACGACCAAGGTAAGCAATGTCATAGAGTTGGCCTCGAGAGTCATGGTTGTTGATTTCATGTACATGGTGCAATGTGGTGTTTTCTATATTTTGTTTAGGATTGATTTTTGGGATTCTATGACGGGTGGATAGGCCCAGTTACAGGGGAAACTCTGCCAAAATTTTTAAGAAATTGTAAAGATAGCCAAATTTCAAATGCCATAAGTAAGTTGAGATGTTGGAAAGAATTTATAAGACCCATGTAGTCATAAGTGCCTATGCATAATGGTTGGAGGTAAAAGAATGGTAACTCTATTATTAGAAGTGACTTGTAAAACATTCGAGGACGAATGTTCTTAAGTGGGGTAAGAATGTAGCACCCCGGAAAATTTCAAAGTACTTAAGCACTATTAAGAAAGTTAATGTGTGCTAATTATATTATTTTATGTGCTGGCGAGGACTATTAATATGATGGATATCAATTGAATATGATAATAAGTGTACGAGGCATATTATAAGTGAGAGCCGTAAGTCTAAGTCAAGTTGGAAATTACATGATAGACTAAAGTTCCAAATGAGTACGCACAAGACCAAACTTTGGACGAGCATATCTACATATATATATATGGAGTTATGTGATGGACAACCTATCAAATGAAAGATCTTCGAGTCTAGTTTCTAACGTTTCAAACCGTTTTCCATTTGGACATTCTACAAAACGTTATGACCAAATTCCCAAATTCTGGCTCTGCAGTCAATCTCGCGACCGCAGAACGGTTCCGCGGACCGCATAAGCATCGCAAAGTGGAGCAGAGAACGAGAAAATTTTGAAAAAAACCATTCTGCTATTGGATAATTGATTTTGCTACCCACATAATCAATTTTGCAGCCCACATAATCGATTCTGCTACCACATAATTGCACCACATAATTGACTTCGGGGGTCATTTTTGGAAATTTTCTTATCCGAACCTATTTTGATATAATAACTTTGAGGGTCATTTTACAAGGTAAAATCTGATATTTTTAGAGATAGGTGAGAGTATCTTAGAGAGAGAAAGAAAATACCTAGCCATTTTGTTCATCAATTCTTGCTCAAGAGTTGATGATTTTACAAGGATCTTGCTAGGGCTTCAAAGAGGTAAACATTTCATTCCCCAATTCTTCAATTTTTAGTTTGGGGTAAAAGATGGGTGATTGGAAGTATGATTCTTGGGTGTGAGAGTATTATGTATACATGCATGTACCAATAAGGTTTGTGGGAAGATTGTTGAGCTCAAATAAGTAACGATTGGATAGTGGAATGAAGAAAAACTTGTAGAAGAACCTTGCAGTCAAATTTGCACTCCAAGTGTTTGCTGAAATGCTTAAATGAGGTGAACCCACGAATATCTTTCTAATTATGGTTCACTTTTATTATGTTTCTAAATATATTAAAGCTGCTAGGATTTCCAAAACATTATAGTAATCTAAGGAAAGCTCAAGCGAGGTATGTTGGCTAAACTTCTCTCTTAGAATTGAATCCCACGATGTTCTTGTAAGTCCCGAGTTATTCATTATAAATTAACTATTCCAAATAAGCTTTGTGTTGAAAGGTATATGTTCAAAATATGTTCTGGATGCTCTTATCATATGATTTTATCCTTCGGAAATGTGTTCAAAGCATGAGTTGGGTATAAAAATGTTATGACTCCAAGTAGTGTTTCAAGTAAAGGCTATTATGCCAAATTGTGTACGAAGTCTCAATGTGCTTAAGACTCCTAATTGTTCATAGGTGTACTAAAAGTTATAATTAGAGATTCTTTGTTGTCAATAATCTATAAAGATGCTTGAAAGTGAAAGTAGTGAGTTGGGGATATAAAGTGTCGACACCGTGCCAAGAATGAAAGTTATACTTGTGGCCAATGGTGCCAAGAGAATGAAATGATGTGAGAAAGGTTATGAAAGGAGCCTTGATTCAAATGTTCCAAATTGACTTCAAAAATAGAATTGCCTAAAATCTTATGTACTCAAGTCATGTCCATATGTGGTTGTTTTACCTAATGTTATGCTTTGTAAGTATTTTCAATGTGTTTTGCGTTCTTACATATTCGTTAGCGAAAATTGTGTATTACCCTTTTTGGGGAAAAGTATTTCAAGAATAAATAGTGTTACTCATTTATGATCTAAACTTGTGCTTTGATTGCCAATCATTTTACTCCATTTCTTGGAAAGAAACCTATTGTGTTTAAAGCCTTCATTACTAATGAACCTAAAGTTGTGATTTCTGGATATTCAATATGTTGATATTTATGATGATGATCCATGAAAGAAAAGATATGAAAGTGTGGAATATGAAATAAGGCCATTATTCCATGAAATACGAATGGTATGTATGGCCAAGAGAGCCAATGAAATTATGATGTTGTAAGTGGTTGAAAGTATGAATGAAGTGACATATGATGTGAAAGATTATGAGATGAACGCATTTGTACTTTTGTTTCCATTGCGTTATAAGCTCTTACGTTCATGTGAGTAAAGGATATGGTGTTCGTAAATGTTTTAAATGCTCTTAATGATTCTATGATCACCCTTGGCAAGTACAAGTAAGTGATAGTATGAGCATGAAATGTGGTCGTTTGCCAAAATGAGAATTATGAGGCATTATATGTTTCAATGGTTTCAATAATAGTATGTATGCTTCTAAAAATAATCAATGCAAATGACTTGGATTGTTAAGTCCCCAAGAATCATGAATTAAGCTAATGACCTTAAGATGACAAGAGAGTATATCATGAGGTGGAAGAGAGATGTCATATGCTAAACGATGATAAATCTTATGAAAACAAATTTGGGTCATGTGCCATTGAAATTGACTTATTGATTCAATATTCATGTGCTAATGTAATGAGCTATGTTTCTACATGATGAGCACGAACATGAAGTGTCCCAATGATACGGGAACTTACGATCCTAATAGTAGTGTTAATCAGTTCTCTTTGAGTTATATATGGTATTGTGATACACCTCCACCCACATATATTGGGGTGAGGCGGCAAGGCCGCTTTGTGTAGAGATTGTGGTATTGTCATATACCTCCACCAGCATATATTGGAGTGAGACGGTAGGGCTGCTTTGTTTAGAGATTGTGGTATTATGATACACCTCCACCCGCATATATTGGGGTGAGGATGCATGGCCAATTTGTGTAGAATTGTGGAATTATGATTACACATCCACCCGCATACATTGGGGTGAGGCGGCAGGGCCGTTTTGTGTAGAGTTTATGGTATGATGGTTACACTTCCACCCGCATATATTTGGATGAGGAGGCAGGGATGCTTTGTGTAGAATTGGGGTATTGTGATTACACCTCAATCCGCATACATTAGGGTGAGGCGGCAGGGCCGCTTTGTGTAGAGTTTATGGTATCATGGTTGCACCTCCACCCGCATACATTGGGGAGAGGCGGTAGGGCCAATTTGTGTGAAGGTGATTATAGTGGATCCCTGACTTAAAATGAATAAATGTTATTGGAAGCTCTTAATAAATTTGCTTGAGTTTAAAGGCTATCTAAGTCCTTTTTATTGTTACCATAATTCATCATATTCATGTTGTATTTCCAAGTCCTTGAATAGGTATATTGTGTATCGAATTCTATGGACGGTCTATGAAACACATAGGTGTATTGTTTATAAAATATATAGGCGTACGGTATGAATAGACACTATGGACGGTCTAAGAGACGCATAGGTGTATAATATGATATGTGAACACTAAAGACGATCTATGAAATATATATGTGTAAAATAAGAGAGGGATGTTCCGCTTTCATTAGCCTTGTTTGTACATCTTGTTTCAATTACATTATACTATGTATTCCACGTATAGTTCATATGGCTCAGTTAATCCTAAAAGAAGTTTAGAATGATGCAAGTATAATAAAACTTGAAATGTGATTCTATGGGATGTTTCGTAGTTTCTTGATGTATTTTATTTGCCTCTTATTTGAGTTGCCGTATTTTCATATGTTATTTTGACTGCCTTACATACGAGTACTATTCGACATGTACTCACGTACCCTTTGCCGGGGGCGCTTCATCTTTTAATGGATGCAGGTATACTTCTACAGTGTGATATGGATCTTTGATAGGGATTCTTCTTCACTACTCAGCTTATGGTGAGCCCGCTACAGTTCTAGTATATTTTTAGGTCTAGTTCATTTTATGTATTTAAGTATCTGTTGTCATAGAAGCTCCATGTATATTGTGGGTTATGTACTTAAAGTTTTGAGTTTTTTCATGTCTATGTTCACAGTATTTACAGTTTTTGATAAAGCTATGTATCCATCATGAAAAGAACTTTAGGCCATTGAGCCAAATGTATTCAATTTGAAAGTCAAGATCTAATTATGTTATGGTAAACCATGCATGAGTAATGATGAGAGGTTAATGTAAACTAGGCTTTCTTGACTGGGTTTACTTGGTTGAGCGCCAGTCGCACTCCTCGAGGTCGGGGCGTGACAGAAATGGTCAAGGAAACGTGCATAAGCATTCATCTATCACCATCGGAGAAGGAAGAGTATATCAGATTCCTAAAGGAATACGAAGACATCTTTGCATGGTCCTACGACAATATGATTGGTTTAAGCACATCCATAGTAGCTCACAAATTACCCACCAATCCTATGTGTCCACCAGCAAAGCAGAAGCTCAGAAAGTTCAAGCCGGATATGAGTTTGAAGATAAAAAAGGAGGTCACCTGTAACACTCCGGAAAACAATTTCGAAGTACTTAAGCGCTATTAAGAAAGTTGGTGTGCGTTAATTATATTTTTTTGTGTGCAGGCGAGGACTATTATAATGTTGGATATCAATTGGATATAATAATAAGTGTACGAGGCATATTATAAGTGATGTGGGGTCTAAGGAGAGCCCTAAGTCCAAGTCGAATTGGAAATTTCATGATAGACTAAAGTTTTAAATGGGTACGCACAAGACCAAACTTTAGACGAGCATATCTACATATATATATATATATGGAGTTATGTGATGATCTACCTATTAAATGAAAGATCTTCGAGTCTAGTTTCTAACGCTTCAAACCATTCATCATTTAGACACTCTTACAAGAAGTTATGACCAGATTACCAAAGGGTGGAAAAATGTGATTCTGCGGTCAGATGTGCTACCGCGGAATCATTATGCGATCGCAAAAGTGGTTATGCGACCGCAAAATGGTCACAAACCTGGCCAGTGCAGCCTAGTTTTGGGCACAAATTGTTTGGTCAATTGTGCGACCCGTATACCAATTTTGCTGTCCATTGTGCGACCGCATACCTGATTACGGAGGGTATGATTCTTGATAAATAGGCTTTGGGACTTATTTTGGGGTAATTATCTAATGATTTTAGAGATAAGTGAGAGTGTTATAGAGAGAGAAAGAAGCTCAAATGCTTTGTTCATTAATATCTTGTCCAAACTTTGAAATCCAACAAGGAAATCTCACAAGTTCTTCATCTAAGAGGTAGGGTTCCATACCCTAGTTTTTAATTTCGAATTTGGGTAGAAGATGGTTGATTAGGAGTATGATTCTTGGGTATGAGTGTATTATTTATACATGCCTGCACCAATAAGTTTTGTGGAAAGATTGTTGAGCTTAAATAAGTAAAGATTGGGTTGTAGAAGAACCTTGTAACCAAATTTGCACACATAGTGTTTGATAAAATGCTCAAATGAGTTGAAACAATAAATACCATCCTAATTTATGCTCAATTTTGTTATGTCTCAAAATAGATTGGGATTGCTAGAATTTTCGGAACGTTGTAGTAATTTAAGGAAAGCTCAAAGCGAGGTATGTTGGCTAAACTACTCTCTTAGAATTAAATTCCATGATGTTCCCATAAGTTTCAAGTATGGTGGGTTCAAGCTCCTTATTCTCATGTTTCGAGTTGTTCCTAATAAATTCAATTGTCCCGAATAAGCAAAGAGTCGAGAATTATTTATTCAAAACGTGTTACGAATGTTCCTATCACATTATGTTATCCTTTGGGAATGTGTTCAAGAATGATATGTGTATTAAAATGCTATGTCTTTGAGTCGTGTTTCAAATGAAGGTTATGATGCCTAATTGTATGAGAAAATCCCAATATTCTTAAGACTCTTAGTTGCTTATATGTGTACCTAAAGTCTTGATTGGAAATGTCTTATTGTGGATAATCTATAAAGATGGTTGGAAGTGAAATAAGTGAATTGGGGATATAATTGTGGACAACGTGACAATAGTGAAAGTTATACTTGTGGCCAATGGTGCCAATGAAATAAAATGATGTGAGAAAGATTATGAAATGAGCCTTGATTCAACTATTCCGAATTGACTTCGAAAATAGAATTGCCTAAAAGCTTATGAACTCAAGTCATGCCCATATGTGATTGTGAGTATTTTCAATGTGTTTTGCATTCTTACATATTCGTGACTGGAAATTGTGTATTGCCCTTTTTGGGAAAAAGTATTTCAAGAATAAATGGTATGTTACTTGTTGATGATTTTTGTTACATCTCGCATTTCGTGCGTTAAAGTTTCGTCTTCAGTTAATTGACGTAGACTCGGGGATAAGATTATCTTGAGGTTAACGTATTTATTCTATTTATAACAAGCGATAAGTAAGTGCCATGAATGATATAGGATACACGAATTAAAGAAAATGAGTTTCGTTGAAGGTTGTCGATTTGGGATAAAATATGGTCTGAACTATAATACCTAATATTTATGGACTAGTACTATACAAGGTACCATATGACCACGATAGTGTGATGTGTAAAGTATATTAAAAATAAATAGTATTTTAAGTAGTTTGAGATAATTTCTAATTATGTGGGTAATTGGTTAATTATCGGTTAACGGGACATTACCTAGTTAATTAATAAAAATCATAAGATAAGATTAACCCCTCAAAAAAAAAATGTGGCAGCAAGCCACATATTAAAAGAATGACTATTAGACATTTTTGGATTAGGTGGCACCTAATTAACAACTAGAAGACACTTCATTCTCACTTTTTGAATAACAAGTCTTGTAAAAGTATTTTGGATACAACACTTCATAACAAGAACCTTAGCACTTCCTACAATCAAAACATTAGCCATTCCTACAAACAAAACATTAGACATTCTTACAATCAAAAATGTTAGCAAGTACTTGATAATTAAAGAACACTACAATCAGAATCCACACCACAGGATTGTCCAAACCTAGATAATCAAATCATTGCATTTTATCTTTTTGTAAGCTACACTGTAAAAGGGAGTAGTACTCTTCTACTTAATTTTCTGCAAAAGTTTTGGTGATGCTAACTGTACAGAGGAGTCATCCTCTTTAATTATAACGTGACATTTCTGCTTCAACGAGAATTCGAGCAAGAATATAATACGGATTTTTTTCTACTCCAGGTATGTTAAGGCTAAGCCCTCCTTTCTTTTGGCATGATCCATACGATATAAACGAAATGAGCAAATGCACAACTTCCATAAATGACTCTATTCATAGCAGTATTAGAGGTGCCTATGTTCTTGAATTCCCATATATCTTATTATCACATCTTCCGTTCATGGGTCCCAGAAAAATACGTAGTTGATAAAGTTATCCGAAAGGTATATTGAGCTTATTAACATATTTCATGTATTTCATTCATTTATACATGTACATTGACCCATGACCAGATGGCGTTATATACGCGTATATATATATATATATATGGGAAAAAAGTTATGGCGTTATATACGTACCACCACCTGATCAATTGGTATATGTTGATGATGTTGCCCACAGTGGCACACCACCACCTGATCAGTTGGTATATGTTGATAATGTTTCCCACAGTAGCCGAGACGATATGATGGGATGCCCTCAGAGGCTTGATGATGTTATGTACACCTATACCTATGCATGACACGTCATTTATATGCACGTTCATGACATTATAAATGTTTCAGAATGTACAAAGTTATTCAGACTTACAGATGGATTTCTTTACTCCATGTTTCATCTATATCTTTCATGTTGTAATTTTTATACCTTACATACTCAGTACATTATTCGTACTTACGCCCTATTTTCTCGGGGCCTGCGTTTCATGCCCGAAGGTGCAGGTAGGCAAGCTGACGGTCCCTCTTCTTTGGATCCTTGATCAGCGAGAGTTGGTGTGCTCCAATTGATTTGGAGCTGCTTTTGATTTTGGTACGATATGCTTGTATACATATATGGGTATGACGTGGCTCAGTCCCGTCTTTGTACAGTTGTATTTCTATTAGAGGTCTGTATATAGTTATGTATAGTTGGATAGTATGTGGCCTTGTCGGCTTTCAGTTTTGGGTATATACTTTTCTACAGCAGCCTTGCTGGCTTGCCCACTGTATTCCGCACGTATATGTATATATGTCTTTGGGACAGGTTTTCTTCACACATGTTATTCTTGTAATTCAGCGAATATTATTCATGTTTATATCTTAGTCGCATGCTTAAGGGTTCGACAGGTAGGACTCGGGCACTCGTCTCGGCCCATCGGTTTGGGTCGTGACAATTTTAATTTGCGCATCAATTGCCAATTATTTTTCTCCATTTCTCGGAAAGAAATCTATTGTGCTTAAATTATTTATTTCTAATGAACTTAAAGTTATTATTTTTGGAATATTGTATAGGTTGATATTTATGATGATGATACATGAGAGGGAAGACATGAAAGTGTGGAATATCAAATACGGCCACCGTGCCTTGAATAAAGAATCTTGTGAATGGCCAAAAGAGCCAAGAAAATATTGTTATTGTTATTGGTTGAAAATACTAGTGAAGATTCATACAATGTGAAAGATGATGAGGTAAATTCATTTGTACCTATGTTATTTTTGTGAATTATTCCCCTTATTTGGGATGAGATTGATGTGATAAAATTATTCCCCTTATTTGGGATGAGATTGATGTGATAAAATTATTCCCCTTATTTGGAATGAGATTGATGTGATAAAATTATTCCCCTTAATTGGGATGAGATTGATTGATAGAAAAGGATGATGTCAATCCACATGGCATTGTGGTGAGACGGCCTAACCGATCGGGTCGTGATCGGACACCATGCTGCACACATGGTGGTGATTGTGCTGGAAATTGTAATTGAAATTGTGATTGTGGTTGATGTCTCTAATGAGATGGCCTAGCCGATCGGGTCGTGATCGGACTCCGTGCTGAAATTACGGTGGTATTGGTATTGATAGTGATTGTGGTTGATGTCTCTAATGATATAGCCTAGCCGATTGGGTCGTGATCGGACTCCGTGCTAAAAGTACGATGGTATTGATATTGTGACTATTGGTATTGTGCAAGGTGGTATTGGTACTATCAATATTGGTATTGCGAACAGTGGTATGTCGGTGCTATATCTCTCCCAACCAAAAATAATATTATCATCATACTTTTATTATCACTTCATAGTATTATTTTCATATTTTGGAAATTATTTTCTTTTAACTTGGCATTTGAATATCATTGATTGTCGATTGTTGTTTCCACGGTTTTTCCTTTCTTACATTGGCATTCTATTTTGAAAGAGGACAGTTAGCTTTACATACTAGTACTATTTCATATGTACTAACGTCCCTTTTGCCGGGGGCGCTGCATCTTTAATGGATGCAGGTGGTTCATCAGCGGGCAGCATTGGTCCTCGTTAGCAGTAGCTCTCTATTCAGCAGGTTTTGGTGAGCCCTACTCTATTCCGGGCCTAATGTCATTCGAGTTATACATTTTGTTTTGAGGTATAGCTGGGGCCTTGTTGCCAGCATTCCATACTACTCTTCTGTTTTACTTAAAGGCTCCGTAGACAGGTTGTGGGTGGTAGTCGAATGTTGGGAATTGAACTAGAAATGTTGGTATTTGGAAACATGTTTTTAATTATATTTATAAACTTGTAATATTTTGGAAATTATGAATGAAGGTGCTAATGGAAATTAAATGGGAGTTGTTAATGAAATCTTTTCAATGTTTGATTAATAGAGTACATCTCTTCTTTATTCATGGATGCGTTGGGTAGAAGAAAATCTAACAGGCTTGCTCGGCCGGGTTTACTCGATTGAGCGTCGATCGCGCTCCCCGAGTTTGGGACGTGACATCACCAAACAAATCAAAGTCAAGGTTCTCCGAGTGGTCGAATACCTGACTTGGTTGGCCAACATTGTGCCAGTTCCAAAGAAAGATGGGAAAGTTAGATTATGTATCGATTACTGGGACCTGAACAAAGCAAGTCCTAAGGATGATTTCCCACCGCCCAACATACATATACTGATTGACAATTATGCCAAGCATGAGCTCCAATCCTTTATGGATTGCTTCACAGGATACCATCAGATATTGATGGATGGAGAGGATGCCGAAAAGATAGCTTTTATAATACCATGGTGACTATACTATTACTAAATGATGCCGTTTGGTTTGAAGAATGTTGGGGCCACCTAAATGATGGCCATGATGACTGTCTTCCACGACATGATACACAAGGAAATAGAGTTGTACGTGGATGAAGTTATCATCAAATCTAAAAGAAGTCCGGATCACATAGCAGACCTAAAGAAATTCTTCGATCGGCTTCGAAAATACAATTTGAAGTTGAATCCTGCAAAATGTGCCTTCAGAGTCCCTGTTGGAAAGGTGTTAGGATTCATCGTTAGTCGCCGAGGTATTGAGTTAGACCCATCAAAAGTCAAATCCATCCATGACTTTTCGCCTCCAAAGAATAAGAAAGATTTGATGAGTTTTCTAGGGCGCCTCAATTACATCATCCGCTTCATAGCACAATCAATTTTGATATGTGAGCCAATCTTCAGAATGCTAAGGAAATATGCTGCAACGAGTTATACTGAAGGATGCCAAAAGGCCTTCGACAAAAGTAAGGAGTATTTATCTAAACTGCCTTCTGGTCCAACCAGAACCAGCAAGACCTCTACTCTTTATTTGTCCGTGTTAGATGGGGCCTTTGGTTGCATTCTGGGACAACATGATGAAACTGGAAGGAAGGAGAAGACGATATATTATTTGTGCAATAAATTCACACCTTATGAAGCCCGGTACTCTTTGTTGGAATGAACCTGCTGTGCTTTGACATGGATAGCTCAGAGGTTGAGGCATTATTTCTATGCATACACCACATATATCATATCAAGGATGGATCCACTAAAATACATCTTTGAGAAACCCATTCCTACGGGTAAGTTAGCAAAGTGGCAAATATTGCTGAGTGAGTTCGACATTGTCTACGTAACTCAGAAGGTAGTCAAAGGGCAAGCATTGGCAGATCATTTGGTAGAAAATCTCGTAGACAGAGAATACGAACCATTAAAAACATATTTTCCCGACGAGGAGGTGTCGTTCGTAGGAGAAGATATCATTGAGGCATATGATGGTTGGAGGATGTTCTTTGACGGAGTGGCAAACTTCAAAGGAGTAGGTATCAGAGCTGTCTTAGTATCAGAAACCGGTCAACACTATCCGGTATCCGCAAAACTAAGCTTTCCATGCACCAACAATATGGCAGAATATGATGCCTGCATCCTGAGACTCAAATTGGCCATTGACATGAATGTTTTGGAACTGCTGGTAATCAGAGATTCAAATCTATTGGTGCACAAGGTTCTAGGGGAATGGGCTACGAAGAACACCAAAATATTGTCATATTTGCACTGTGTACAAGAGCTGATCAAGAGGTTCACAAAGATAGAATTCAAACATGTTCCAAGGATTCAAAATGACTTTGCAGATGCACTAGCCACTTGTCTTCCATGATACAACACTTAGATAAGAATTTCATCGATCCTATCCCGATAGGAATTCATAAGCCGCCGGCTTATTGCGCTCATGTTGAAGAAGCGATTGACGAAAATCTGTGGTTCCACGACATCAAGGAGTATTTGGAAATGAGAGAATTCCCAGAGGGTGCTACCCATACTAAGAAGCACATGCTTCGCAGATTAGCCAACCACTTCTTTCAAAGTGGAGGAATTCTATATAGAAGGACTCCTAACTTGGAATTACTACGATGTGAGGCATCCAGATTGCTTGAGTAAATACATGTCAAGACTTGCGGACCCTGTATGAATGGTTTCGTTTTGGCCAAGAAGATACTAAGAGCAGGGTATTTCTAGATGACAATGGAAATAGACTGCATCAAATATGTTCAAAAGTTTCACCAATGCCAGATACATGCTGACATTATACGGGTACCACCCAACGAACTTAATGCAACAAGTTCTCCCTGGCCCTTCTCTGCTTAGGGTATGGACATCATCGGATCAATCGAACCTGCTGCTTCAAACGGACATAGGTTCATTCTGGTGGCTATAGACTACTTCACAAAATGGGTTGAAGCTGTATCTTATAAAGTTGTAACGGATTTTGTTCGGGACAGCATTGTTTGTCGATTTAGAGTACCAGAGTCAATCATTACTGAAAATGCCGCCAATCTCAATAGTGACTTGATGAAAGCCATGTGTGAATCATTCAAGATCAAGCATCGGAATTTTATAGCATACAAGCCGCAAATGAATGGAGTCGTAGAAACCGCCAACAAGAACATCAAGAAGATATTGAGGAAAATGGTAGACAATTACAAATAATGGCATGAGAAGCTACTGTTTGCCTTGCTCGGGTATCGCACCATAGTTCGTACATCAACTAGGGCAACTCGCTAACTACTGGTTTACGGTACTGAATCTGTTATTCTCGCCGAAGTGGAAACCCCTTCTTTAAGAATCATACAAGAAGCTGAGCTTAGCGATGCAGAATGGGTATGAAGCCGGTATGAACAACTAGCTCTCATTGATGGAAAAAGAATGAATGCGGTATGTCACGGTCAACTCTACAAGAATAGAATGGCAAGAGCTTTCAACAAAAAGGTCAGGTCAAGGCAATTCACGCCAGGGCAGTTGGTACTAAAGCGAATCTCCCCACATCATGATGAAGCAAAGGGGAAATTCTCACCCAACTGGAAAGGCCCTTACATGGTTCACCGGCATTGACAAGAGGAGCACTTATATTTGCAGAGATAGATGGAGAGATCTGGCCAAAACACATAAATTCGGACGCAGTCAAGAGATACTATATTTGAGATTATGTTTGCACTTTCTATTTGATGTAACTGAACTACACTTGACCTGATTCCCATTTAAGAGGGGATACGTAGGCAGCCCTGTGGGTTCGGTCACATCATAATAAAATCTTCATTCCCCTATGGTCAGCAAATGGGGTAAAGTCATAAGTTTTCCCGATCTTGTCATGTTTGAAATCGCCAAAGAATGTATTGCCAGAAGTATGCATTTAAACTGGGGCAGAATTTTGAGGAGGATCCTCAAAATCCCGAATCAAGGAGGTTGCATTGTCTCAAAATGCGTCACAGTCATCAGTTCATCAAAATTATTTGATCTCGTGTATTATCACATATTTAAAACAACTACATTTCTACAAATAATTTGTCAAATGCATGCATGTTTTTCAAAAAAAATTGTTTCTATGGCAGCCAGATGTTACCTAGGGTGACTCAAGCAAGGCCTCAAGGAAAAAGTAAAGGTGAAGCAAGGACTCGAGAGCACAAACCAACCTTTCCCCGCAAAACTCACGATTTTTCTTTGGATGCAGGCACAATGAACATAACAGGAGCGTCCGCAAATACATACACACAACAATATTACTATCTACACAATGACAAAAGTCGCCAAACGCAAACATATAAAGCTAAGATGTGCTTTATCCTCTCACATTTATTCATTGCTTTTCTTGCATAGGGCTAAGCACTGCCCTCATCATTGCATAAGGCTAAGCACCGCCTTCTTTTGCACGAGACTAAACATTGTCTCTACTCCTAGCATAGAGCTAAACATTGCCCTCACCTTGCATGAGGCTAAACACTGCCTCCATTGTTGCATAAGGCTATGCTCTTCCTTTCTTTGCATGAGACTAAACATTGTCTCTACTTCTTGCATAGGGCTAAACATTGCCCTCACCTTGCATGAGGCTAAGAACTGCTTCTGTTATTGCATAAGGCTAAGCATTGCCTTTCTTTGCATGAGACTAAGCATTGTCTCCATTCCTTCAATGAGGCTGAGCATTGCCTCCATTGTTGCATACGGCTAAACACTGCCTCCCTTGCATGGGACTAAACAATGTCTCTGCTACACTGCATAAGACTAAGCACCGTCTCCTTTCTTCGCACGGGGCTAAGCATTGCCTTAATCTCATACAAGACTACGCCTTGTCTTGTCTCGTCCTCTATCAAACGATTGATATCGCCACATCTTTGCATTTCATGGGCTGAAACATGACCACATTGTCTGAAGGCATCATATTTCGAAGGCACCATCCTCATGGCCTAAAGACACATTCCATGGCCGGAGGATCTCTCGAAACTACATATCATTATTCAAAGGCGTCATAGTCCATAGGCACCATCCTCACAGTCCGAGGATACCATTCCATGGCCTACAAATCCCTTACCATATGCTTCATGTCCCAGGACGTCATGGTGTAAGGATATCATTCTCATCGTCCGAAGACAACCTTCATGGTCCGAAGCGAATTGGCATCATGTTTAAATTTTTGCAATAACCTATATATATTCGCGTGCATCGTGTTTTAAGTTTTGAAGGTAACTCAGAAGGTAACCGTTCTACAAACAGGAGTAATTCTCGCTCCGATTTCTATTCTCAACGTTCGCATCCCTGAGTATCTCAAACATAACCAACGACCAGTAATTGATTACCTTTTGTCCCATAACCACTCAAATACTTGCCTTATATATCCATAGCGTTCAAAATCGCATCCATAGTTCCACCTGAAATCATATGTTACTCACGACAATATTGCATCCAAAAGATCCTTTTCGAAACATACGACCACTCTTATAACAACTCCATCGGTTTCATTCGCCGTTTGATCCAGAACTACACATGACCTGATTCCCGTAATACCAGGGATATGTAGGCAACTCAAGCATCAAGGTTCGGCCTCCATTTTTTTCAAAACACATCACTCCTCACTTACCTCGAACAAAATTGGTTATTATTTTCTTTACTCGATAACTCTTTCATCATTCCCGGGTAAAGAGGGGCAGTTGTTAATACCCAATTTTGTCCTCATATTTTAAAATAGTAATATATACTTTTAAAATATTATTTCTGCATGATCACCAATTTACAAGAATCATATAAGTGCTTTCCATAATTTTCCACAATTTTTAAGTCTTTAAAATTGATTTTCTTGCATTTTAATTACTCAAATATTCATTAAATACTCCTGCAAATTATTTTGTGATGACTTAATCATCCAAACTTATTTTTTACACCCACACATATATTTCATAATATTTTTAATTTATTCATGTAATTATATTTTGTATTTTTATGCTAATTACGTAATTTTGCAACAATAGCCTATATTTTATAATTAATTACATTTGTAATTTTATTTAATGTCAAAATAATGTTTTACATTTGTTATAATCGTATATTGTTGTTTTAAAGTATTAAGTTTCATAAAAAGCATTTTTATATTTTATTTAACTATTTTATTAAATTATTTTCTCTTGTATTTAAAATATAGCTCAAGTTATGCCAATTTTCGGACCATATTAATGGCCCAAATACCTGGCCCAATTCACAGAGCCCAAGCTAAACAACCCTTTAATTTAACCCGGTCAAGGACTCATTCATTTGACTCGCTCGTCTCTTATTTGATCTTGGGCGTTGATCTCAAATGATCAACGGCCCATAATAAATCCCCACCTTCCCTTATATCCCCGAACCTGAACCCTAATCCCATATCCCCACTTCATCCGCCTCTGAATCCTCCCTTTCCCATTCCTCTCTAAGAAACCCTAGCCGCCACACCTTTCAATGCTCTTTGATTCCGACCTTGATATGGAATTCCTCTATGATTTTACTTCCATATATGTTCTGTCTCCGTGTTACTTACACGATTATGGCATCACTTGGTACTTGCCTATTTTTGTCAAATACCAGGACTTAAATCATGTGAAATCGTCTTCAAAGCTCCAAGACCTATACTGTATTTCGTCAGTATACATTCATAGTAAGGTGATGTGGGACCGATCCACCAAGATCTGTGGTTGATTTTTGATTTCTATCAAATTAGGGTTTGCCTGGTTTCTCATTTAATTTGATTCAAAATTGATTTTTGCATGATAATCTTTCCTTTAATATGTTTGATTGAATGTTTTCCTTGTTTGTTCGTTTGAATTTTACTACTATATAAACCCCTCCTCAATTTCCCCTTTGGACAGATGCTAGTCACTAAAAACTACTACTGTGTTTCTTATTCTTTCTTGTCTTACACTATTCTGAGGCTCAATCTTTTAGCCAGCTGAAAGCCAAGGCCACCCTATTCTGTTAACCTTCCTCCAGTGCAAGCATTGCTCGGGGTCCATTTTGAGGCTCTTGTGAACTCTGAAGCACTGGAGGTTTGGGGTTTTTCATCACTCTCCTGTAATTGCTTCTATTCTTGAGATTCTGAGCTTCTCATTATTTATTCGTTTGTTTGCAACTGGTTAGTGCCATGTACCCTCGTAATTCTACTCCTTTCTGTTTGTGCTTATGTTATGTGCATCAGTGTTGTCTGGATTTCTCTGAGTTAATTTAGATATTATGCTATTTCATATACGATTCTGTTTATTTTACCATTACTCTATAGTTCTGTTAGCTCCAATTTTGTGAAAGTCTTGATGTTAAGTCATATGTGTATAGTTAAGTTGATTCATAGTGTCTACCTGATTCATAATTGAAACCTAATTGATGGTTGTTGAACTTTGTTTAATTTCTTGCACTGAAACCCTTTTGTGAGACTATACTCTTGCTCGAAATTGCTTTCTTTAAGTTGAACCCCTTATGCCTAATTTGCTATTTCTCTGCAAGTCATGCCTAAATGCTTAGCCTAATTGAATCCAACCTGAATGACCATCATGTTTACCTGTTACTTATTCTGAGTTTGGCTTCGTGCCTTATTCTGTACTATCATGATAACCAACTCATGTGCTTCGATACTTTAAATGTGACCAATTCCTAATTATGGTGACAGCCAATTGTGAGCTTAATGTGTGTTCCATGTTTGGTCCAATCCTGTGTTGCTTGATATTACTTATAGCCGATAAGATGAAATGCAGCATCTAGCCTTTATAGTCTTCGCCTATTATGAATTTTGACCCTCTCAAGTGTCACATGACCTTCATATTCATCATAAATTCCTTAGACTTTGGAATCTTTGTGTTATACTCAGCATGCTAGGATGCATGTTAATTGTCGTAGACCATGCCTACTTGTTTGTTTACTATGTCTGATTGCCATTCTCTATCTATGACTTTATTAGACCTTCATGCCCTAGACTCCGAGTTTTGAATCTCTTTTAGGCTAACTTTGGCTTATGCTTCACTATAAACTCGTTGTTCTAAAAAACTAAGTATGTATATGTGCTTACCATGTCAACCTAAGTGATATGCCTCTCTAACTCAGCTAATATTCTACATGTTATACTCTTTCACTTGTTATGAACTTATGTTGTTAGTTTTTCATGTCATGTGGAGACTAAGTTCTACTGGTTCTCCTAGTTTCATGTTTAATCCCTTGTTTGATCAATCATGTCACCCTATCTCCTAAAAAATGCAATTGCCAATATGCTTTCATGTTAATCCTGCTGAATGTCATGTAATATTCTCCCTTTGAGGTATTACCTCAAGGTGGTTCGATTGATTTTTATATGTGGTTCGTTAGCTCATATGGCTAAGTGGTTTGTCTATAATCACTGGGTGTGGCATAAACTCATGTGTAGCCCTCGGCTATGCAAATGACACACCCACCTGTTTGAAATGCGTTTGGATCTGGGTCTGTTATTCGAGTAGGAATGAATTTGTTGAAGGCCCAGACGTTGCTGGGTTATTTTCATTTGGGCCAGCAGTTGTCCAGAGTGTAATATTTATACTCATATTCATTTTTTTGGGCATTAGTGAAATTGGGGGAAACGGGTGCTTTACTCTTGCATTAATGGTAGAAAACATGTCTATAGGGCTTGCTTTTTTCATTCGCTATCTTGTTTCAACCTGCTCTACTTCTGCACACACTAATAGTAATCATGTCTTTAAGAACTACACACACCTCACCTAATTTGTCTAATACTCGTACATTATTTCAAGTATGTTATTAATCGCCATATTTGATTTTCATGTCATTGCTGTGTGTTTAGACAACATGCCCATAGGATGTGTATTATACGCTTTCGTTAACCTATATATAATATCCATAGGACTTCAATAGTTAATCGATCAAATTGATTTATTACTTTGGTATGCTGCCTGTCTAGATATCATAACTATAGGACATTAATCTCTTAATCAACTGCTTCTACTGTTTATTACACTCCCACCTAAATAGCATGCCTATAGGAATAAGTATGACAACAACAAGTTCAAATATCAGTTGTTAAGAAATCTTGACTATAGAACATTGTTATCCGCCTAGAAAGCATGTCTATAGGATGAAACACCGGTAATTCCCAATCTCTAATAGTTTTCAATGCCTATTCCAATTAGAAATCATGCCTATAGGACTTGTAGTGCTCTAATCTGCCCATATGTTAGTCCAGAAACTGCAGCATTACCTGTATAATACTGGAATCATATAGAGATCATGACTATAGGATTTAAGGACTCTAAGTCTTAATTTTGAAATGTTCTACTACCTAAAACCAAAAATCAGTCTGCGTGCTTTCTTGTATGTGTGGAGGTTATTTGAGCCTTTTATCGCAATTATATGCAGTCCTATCTATTTTTGATTGTCGCCTAGTTTTATCATTTTGAGGCCCTGAGTTGAGTCTAGAACTCCGAAATGATAGGTCCAAAGCCTCCTGGACCATAGGCATGGGACGGGTAGTGCAGGAATAGGGTACGACTTAGAAATGAATTAGAACACCTTTAAGTAAACAACTTCAACATAGTAATCGTGTAGCAGGAGATGATAGTCTGTGGCCGCTGAATAATATGAGCAACCCCTAACTAAAGGGAGTTACGAAGTATTATTTATGTTGCACGTGGTGATCCTTTAGGCTAAAAAACTTAGGATCCCCCCCCCATTGTTTACGTGCATGTTGTCCATACTTAACATAGATCAACGTGGTTTGTACCTACGCAGTTATTAAGACTTGTATCGACTCTCATATGTTTTAACAAGACTCTACGACTTCTGCACTTCCTTTCTATTTATTTGATCACCTAGCTTAACTATATAATCCATGTAGTCTAAAGTTCAGTCGGGACCCATAATTATGGACCTTGAAAAGCGCCTAACACCTTCTCTTTGAGGTAATTTAAGCCCTTACCCGATCTTTAGTGGAGTTGACTAGTCAAACAGAGTTATTTGCAAATAGGTTCCCTAACGCATCTCAAAATCGTTAGGTTGCGACTCTTCTATTTTAATACCTCTTTTAAAAGAGTTTTCACACGTCGAAGCCCGCATTCACGAGAAAACGGGGCGCAACAGTGCGGGATTAAGAATTACATGTACAAGGTGGAAGTTCAGTCTTGTAGGAAGGTCACAAATTTTGGGCAGCATGGTCAGTTTCAGATATTTAGATGAATGTTATAACTACTCGGTAATTCCTGAGAAGGGTGCATATTTCAGAAGGTGCATTGTGTTTTGACTTACAAATGTTTATTGGTATTGCGGTACTCACCTGTTTGATAGACTACTGATATTAAAATTATTGCTAGGTGGCACGAAAGAATTATGGAAGTATTCCTAGTGGGATGATCGTGCATGAAGGATGTGATAGTCATTCGAGTGCTGGAGTTATGATCAGTAACAGTGGTTTATGTGTTCTATGAATTTGTGGGACTGTGAGTTCTCAGAAGCAAATTGTTTCGGGGCCGCAGACTGTGAAGATGTGGCTAAGTTAACTAGATAATAGTATGTGTTATGGTTAAGTCATTGAGAACTTTTTAGAGGGCAATTTATCCATGCTCGGATTGCGTTTAGGCTATAATAAGCCTAGAATTGACTGTTAAGATTTAAGCTATAATGTTTCTCATATCTGTAACATTGCGTGAGCTATTTGAGTCGTGTTTGAGGTTACATAGGGGTTAAAATCCCTGAACAAACTTGATAAATGCCTCAGTGATGAAAGATTTTCGATTTGAGCTACGATAACACACTTTGTACATGCCTACACTTTAGCATGTCATTTATACCAGTCCAGGAACATGAGAATCTTATCTCTCTCATCATATACCTGTACACTTGTTTAAATGCTCCCATAGATATGTTGGACTAGAGGCCAGGGATGATACCAGGTGGATTATGTTATTGGCACGTGAGGTGTCCGTATGGATCCATATATTGATATTATTGGCACGTGGGTTGTCCATGTAGCGTGAGGAATTTGCGTTTCCTTGATCATTTATATCGCGACCGCATCCTAGGGCCGCAATGGGCAATTGGAGCTAACCACCGATTACAACTAACCTGCTATCTCATACTCTTACATAAACTGCTAAAATCATAAATAATGCTTTAAAGGCGAAACATACTATATACTGGGATTTCATACAACTGGATGGCCGATAAGACCTACCATGACTGCTATACAAACTATATCTAAATCGCAGGATTGATGTCTACAAGTCTTCTAAGAATAACTGCTTAACCGAACATAAGAACGGGACAAGGCCCCACCATAGCCATATATAAAACTAAACATACAATGTACTCGCAACTCCAAAACAAAGGAGTACCTTCCAGTTTGCTACTTGTTGTCCTACTGATGTCTATCTTTTCTTGGACTAGCTATACCTGCGGGCATGAAAATGCAGCATCCCTCCAAAAGAAAGGGACGTCAGTACGACTGATGTACTAAGTATGAAAAGTAGAAATACAATCATAAAGAAACTAAGTAATATAATGGATAGTAATAATGTAACTCAAATACAAGCATTTATCTGAACTGTCTATATGTTAGCTTAGAAAGACAGTACAAGAAACAAGAAGGTAATTGAAGTATGTCAGAAGGGGTGAGAATGCATATGAAACATATGGCATATTTGGAACTTCCATCCTTCCTAAAATAAAGAGTAACATAAAGAAACTCGAAATATAACTGAAGTGCATCGCTTACTTTTGAATCTGTTATCATACTAGTAATACCATATCTATATATGTGGTGTCTTTCATATCTATATACATACTATCATAATCTATATAAGTGCCTGAACGCTATCTCACTTAATGGCATATGCATGCCCAAACATGTATATACGTCTGAACGGTCTCAATGCGTCTGAACGCTATGTGTCTGAACACTCTGCGTCTGAACACTATTGCGTTTGAACGCTACTGTCTGAATGGTTACTATATATATATATATATATATATATATATATACTCATGTATAACTATGGAGTGCTAAACCAATATACGGAACATGCTACATTCATCATCTACATGTGTCTAGACACTTACAAATCCATACTATCTATGCACACATATATATACATAATCGTCGCTTAATGAAACTGTTGTGGACTTGTGGGCTGATCATAGTACATAAACCAACCTTTCCGAACCTCAAACTAACTCCTGGTCAGAGAGAATTGCGGACCTCAAAGAGTCCATTATATACCACAATGGGTTGCACGCCTCAAGCAATGGCCAACACCCACTCAATTGCGAACCTCAGAGCTCAAGTATGGGGAATTTCTAGTGAACTGAGTATAAGCTTACAACAAAGTATAGGCCATTCTAACATAACCAAGACATGAAATTGAGCTTCTCAAATATATCATAACTGAGTTTCACAACTCACAACTTGGCAAGAAACAAGAAAAACTCACAATCGGATTCATAGTCTCATATGGATCAATTTTACCGTATTTGGAAAGTTCATGCCTCCAAAGAAGGAAGGTGGACCTTACATACCACAAAGTCTTGAAGTTGAGCTTTGTAAATGGATTGTGGCTGAATTTCAAGGCTCATATCATAATAATAACAAGGAAATATTCATACTTGAACAATATTTTCTCAAGAATCATATGAAGGAAATGAATTGTAACTTTTCAAAACTTATGCCTATGAGGAAAGAAGTTAAACCTCACATACCTTAGCCTTTCTTTGATTCACATACTTATCAAAAGTAATTCTTGAAATATTACAGCAAGGTTTCCTTCAAATTTTGGTTGGCTTCAACAAGAAAAACTCCTTAAAACTCAAGTAGGAGATACAACATGAACACCCCCACGCTTCTCAAGTCTTGGTTGAATTATTCTACCCAAAGTTACTGTATGTTTTTGTACAATTTACAAGGAGAACATGAGAGAATATTTTGGGGACTTGGTTTACCTCAAGAGGTACTAGATATGATCTGAAAAACTGGAGAACAAACTAAATATAAAAAGCCACCACCTCACTAAGATAGTAGGTGACTAAGTTGCTTTTTGGCAGCTTGAGTGACCCTGGTTTGAACCCTCGTTTCTCCCTACTCTGACATCGTATCAACAAACGGTTTAATGTTCTGGAAATTATATTCAACAAACTCCAAATTTCTTATTTAATCATCCTCAAATACCTTATTGATTGGGAGAAAACTTGCATGTAAGTTGGCCTAGTAACCTGCCTTCTTTTGCCGTAGAAGGAAGTTGTTAATAAAATCTTTTCATTTGGACGCTCATAACTTTTCACTCCGATGTCGTATTGATGTACGGTCTAAAGCAATGGAAACTAAATACATAGGCCTTTGATTTATTATATAATTTATCCCTAAAAGACTTCATATGCTAGGAGAAAAGTGTGTTGCAAGGTGATCTAATTACATACCGTATCTTAACCAAAATTGCGGCAACTCTTGCCGACTTTTCTAATACGACATGTTTGGGCTTATATAAATAACATATAATTGAAGTACAGCATATATGTCATGTAAAATAAATTTCTAAGGACATCAAATCCTTTTAAATCGTGCTTTCCATGTCACGCGTAGAATAAATAAAGTCGCAATAAAAAAACAAACTCGGGGTGTAATATTCTTCCCCCTTAAGAACATTCATCCTCGAATGTTCAACAACTAAAATAATATGAAGACTGGTAACAAGATTATATACCTGATCTGGATTTCGCTGGTCTACCTCTACCTCGACTGACTGAAATCTGAAAACCTTGTCTTGTAGGTTGTGTTGCCACTGGGGATCTGGCTAGATACTCCGTTGGCTGCACCACACTCTCACTAGCAGTATACGTACAATCTCGCATTTTGTGATTTGGATCTCCATAGATATAACATCCGTCAGTGCCTAAATGGCACTGGCCTTCATGAAATCTACGATAATTCCTACATCATGAGAAGGTTCGTTCTGACTGACAAGAGATACTTCTTTGTTGTGATGCAGAAGATGTGAAACTCTGACTAGCCTAAGAACGTATAGATCTAGGCCCTATAAATTGAGGTGACATGTTAGTCACTGGCTGTCTAAACTCAAGGTGTCTATTACTATTTGAAGGCTCGCCAAAGGACCCTGAGAACCTTGTCATTTTACACTGACTCCCATTCGATTCTCGCTCAGCTTGTTGTTGCTCCATTTGTACTTCTAGGTTTTCAGCATACGGGCTATGTCCATGCTTGGTTGTAACTCAGCAGTCATACATTCGTTTATCAAGTGTGGTCCTAGACCTACTATGTATCTGTGTACCCTATCCCTTATAATTGCTACGATAGCTGGGGCGTACCTTGCTAACGAATTAAACTGAAGGTCGTACTCTTTGGCACTCATACTACCCTGACGTAAATTCAAAAAACTATTAACTCTGGCTCGCTTAGTCTCTACTGTCATGCAATGTTTAATAAAGGCCTCTGAGAATTCCCGCCAAGATGCTGGAGGTGCATTTGTTCCTTTGGATAATTCCACGTACGATACCAACCTACTGCAAGGTCTTGCAGGTGATAGGAGGCTAACTCTACTAATTCAGCTTTTGTAGCATGCATAACTCGTAATGTTCTTCTTACTCTGTCTATGAAGTCTTGCGGTTCTTCATCTATTCTGGATTATGTCTAAGTTGGAGGGTCCAATTCTAGGAAATCCCAAACTCTCGTACTAGCAACTCCCCTAACATAAACATCGGTATTCTGCCGCTGAGCTTGAGCTACTACTAGTTGAGTCATGAGTCTGATGGCATCTCGTACGTCTTGCCCTTGAGTATCCGATGAAGGAAAGGAATGTGCAGCAGTTGCATCCCGTCTTAGTTCCTCTAGACCTACCATGACTGCTACACAAACTATATTTAAACCACAGGATTCATGTCTACAAGCCTTATAAGAATAACTGCTTAACTAAACATAAGAATGGGACAAGGCCCCGCCATACCCATATATAAAACTAAACATACCACTCAACTCACAACTCCGGAACAAAAGAGTGCCTTCGAGTTTGCTATTTGTTGTCCTACTGATGTCTGTCTTTTCTCGGAATAGTTATACCTGCGGGCATGAAAATGCAGCATCTCCTAAAGAGAAAGGGTCGTCAGTACGACTAATGTACTGAGCATGTAAGGTAGAAATACAATCATAAAGAAACTAAGGAATATCATGGACAGTAATAATGTAACTCAAATACAAGCACTTATCTGAACTGTCCATATGTTAGCTTAGAAAGACAGTACAAGAAACAAGAAGGTAATTGAAGTATGTCAGAAGGGCTGAGAATGCATATGAAACATATGGCATATTTGGAACTGCCATCCTTACTAAAATAAAGAGTAACATAAAGAAACTCGAAATATAACTGAAGTGCATCGCTTACTTTTGAATATATTATCATACTAGTAATACCAGATCTATATATGTGGTGTCTCTCATATCTGTATACATACTATCATAATCTATATAAGTGCCTGGACGCTATCTCACTTAATGGCGTATGCACGCCCAAACATGTATATCCGTCTGAACGGTCTCAATCCGTCTGAACGTTAGGTGTCTGAACAGTCATGCATCTGAACGCTATGTATTTGAACACTCTGCGTCTGAACGCTACTGTCTGAATGGTTACTATATATGTGTCTGAACACTACTGTCTGAATGATTACTATATATATTTATATGCATCTAAAATTCTAAATGTCTATCTCATGTATAACTATAGAGTGCTAAACCAATATACGGAACATGCTATATTCATCATCTACATGTGTCTAAACACTTACAAATCCATACTATCTATGCACACATATATATATACATAATCGTCGCTTAACAGAGCTGTCGTGGACTTGCGGGCTGATCACAGAACATAAATGGACCTTTCCGAACCTCAAACTAACTCCTGGACATAGAGAATTGCATAGAGAATTGCGGACCTCAAAGAGTCCATTATATACCACAATGGATTGCACGCCTCAAGCAATGGCCAACACCCACTCAATTGCGAACCTCAGAGCTCAAGTATGGGGAATTTCTAGTGAACTGAGTATAATCTTACAACAAAGTATAGGCCATTCTAACATAACCAAGACATGAAATTGAGCTTCTCAAATAGATCATAACTGAGTTTCACAGCTCCCAACTTGGCAAGAAACAAGGAAAACTCACAATCGGATTCATAGTCTCATATGGATCAATTTTACCGTATTTGGAAAGTTCATGCCTCCAAAGAAGAAAGGTGAACCTTACATATAACAAAGTCTTGAAGTTGAGCTTTCTAAATGGATTGTGGCTGAATTTCAAGGCCCGTATCTTAATAATAACAAGGAAAGATTCATACTTGAACAATATTTTCTCAAGAATCGTATGAAGCAAATGAATTGTAACTTGACAAAACTCATGCCTATGAAGAAAGAAGTTAAACCTCACATACCTTAGCCTTTCTTTGCTTCACATCCTTATCAAAAGTAATTCTTGAAATATTACAGCAAGGTTTCCTTCAAATTAAGGTTGGCTTCAACAAAAAAATCTCCTTAAAACTCAAGTAGGAGATACAACATGAACACCCCCACGCCTCTCAATTCTTGCTTGAATTATTCAACCCAAAGTTACTGAAAATTTTTGGACAATCTACAAGGAGAACATGAGAGAATATTTTGGGGAGTTGTTTTACCTCAAGAGGTGCTGGATATTTTATGAAAAACTGGAGAACAAACTGAATATAAAAAGCCACCACCTCACTAAGCTAGTAGGTCACTAAGCTGCTTTTTGGCAACTTGAGTGACTCTGCTCTGAACCCTCGTTTCTCCCTACTCTAATATCGTATCAACAAACGGTTTAATGTTCTGGAAACTATATTCAACAAACTCCAACTTTCTTGTTTTAACCATCCTCAAATTCATTATGGATAGGGAGAAAACTTGCATGTAACTTGGCCTAGTAACCTGCCTGCTTTTGCCGTAATACTCTAGTGATGTTGTGGCATCCCTACTTCGGACGCTCATAACTTTTTACTCCAATGTCGTAATTATGTAAGGTCTGAAGCAATGGAAACTATATACATAGGCCTTCAATTTCATATATAATATATCCCTAAAAGGCTCCATATGCTAGAAGAAAAGTGGGTCACAAAGTCATCTAGTTACATGCCGTATCTTAATCAAAATTGCGGCAACTCAAGCCGACTTTTCTAATACGACATTTTTGGTCTTATATACATTACATATAATTGAATAACAGTATATATGTCATGTAAAATAAATTTCTAAACACGTCAAAGCCTTTTAAATCGTACTTTCCACGTCACGCGTAGAATAAATAAAGTCGCAATAAAAAACAAAACTTGGGGTGTAATAGTTTATCTGATTAATTGTTTATTTACTCTTCATGCTATGATATTGCCTGATCAGGGAAATTTGAGAAAATTGTGCACATGTACACACATATATTCTTCTCCCGGAATTTGATGAGTTGGTTTTAAATAATGTTTAGTGCCGGTTTTTAAAAAAATGCAGGATTACAGCGAAATAGCTAGAATAGTTGTGTTTGGTGTTATAAGGTCATTGGACCTAGAATGGATACTATCAGGTTTGATTACATTTTGTTGGAAGAATAATTTAGAATTCGACTTAAACAATTTGCTATAGTACTTGTTGAACGAGGGAAAGCTCCGTGACCTGTTGATCTGGTGAGTGGTTGTGAGTTCTTGTATGTTTCTTTCATTATCGGCAGTGTACCAAGGTTTTGGAACGAGGTTATGTGGAATGTGGGGTTTAATACTAGTACTTGTTGGTTTGGAGTAATTACTGTGATCGGGAATGGTTTTGTGAGCATGCGAGTTGTGTAGTATGTTATGTGATTATATCTGGGATTATGGTTATGGCTTGATACAGCTTGTTCAGACTTATACAATGTGTATATGTGAGATTCGTGTCTTGTAAGAAATTCTGGATGTTGGAAATTTGGGTTCTAAGTTTTACAGACTATGGTTAAAGTAATGATCTTTAATTATGTTGCGTTGCCAGGCCTATATGGAATAGGGCTCTAGGGATCACCCCCGGGTATGTGCGTGGTAAGGTGGAATAGTGATTTGAAGGTTTAAGAACAACTCTTCGCATGTTCGAGGACGACCGTATGTTTAAGTGGGGGAGAATGTAACGACCCGACTTGTCGTTTTGAACATTTACGTTCCTTCCAAATAATAGAAGTCTCGAATAGCTTCATATGATATATTATGACGTGTGTGAATCATCGGTTTTGATTTTCAGGTGCTTCGGGATTAGTTCAGAAGAATAAATTACATGTTGGAAGCTTAAATAAAAAGGGTTGACCGGAGTTTTACTTTTGAGCAAACAACTCCGAAATAAAATTTTGATGATGTCAATAGCTTCATTTGGTGATTTTGGACTTAGGCATATGTCCAAATTTGAATTTGAAAATCCGAAGGATAATTCAGCACATTTCGACGAAAAGTTGTTAAATAAAGTTCTTGAAATATTCATAAATTCGACTGTAAGTCAATTTGGTTTATAGCGAGGTCGAAATTCGACTTCGAAAATTGGAACAAGTCCATTATGTCATTTATGACTCGTGTACAATATTTGAAGTCATTCTGGATTGATTTGATACGTTTCGGCATAAATTATATAACTTAGAAGATTTGATAACTCATAATTCGATTCGAGGCGCGATTCATAATTTCGGCGTTGTTTGACGTGGTTTGAGGCTCCGACTAAGTTTATATTATACTTTGGGACATGTTGGTATATTTAGTTAGGGTTCCGATGGCCTCAAGTGAATTCTGGATGGTTAACGAGTTGACTTTTGGACTTAAAGAATCTGCCGGAAATCTGCTGCTAGTGTTTTCGCCTCTGCGAAAGCGACCTCACAGAACCGACTGAAAGCTGGGCTGATGGTCAGGCCATAGAAGCGGCAACGTGTGTGCAAAAGTGCAAGTGTGGGTGCGGCGACAGTGCTCGCTGAAGTGGAGGGAGCGCAGATGCGCATTTTGGCTCGCAAAAGCGAGGCCGCAAATGCAGCATTTTTGCTCGCAAATGCGGAAACTGGGCAGAATCATAAAGACCAAAAATGGTCATTTCGTCATTTCGATTGGGATTTTTGGAGCTCGGTTCTTGGGCGATTTTGAGAATTTCTTCACGACTTCGACTGGGGTAAGTGTTTTATATCCAAAAGTTATTATATTTCATAAATCCATGGTTATATTCATCGTTTAATTCGAGTTTTAATGGAAAAAATTGGAATTTTTTTAAAACTCTTCAAAAACGAGAATTTGAGATTTGGAGGTCGAGTTGATATCAGAATTTGGTATTTTTGGTATAGCTAGACTCGTGGTTGAATAGACGTTCATTTTTTATAACTTTTGTCGGGTTCCGAGACGTGGGCCCCACGGTAGACTTTTCTAGCGGTGTTGAAATTTTTTATATATTATTAAATTGTAAGCATTGGAGTATGTTGTGATTAATTTGCACATGGTTTGAATAGATACGGATCGTTTAGCTTGAATTGAGGAGATAGGAAGGCGTTTTGAGGTTGATACGCGCGGATTGGAATTTCTGGAGCATTGTTTAACTTGCTCGACATTAGATTCAGCTTATTCGAGGTAAGTAACATCTCTAAACTTAGAGATGAGGGTATAAACCCCGAAAATACATGTTATATGATTTGTTTGTGGGTGACGCACATGCTAGGTGACGGGCATGTGGGCGTGCACCATAGAAACTGTGACGTAATTGATTCTGTGGAATTGTGTAGTCAAATACTCTTGGCATTGTCCATGTACTTTCATGTGTTAAAGAAATTAAGCTGAGAATCATGTAAAAAATCATGCTGAGGCTATATACCGGTATTATTGAGACCCACAGAGGTCATGTTGTTTAATTATTTGTTTAAATTATAATTTAGTACCCAGTCATATAAATTCATTCCATATCATATCTCAATCTCTGTTGTTATTTATTGATATACCATATCATCATTTTGGGCTAGTTTCATGACATTGTGAGCCCAAGAGACTGGACAGATTGATGACTGGGTGAAGCCGAGGGCCTGATTGTGAGGATAATTATGGGTTCGGGCTGTACGCCACAGCAGGCCATATTGGCTTTATATACATTATTATTATATGGATCGGGCTGCATGCCGCAGCAGGCCTAAATGGCTTATTATAGCGCTTGGGTTGAAGGAGCCCCTCCGGAGTCTGCACCCCCCACAGTGAGCGTAGATGACATTATGTTTGGGATGGACTTCCCAGTGCATGGAGTTTCCTTATTTATTTCTTTATATTTGGGATAGAGTTCCTTGGGCTTGATTGGCCATGTACAATACTGAGTGACTGAATGTCAGTTATTATGTATATATATTTGGGATGGATCTTTCCCGGGCTTGATTGGCCATATATAGTACTGAGTGACTGTGTGTAAGTTGTCATTTATATTTGGGTTGGATCAGCCCTATACAGTTCCGAGTGACTGAGTGTGCTGAATATTGAGCGTGATGAGTGGAAATGCGAGACAGTGAGATTGAGTATTCTGAGTACATGAGTTCGTCACTGTATTCCATTGCATTAGACATGCCATCTGATAATGAAATTTCTTATCCGTCGTTAAATGTTTTGAGAAAAATCACAGATTTAAGACTTACTCATATTTTCGTGATTTTCGGCAAAGGAATTGAGTTTTACTATTATACTTGAAAAGAAAATATTTATTTTTCGGAATTGTATACGAGCTGAGCATTATATTATTGAGTTATTACTTGTGCTGCTTTAAATTGTATTGTTATGAGATGTTATTGATTATTGGAGTGGACTCTGACTTTGGTATAAGCTCGTCACTACTTTGAACCTAAGGTTATGTTTGTTACTTAGTGATTACATGGGGGCAGTTGTTGTCATACTACCTTTCTGCACCCTGCGTACAGATTTCTAATGATGATGTAGCTGCGTACGGCGGGAGCTGGATCTGAAGATGTACCTGCGTTCCAGTCATTGCTGCCTCTTGTTCATGGTAGCTTTAGAGTTTTTAATCTGTTCATGTATATTTCAGACAAATGACGTATTTCTATTTCACAGCATCTTTGTAAATTCTAATCTTAGAAGCTTATAATTTGTACTACCAGTCTTTGGGGAGTGTAACAGAGTAAGTTAAATATTAATTGAATCGGATTGTTGTTATTTGGCTTACCTAGCGGGTGATGTTAGGTGCCATTACGGCTAGTTGAATTGTTGGTCGTGACACTGCACCTATCGCAAATGCGATATAACAGGTCGCAAATGCGAAAATAGGGCATTCGCAAAAGAGGTACAAACATTCGCAAAAGCAAAGTACTAGCAGCCCAAGACACCATCATATTTGTGAGGCTGGCTTCGCAAATGCGAAGCTTGCC
The DNA here is from genome assembly GCF_000715075.1 of Nicotiana tabacum. Classification (NCBI taxonomy): domain Eukaryota; kingdom Viridiplantae; phylum Streptophyta; class Magnoliopsida; order Solanales; family Solanaceae; genus Nicotiana; species Nicotiana tabacum. The sequence continues at coordinate 4,691,425 of NC_134096.1, forward strand.
AGTCCCCAGCCTCTTCGCAAATGCGACTGAATGTTCGCAAAAGCGATTGTTGCAAATACGACCTATTCGTCGCAAATGCGAGGTCAGAAAGCACCAGAAATTTTGAACCTTCAACAACTCTCCGGAACGCGTCCAAAACTCACCCGAGACCTCGGGGCTCCACATCGAACATCTACTAAGTCTAAAACTAATATACAAACTCGCTTGAGCGATCAAAATACCAAAATAACATCTAGAATCACGAATCAGACACCAAAACGCATGAAAATCACCATGAACTTCTAGAATTGCAACCAAGCGACCAAACCACATCAAACCAACTCCAAACGACACCAAATTTCGCAGGAAAGTTCCAAATGATGAAACGAACCTATTCCAAGTTTCGAAACCAAAAATACGAACCCGATAGCCTTAAAGTCAAACCATGGTCAAATTTAGAACAATTCCAAACCTTTAAATTGCCAACTTCCGCCAAATGGTGCTGAAACCTTCTAGAAACATTCAAATGCAAATCCAGGCATACGTCCAAGTCCCAAATCACCATCCGTACCTACCGGAACCATCAAAATTCCGATCCGAGGTCAAATACTCAAAAGTCAAACTTGGTCAACTCTTTCAACTTCAAGCTTCTCAAGTGGGAGTCCTCCTTCAAAATCAATTCCGAAACACTCAAAAACCAAAGCCGACTATGCACGCAAGTCATAATACACTGTGTAAAGCTACTCATGACCTCAAACTGCCGAACCGGATGCAATTGCTCAAAACGACCGGCCGGATCGTTACATAATTTAAGTCCTTCACTGTACAAGTAGGGTTAGTGAGCTAATAACTTTCACCCCTTGCAAAAGTTAAGAGTTGAAGTGGATTGGAATATCTTGAATTGGATAACATCGGACATCTTCTCCACCTCAGTTGATGCCTCCACATTGGTCTGTATATATCATAACATCGTCAAGAGACGGATTAAAATGGAGCGATATGAATGATGAAAGAGTTAATATTGGACGAGATATACTTAAATGATGCGACATAAACGATGCAGAGTCACATAACCGACCTCGTCTTACATGGAAATAAGACATAGAGGTTAATATTCTACCTTTTTTTATAAGGTAGAGGTTAATATTCTATCTTTTTGTCCAAAAAGTTTTACGATCGTTCAGAATATCCAGTCATACACCCCCTCCCCACAAACCTGTTTCTTGACAAGAAATACATTTATTATGACATTTCAAAGACCAATAAGAGTTTCCTTCAATAACCTCAAATGGCTACTATTGCAACCATATTATGGATCAAAACTCAAAGCTAATTCAGGAACATTGTGTTAATATCTTTCAGAAAATTCTTAGTATATGGATGCACTATTAAAAAATATATAAAATAATGTATTATGTGAGAATTGATCTCTATTTTTGTTGGTAATTAACTCAACCTTCAACCGAGTGTACCATTCAAACTTCTTGTAGGATGGCTGCCAACAATTAATATTATACCAATTTTAGAACATATGTACATAAAATATCTAATTTTGCGGAAAACCCATGGGTTCACGTATCCCATATTTTTGCCTATAAATCCGCCCCTGGTGGGAGTAAATTCCTCACCTGATCAAAAAAGGTATCAATGTATTACCCTTCATCTTCAACAAAATTTTAATCACAGACTCTTGTACCAATCAAGCATGGTCCAAGTTTTTATAAGTCGAAAGCTCTGTTCCATAGTCTATAAAATGGAGTCAGTAAAGAGGATGGCAGCTGAGAAACCAGTGGAGAATTTCAGTAAGAGACACTATAAAGACATTAGTGGTTTTGGGGCTAATCCAAAGGGAAAGCTTGTCCCACTTCTAAATAAGGCTAAAACCATTTGGTTATAGTAACATTATGCAAATTATAAGTCGTAGTGATAAGTTTAAATTATGTACACTGACAATACTGTAAAGAAATTTTTGAATTATCTAGTCACCTAAAAGATAACTACAGATAATTGGTCGTAGTAAGTAGAACCTGGAAATAAAACGAGCAAACCTGCTATAAATTATACGGGTAGTGTAAAAAACCTTTACACAACTAATGTTTATAAGTTAAATCCATTTAAGAAATGACCAATACTGGTAGTTTGGCTAAAGAAAGATTAATTAGCATAGCTTAATGTAGTCATTGAGCAGTTTTTTCACACCAGAATTCACTGGGAGGTATTCTTAAACCTGAGCTAGGTGCAATGCAGGTTGAGCACATGGATACAACTGCTAATTATTGGGAGCTACGTATTATTTTTCGAGGCGATCCAAAAATATAACTATCCCATGAATGAGAGATAGTTTAATCAATTCACAAATTAATGAGTGCTCTAATAAATCAAACAGAGACTGATATTCGTAATACGAATATTTAAAAGCAGCATTTCATTTATATCATTTAGCAAACCCCATAATTATTGGGACATGTAGTATTACACAAGATCAAGTCTGCATCAATTTTAGTACAATATAATGCAAGCACAATAAAAGACATCAATTTTTTTTGGGATTCACGCCTAATTCTTTTGCCATTTCTTGCTTTTTCTTGGACCAGCATATGCATCTGTGAAAAGCACAACTGGTTCTCAGAGCAAAAAAGACAAACCCCTTCACAATCTTCTTTAGTATTACATTTTCTCAGTGCTGCCACCTTAAAGGATGAAACATCTGCAATTATCTATAAGAAAATTGTAAGCAATTATATGTCACATGTGAGTTTAGGGGTGTCAAATATGCGAGTCCAACTGAATTTGGACGCGTCAAAATGGACTGAGTTAACTAATGAAAGTGTTATTTGTCCAGCAAAAAAATACTTAGACCAAAAAAAAAATTGGATCAAGATTAGCTAAATAATGTGGCATAGCCCGACCAGCCTAACTCTTATCGCATTTTAACTTTTCTGTTTGTTTCTTGTAATTTTTTTAATTACTAAACAAAACTGATGAATTTTTTTGTGTAAACTAAAAAATAATTTAAATATATTGATAAGGTTTCTCAAGGGTCTAAATCAGCCTAAAGCTGAATTTGAGCAGGGTCAAAATTGACCGAGTTAATAAATAGGTGGTCAATGACTCGGCCAAAACTTAAGCTGGTTCATATTTTATGATCTACTTATACCACCCCTACATATGATTATTATCATTCTTTTTTCTCTTTGCCCTAAGATATTACAATGAAAAAGTAATGTTAAATGAAATAGCTATGAAGGGACTGGAATAAGAAAAAGAAACAAACCCATGGTAATCAGCAACAAAGCAACAAAGAAAGCAAACTTCATAAGAGCCTTGGCCATATATATTTATCTCCACTGCTAAATGTTGTTAAGAATAGAATATTATAAATTTTGCATGATTTTGATTAAGGTCTTGTTTAGCATTATATAGTGGTAGAGGTAAAATTGAGATTAATATAATCTCATGAAAAAAATTAAAAGTATTTGAATTGGCTTAAAAGCTAGCCAAACCAACTCAAAAGTATTTCTTTGATTTGTTTTGATGTTTGGCAAATACCAAAACTGTTTTTAATGATTTAGAGACCATATTTCATATAAGGCCACATTACCTCATCTTATGGGAGCACCCTTGATCAACACTTTTTTTGGTCAGCAACTTGAACAAAAAACACATGCCAATAAAGATAAGTAATTAATGACATTAACTAAAATATTACTCTACGAAAATAGGACAGTTATTATCCGCTTTAATTAGATTTTTGGGTTTTCAACTGATACAAAGAATAAGCAATCACTCTACACTCATGCATCAAGACACACCCAATACCGATCCGAGAAGCATCATAATACATTGTATAAGAGCTAGAAGCTAAAGGAAAAACTATAATTGGAGATGTGGTTAAGGCAGTCTTGAGCTTCTGAAAGCTCTCCTCGCACTTATCCGACCAACTAAATGGAGCACCCTTCTGGGTAAATTTTGTCAAAGGCACCGCAATAGACGAGAAACCCTCCATGAAGCAATGATAATAACTGGCCAAGCCGAGAAATCTCCGAGTCTCAGTAGCTGAGAATGGTCAGGGACAACTCTGAACCACCTCTATCCTCTTGGGATCCACCTTAATCCCCTCACTGAACACCACGTGTCCTAAGAATGCCACCGAACTAAGCCAAAAATCATACTTGAAAAACTTGGCATAAAGTTTCTCCCCCCTCAGCCGTTGTAATACAATCCTCAAATGTTGGGCATACTCTTCCTGGCTACGTGAGTACACCAAGATATCATCAATGAATACTATGACAAACGAGTCAAGATATGGCTGAAATATACTATTCATCAAATGCATAAATGCTGCTGGGGCATTGGTCAGGCCAAAAGACATCACAAGGAACTCATATTGACCATAACGGGTCCTGAATGCAGTCTTTAGAATATTCGAGTCTCGAATCTTCATTTGGTGATAGCCAGACCTCAAATCAATATTGGAGAACACCATCGCTCCCTGAAGCTGGTCAAATAGATCATCAATGCACGACAAAGGATACTTGTTCTTGATTGTAACTTTGTTCAACTGCCTATAGTCGATGCACATCCGCATAATACCATCCTTCTTCTTCATAAACAGAATCAGTAAACCCCAAGGCCATACACTAGGACTAATAAACCTCTTATCAAGAAGTTCCTGAAGCTCTTCTTTCAATTCCTTCAACTCAGCTAGTGCCCTACGATAAGGAGGAATAGAAATGGGTTGAGTTCCTGACACCAAATCGATACCAAAATCATTATCCCTGTCGGGCGGCATGACCGGTAGGTCTGCAGGAAACACATTCGGAAAGTCTTGCACCATTGGAAAAGAATCAATAGCAGGAGTATCAGCACCAACATCTCTCACAGAGGCCAAATATGACAGACACGCCTTCCAACCATCCGTTGGTCCTTCAAATAAGAGATCACCCTGCTGGGGACAAAATCTAGAGAACCTCTCCACTCGATCCTTCGCAACCCTCGGCATCGCCAATGTCACAGTCTTAGTGTGACAATCCAGAATAGCATGACATGGAGACAATCAATCCATACCTAGGATCACGTCAAAATCGACCATACTAAGCAATAAGAGATCAGATCTGGTCTCCAATCCCCCAGTAGTCACCACACACTACCGATATACATGATCCACAACAATAGTATCGCGCACCGGCGTAGAGACATTAACATATGAAACTAAGGACTCACGAAGCATATCTAAATAACTAGCAAAATATGATGATACATACGAATAAGTGGAACCAAGGTCAAATAATATAGAAGAGTCCCTGTGGCATACTGAGACAATACCTGATCACAATACCTGTGATCAGTGTGTCTAAAGCAATAACATCTGGTTTGGCAGGAATAACATAGAATCGGGCCTGACTACCACCTGATCGGCCTCCCCCTCTAGGGCGACCATTAGTTGCCTGGGCCCCACCCGAGCTGGCTGGGCGGGTGGTGAAGTAATTGGTGCTAAAGTCATGGCTTGACTCCTCTACTATACTGGACCTCCCTGGAGGCGAGGACACTATCTCCATATATTCCCAAACTCCCCGCACTCGAAGTAGCTACTCGGTAGTAATGGTGGGGACTGAATTGAGCCCTAAGTACTAGAGTAATTATTAGAAAGACCTGGCACAAATGAACCTGAATTAATGGATCACGGGATGAACTCTTAGCCGTGAGAGCACTGAGAGATGACTGACCTAGACGAGCACTATATGAACGATGGCTGGATGTTGCACCACAATGAACTGGGCGAGCCATCTGAGCGGACCTATAAGGACGACCCCTCCTGTGGTGGAACTCACCCCCAGAATGAACACTGTTGAAACCACTCGAACCACGAAGCCTCTTGGCCTCCCTCTCCTCACGCTCCTAATTACAGACCATCTCTAGCCGCCTAGCAATATCGACTACCTCGTTGAATGTAGCACCTGATACACTTTCCCGAGTCATAACAAAATGCAACTGATAGTGGAGTCAATCAATGAACCTCCTAATCCTCTACCTCTCAGTGGGAACCAACCAAACTGCATGACGAGCCAACTCTGAAAATCACATCTCATACTTGGTCATAGACATAGCATCCTGACGCAGCTGCTCGAACTACCTGCGCAGCTCCTCCTTGCGGGTCTGTGGCACAAATTTCTCCAAGAAGAGAACAGAGAACTCATGCCATGAAAGTGGTGCTTCACCGACTGGCCTGCGCCTCTCACAGGCCTCCCACTATCTGAAGACAACCCTAGTAAACTGAAAAGTAGTAAATGAGACCCTACTGGTCTCTAGAATACCCGTCGTATGAAGAATCCACTTGCACCTATCCAAGAAGTCATGGGCATCCTCTATCTCAGCCCTGCTGAATGACGAAGTATGGAGTCTCCCAAATCTCTCAAGTATCTTCTGCTTATCATCACTCATAACGGGACCCACCTGGGCCTGAGGAACTATAACCAGTTGGGTTGGTAGTACACTCGGTTTCTAATGTCCCTGCATCACCTGCTTTGGAGTACGGGCGGCGTGAGTCTGGGTACCTCCCCAGACCTGATAAGTGGTTGGCGCGGTCTGAACAGAAACTGCTTGAGCAAGGCTAGTGCACACAGTCAATATCTGAGCCAAAGCCACCTAAAGGCCTAAAATCACAGTGGGCACAGCGGGTGCCTAAGCTGGATACACTGGCTCAACCATATCTGGAACCTGCTCCTGAGCTGGAGCAACTGGTAGATCTATAGGTGCTGCTCTAGCTATTGTACGAGCTGCACCTCCGCCCCTGTCGCGACCCCTACCGCGACCCTGGCCTCTCGTGGCCCTAGCCGGTGGTACTAGTGGCTGTCTGTCCGGTCCGGTAGCACGTGTCCTCACCATCTCTGAGAGAATAGAATAACATAAGTTTAGTTCCCGAAATCAACAAATTCGCACGACAAAAATACAAGAATGTGAAGCTTTCCTAAGGGTTCAGCAGGCTCTCGAAGATAAGCACAGATGTCTCCGTACCGATCAGCAAGAATCTACTAAACCTACTCATGACCCGTGAGACCTATGTAACCTAGGCTCTAATACAAACTTGTCACGACCCAAAACTCAACCTGTCATGATGGCGCCTATCATGGTACTAGGCAAGCCGACTACTCAGATAATCCCAACACTTTCAAATTTAAGATATGCTTAAACAGGTTAAAATAAATAAAAATATCATAAAACTGATAAAAATGTCGCAACTCAATATAGAATCTCCCAAAACTAGGGTGTCACTGAGTACATGGGCATCTATACAATACAAGTCTGAAATACAGCCTAAGATAAACTGAAAGTGAATAAATAAGATTGAGGGATAGGGGAGAAAAGACAAGGTATGCGGATGCGAGGGCAGCTACCTCGAATATCTCCGAACGATAGTAAACTCTGAGAATCAGCAACCACCGTGTCTGGATACACCTAGATCTGCACACGAAGTGCAGGGTGTAGCGTGAGTACAACTAACTCAGTAAGTATCAAGTCTAACTATTGGGTTGAAAGTAGTGAAGGGCTTCACAAGTACAGTTCAATTACATGATTACATCACATAAATGTAGGCATGCTTTCAAGTTTAACAATTAAAGTCTAAACAGGTAAATCATGTCAAATTCAATTGAAACAAGATATGGTACATCTCGGTATCTACATGACAGTTATGTATGCCAACTGAAGTGTAAAAACAATAGTGAAATCATATTCATACTCTCGGAGTTTCAGTCAATTAGTCCTCCCATTCACTCCATCCTCACAGTCACTCCGTTCTTATAACCACTCATTCCTCACAGTCACTCCATCCTCATAGTCACTTAATCCTCCTAATTGCTCGGCACTCACGCTCGACACTTGCCCTCGTATTCAATAGGTACATGCACTCACTGTGGATATGCAGACTCCGGAGGGGCAATTTCAGCCCCAGCGCTATAATAAGCCAATCATGGCATGAATCAAATAAACAGGCTGCGACGTGTATCCCGATCCTATAAATATCCTCACAATTAGGCCCTCGGCCTCACTCAATCATCAATCTCTCCAGTCTCTCGGGCTCACAAGAATCATGATAATGAGCACAAACAATGATGATATAATGTATCAATAAAAGATAACAGCGACTGAGATATGATATGAAAATAATAGCTATGAGATAGTACAAAATGGAAAATTAAACAATAATTCAACATGTAACATGACCTATGTGGGTCCCAACAGTACCAACACGTAGCCTAAGCATGATTTCTATCATGACTGGAAGCTCAACGTTTCTAACACATGGTGAAAATATGGGTAACAACAAGATTATTCAACTATACAGTTCCACAAAATTGACCAAGTCAAAATTCCTACGGTGCACGGCCACACGCCCGTCACCTAGCATAGGCATCACCTCAACACCAATCACATAACACGAAATTTGAGGTTTCATACCCTCTGAACCATGTTTAGAAGTGTTACGTACCTCAAACCGTGCAAATCCCTACTCCAATAAGCCATTGCCTCGCGAATCAGCCTCTGAATGCCACGAATCTAGCCACAAATAATTCGATACAATCAACACGAGCTAACGGAATTAATTCCATAAGAAAATACTAAATTCTTAATCAAAAGTCAAAAAGTCAACTCAAAAGACAACCCTTAGGCCCACATCTCGGAATCCAATAAAAGTCCCAAAATCCAGAAGCCCATTCAACCATGATTCTAACCATACCAAATTTACCAAGTTTCGATACCAATTCAGCACTCAAATAACCAAATTAAACTCTCCAAATCCCTAGCTTCAAACTCAATATTTCCACCCTAAAAACATACAAACTAGGTGGGAAATACAATGGGGAAACAATATTATGGAATAAAAATGATCAAAGTGACTTACCTCAAGAAACCCCTAGAAATCCCTCTCAAAAATCGCCTTAGCCCGAGCTTGAAATGTCCAAAATGATGAAAATCACAAAACCCTCGAGTTTTAAACTTTGCCCAGGTATTTCTGCACATGCGGAGCCTGCGCTCGCACCTGCCCATCCGCTTTTGCGGAGAAATCTGTACTTCTGTGAAACGCACTAAACAGGCGACATCTCGCACCTGCGGTTCCACCCTCGCACCTGTGGGACAGCATATGCGAACCTCCCTTCTCTTCTGCAACACCCCGACTGCCTATCCAAATCCGCTTCTCCGGTCAACCTCGCGCAGATGCGCATCCGCATTTGTGAAACCTCTTTCGCGCCTGTGACCCTCCGTGACCTTCCTCCTCTTCGCAGGTACGCAAGATTAGTCACTTCTGCACCTCCACACCTGCGGCCAATCATACCGTACGTGCGATGACACCAGATCTGAAGCACCATCATAACATTTGAGCCAATTTTTGATCCGTTAACCATCTGAAGTCATCGGGACCTCAACCAAACATGCCAACAAGTCCTAAAACATGATACGAACCTAGTCGATCCCTCAAATGTCCTCAAACAACATCAAAAACACGAATCGCACTCAATTCAAGCCTAATGAAAACTAGGAAATTCCAACTTTTACAATCGATGCAGAAACCTATCAAATCAAGTCCGATTGACCTCAAATTTTGTACACAAGTCATAAATGACACAACAGACCAAATCCAACTCCCGAAACCAAAATCCGAGCCTGATAACAACAAAGTCAACTATCAGTCAAACTTCTCAATTTCTAGAACTTTTAATTTTCCAACTTTCGCCATTTCTAGCCTAAATCAACTACGGACCTCCAAATCATCATCTGGATACACTCCTAAGTTCAAAATCTCCAACGGAACTAACAGAACCATCAAAACTCCATTCCGGAGTCATTTACACATAAGTTAATATCCAGTCTACCTTTTCAACTTAAGCTTCCAACCCTGAGACTAAGTATGTCATCTCATTCCGAAACATCCCCGAAATCAAACCAACTACATTACAAAGTCACATAACAACACTTAAGCATAAAATGAACAGTAAATGGGGGAACGTAGCTATAACACTCAAAACTATCGGCCGGGCCGTTACACATAAGATCTATAGAATAAAGCTATAATATTTAATACATCATTATCTTAAGGAAATACAACATGAAGTAAACTAGGGAAGATGACTCTGAGGCATGTAGATGCTGAGCAAGCGTACCTTGATGTCTCCGTAAGGCAGCTATAAATGATTTCTAACAATCGGCACGAGAAGACATACCTGGATCTGCACAAAAATATGCAGAAGCGTAGTATGAGTACACCACAACGGTACCCAGTAAGGATCAAGCCTAACCTCGATAGAGTAGTGACGAGGACATGTCAAGACACCTACTAGGATATAAATAAGCAGTATGAAAATGTAATAAGGATAAATAATGGAAAGCGAAGTAATAACTGATACAAAACAAGATAATAACATGAACTAATACCGGAAGTTTAACATGGGAATAAATAAAAGGAGAAACTGAAGAGAACCGAAATGATCACACACGGATAACAATTGCTAGAACCAAGAAGAACAAAACAGCAAGTGCATTTCAGCCAAAAAAACTCCTTGCAACATGAGATAAACAATAAAATAACATAACGAGGTACTGCCTCATATTCACAATACACAATCTCAATCACAATATTTCCTTATACCGCCACGTGAGCCTTACATTTGAAATAGGTTTGAAAGCAATTTTTCCGAAATAGCTACACACACTTTAGCCTACCTTATTACGCCGCGTGGCTTCACGTAGTTCCCCTACAAGAAACATGCACATAAGTCCCACCTTATATTGGCGTATGCACATCAACCCCAAGCCTTATACCACCGCATGTGCGTCAATATCACATTACAATAACAATACGCACCACAAGTGCCCATATATCACAATTTGACAACAATCCACAATATCAATGTTTCCAAAACAATAGTCCACGGCTCCAGCACAATGGGTACAAGAATATCAACAACAACAATAAATGTAAAATGCTTACAAAGGAAGATGTTTCAACAATAACAAGTCCGCCTCAACCCGATAACGACTTTCACAACTTCAACACCAATAACTCAACAATGAGAGAAAATGTATAACCACAATATTAAATAAGAATAACTCACAATGAAAGAGATAACCTGGAGTAATGACTTCAAATAATGAAAATCAATAATAAAAGAGATAACATAAACAACAACTTCAAATAATGGTAATCAACAATGAAAGAGGTAACATGAACAATAGCTTCAATAAATGATAATCAACAATGAAAGAAATAACATGTATAATGACTTCAAATAATTATAATCAAAATGAAGAGATAGCATGTAACAATAAAAGAGGCAACAAGTTCAACAAAGAATGAGAGCAATTTATCAATTAGGAGGTAGAACAAGTGTTAACAAAATCATTTAAAGCATGTAAGCATAGACTAACACAAGTAAGAATAGATTGACTAGGAGAACTTAGAACATGATATGACATTTCAATTAAATCATGGAAATAGTCTGAGTAGCCGAAACCAGTCAAATACCACATACAACCTATGTACCCACTCGTCACATTGTGTACACAGATTTCATTTACCCAATTGAATCAAACAATACCAATCCTAAGGGGTAGTTTCCCCACACAAAGTTAAGCAAGACATTGACCTCAACTAGGCCAAATTAACACTCGAAAATAGCCTTTCCCTTAAATTCCACCTCCACATGGCTCAAATCTAACCATAATTCACTTAATATCATCAAACAATTCTAGAGAATTCAATTGCAATAGATAAAGCTAAGATCTTTACACTTTTTATAAAAATTCAACAAAAGTCAACCCGGGTCTCGTCCGGTTAAAACTCGGGTCCAATAGTAGATTCCATCTCACCAATCCTCTCAAAGATCTCGAAAGGTCCGATATACCTAGGGCTCAACTTGCCCTTCTTCTCTAACCTCATCATAACCTTCTGATCTGCATAACTCTTCTTTCTCGATTGGGCTATACGAAGCAAATCCTGGATCATCTTGACCTTCTCCAAAGCATCTCGAACCAAATCTATGCCTAAAAACTTAGCCTCTTCCGCCTCAAACCAACCAACTGGAGAACGACATTGTCTCCTATACAGGGCCTCATAAGGAGCAATCTGAATACTCGATTGGTAGCTGTTGTTGTAGGCAAACTCTGCAAGTGGCAAGAACTGATCCCAAGAACCTCCAAAATCCATAACGCAGGCGTGAAGCATATCCTCCAATATAAATAGAGTGCTCAGACTGTCCATCCGTCTGGGGGTGAAATGCTGTACTCAACTCAACCTATGTGCCTAGCTCACATTGTACACCTCTCTAGAAATGCAATGTGAACTGCGTACCCCGATCAAAGATGATGGATACCGGTATGCCATGAAGTCGGACAATCTCGCGGATATAAACCTGATTCAACTGCTGTGAAGAATATGTACATGATACTAGAATGGAATAAGCCGACTTGGTCAACCTATCCATAATGACCCATACCGCGTCAAATTTCATCTGAGTCCGTGGGAGCCCAACAACGAAATCCATTATGATGTTACTTCTCTTATTCTTATATTATCAATGTTGTTGGTAGTTCCTGATTCTTATAAGATTCTTGATGAAGAGTTAATCCTAATAACGTGTACGAAGGATACCGACCTTACGTCACTTCGAAAGGTTCAAAATGTGATTTCAATGAGTCCAGCATGCATCATATATATGTATCTATTTTAATCTACCGAGCCGCGCCATAGTTGGCTGGGTATGGCACCTATTGTGCAACCACTGATCAGTTGGGTTTTACCGAGCTCCACGTGGCCGGGTACGATTCTACCGAGCCCTATGATGGCCGGGTACGTTTTACCGAGCCTATTACGGCCGGGTACGATATGATGATGATAATGCCCACAAAGGCATATGTTTTAAAAGTTTATGTATATATATATGTATGTATCATGTATTTCATGTCAGTATCCCTCAGAGGTACCCAGATGTCACAGGTTGTATATTCCCTATCACTGTTTACATTATTGTTCTTACTTATGCTATTCTGCCTTACATACTCAGTACTTTATTTGTACTGACGTCCTTTTTATTTGTGGACGCTGCATGTCGTGCTGCAGGTCCTGATAGACGGGTAGACACAGCTCCCCCATCACAGTAGGCTATCCGGTTCAGCGTTATTGGCAAGATCCTTTCTCCGGACTTGCCGTGGTCTTGGTATGCATTTTTGTTATAGACATTATGGGTATGTCGGGGCCCTGTTCCGGCAATGTTGTAGCACTTATGTTCTTTTAGAGGCTCATAGACAGGTGTCGACTCATGTATGGTTTGGAATGCCTTGTCGGCTGATTTTTGTTGTATAGTCTTTCATGGCACCATGGTAGCTCGTACCTTATATATAGTTTCTTGACAGTCTTGTCGTCCCATGTTACGTATGTTCATGACATTATCTTTCATTGTTGGATGTTCATGATCTATGTCTACCATTTATATTGGTCTTGTCGGCCCTTAAAGATAATAAGGAAGGTTAGATAAAATGTACGTTGGTGCTCGGCAAGTATGGCCCGGGTGCTAGTCATGACCCTCCAGTTGGGTCGTGACAAACTTGGTATCAGAGCAAGTCTGTCCTAGGGGTTGTCTATGAGCCGTGTCTAGTAGAGTTTTGATTATGGATGTGTAGCGCGCCACATTTATAATCAGGAGGCTACATGACATCTAGGGTTGTTACCTTCTTCCTAAATCTAGATCGTGCGTAGAGTTGAGTCGTAAGTGTTCATATCTAATATTCACATTGTTTTCTTTCAGCGATGCCTTCGACTAGGAAGCAAGCGATTAGTAAACGGCTTGATACAGCTGTGGGCGAGGGTAACATTCAGGTGCCTCCAGCCAGAGCAGGCCAAAGTGAGGCTCAGAGTGAGATGCCGTCTCATACCTCTCCGTCTCCTCCAAAGGATATTAGGAGGCACCCAGTACATCCAGTTCCTCCGTCTGGCACTACAGACCACGATATGCGCAGTGCGGTGCAGTTGTTGACTAGCTTGGTAGCTGCTCAGGCTCAGAGGCAGAATACCGGTGTTGCTGATAAACCGGTTAGTGCGAGAGTTCGTGATTTTATTAATCTAGACCCTCCAGTGTTTACCGGATCAGATCCCAAGGAGGACCCACAAACATTTATTGATCAGGTTCATCGTACATTGCGGGTTATGCATGCTAGTGATACGGAGGCAGTAGAGTTGGCTTCTTATCGGTTACGGGATTTAGCGGTTTTCTGGTATGATAGTTGGGAGAGATCTAGGGGTCCGAACACTCCTCCAGCCGTGTGGAAGGAATTTTCTGAGGCCTTTCTTCGTCACTACTTGCCAGTTGAGATACGACGAGCAAGAGCTGATAAGTTCTTGAACCTTCGACAGGGTAATATGAGTGTACGAGAGTATAGTATACAATTTGATTCTTTAGCAAGGTATGCTCCCCATATGGTGGCCGAAATGAGTGATAGGGTGCATCTGTTCGTGAACGGGTTGGGACCACATCTGATAAATGAGTGCACAACAGCCTCCTTGATAGAGAGCATGGATATTTCCCGTATTCAGGCTTATGCCCAGACCCTAGAGGATCGTAAGCGCCAGCAAAGGGCAGATAGGGAGCAGGATAGGGGCCAGCATAAGAGGGCGAGATTTGCAGGGTATTCTGATGAGTTCAGAGGCAGTATCAGGCCCCAATCTTTGAGGAGTTCGGCGCCACCTGTAGCTAGTGCTCCTCCAAAGTTTCAGAGGCCTCGGTATGATCGATTTACCTATTCTGGTTCAGGTCAGAGTTTGAGGGCATCAGGCTCACAATTTCATAGAGATACTAGTCAGACGAGACCCCCAACACCTCGTTGTGATCAGTGCGGCAAGGCCCACTTTGGACTGTGCCGTCGAGGTTCCGATGCGTGCTATTCTTGCGGACAGCGTGGCCATATGATGCGGGATTGTCCTAACAGAGGAGGTGGTGGTATGGCTCAACCGACTGGATCTGTGTCTGGTTCTTCCTCATCAGTTCGACCTCCAGCACAAGGTTTTCAACAGTCGACAGGTCGTGGTAGAGGTAGAGGTTCAGTGCCGAGTTCGAGTGGTGCTCAAAATCGAACCTATGCTCTAGTAGGTCGACAAGATCTCGAATCGTCTCCGGATGTTGTTACAGGTATATTGTCTGTGTTTTCTTATGATGTATATGCGCTAATTGATCCAGGATCTACCTTATCATATGTTACACCCTTTGTGGCTAATAAGTTTGGCATTGAACCTGAATTGATAAGTAAACCACTTGCGGTATCCACTCCGTTAGGAGATTCTGTGATTGCTAGAAGGGTATATAAAGATTGCACTGTGATGATTTGTAGTCGTCAAACCTCGACAAATTTATTTGAGTTAGAAATGGTTGATTTCGATGTGATAATAGGAATGGACTGGTTGGCCTCATGCTATGCAAATGTTGATTGTCGTACGAAGATGGTTAGGTTTCAGTTTCCGGGTGAACCCACCATTGAATGGAAGGGTAACATTGCTATGCCGAAAGTTAGGTTTATTTCCTATCTTAAGGCAAGGAAGATGATCTCAAAAGGTTACATTTATCATCTTGTTCGTGTTAGGGATGTGGAGGCGAAGCCGCCTACTCTACAATTCATCCCCGTGGTCAATGAATTTCCAGATGTTTTCCCAGATGAACTCCCAGGCCTTCCTCCTGAAAGGGAGATTGAGTTTAGCATTGATGCGTTGCCTGACACTCAACCGATCTCTATCCCTCCATACAGGATGGCCCCGGCAGAGTTGCGAGAGTTGAAGGCGCAGTTGAAGGACTTGCTGGATAAGGGTTTCATTAGGCCTAGCACTTCACCTTGGGGTGCACCAGTCTTGTTCGTGCGGAAGAAAGATGGGTCGTTAAGGATGTGTATCGATTATCGACAGTTGAATAAGTTTACAATAAAGAACAAGTATCCACTTCCAAGGATTGATGACCTGTTTGACCAACTCCAGGGTGCCAAGTATTTCTCCAAGATTGACTTGCGTTCAGGGTATCATCAGGTAAGGGTTAAGGATAAGGATATTCCAAAGACGGCCTTCCGGACAAGATATGGGCACTTTGAGTTCTTGGTGATGTCGTTCGGGCTAACAAATGCCCCAGCAGCTTTTATGGATCTCATGAATAGTGTATTCAGGCCCTATCTTGATGTGTTCGTAATCGTATTCATTGATGACATTCTGGTGTATTCTCGTTCGGAGGCGGAACATGCGGGCCACTTGTGGATAGTATTACAGACCCTTCAGGATCATAAGTTATATGCTAAGCTCTCTAAATGTGAATTCTGGCTGAACTCAGTAGCACTCCTTGGCCATGTGATATCTGATGAGGGTATTAGTGTCGACACTCAGAAGATCGATGCAGTGAAGAATTGGCCGAGACCTACCACACCATCAGAAGTTCGCAGCTTCCTGGGGCTAGCAGGATATTATAGGCGGTTTGTAGAAGGGTTTTCCTCTATATCAGCACCATTGACTAAGTTAACACAGAAAGCTACCAAGTTCCAGTGGTCTGATTCTTGTGAACATAGTTTTCAGGAGCTAAAGAATCGATTGACATCTGCGCCAGTGCTCACTCTCCCAGAAGTAACAGAAGGTTATGTGGTATATTGTGATGCCTCAAGTATAGGTTTGGGGTGCGTATTGATGCAACGTGGGAAGGTGATTGCTTATGCATCACGACAATTGAAGAAGCATGAAAAGAATTACCCGACTCATGATTTGGAATTGGCTGCAGTAATATATGCTTTGAAGATATGGCGGCACTACTTATACGGCGTCCATGTTGACATCTACACAGATCACAAAAGTTTACAATACATCTTCAAGCAGAAGGAGTTGAATTTGAGGCAGCGTAGGTGGCTTGAATTACTGAAAGACTATGACGTCGAGATATTGTACCATCCCGGTAAAGCCAATGTTGTGGCAGACGCTCTCAGCCGTAAGTCAATGGGAAGCTTAATACATATTGAGGCAGGTAGACAAGGGTTGACCAAAGAACTTCACCAGTTGGCCAATATAAGAATCAGATTGTTGGACTCTGATGAAGGAGGTTTTACTGTACAGAATACAGCAGAATCATCTTTGGTAGCCGAGGTAAAAGCATGGCAATATGAAGATCCTACCTTAGTAAGATTGAGAGAGGGAATTCAGCAGTGTAAGATTACAGCTTTCAAGATCGGAGGAGATGGGACACTGAGATACCAGGGCCGATTATGTGTGCCTAGTGTGGCAGGGTTGCGAGAGAAGATTATGATTGAGATTCATCAGTCCCGATATTCTATCCATCCTGGCTCGACAAAGATGTATCATGACGTTAAGGAGTAGTATTTGTGGGATAACATGAAGGAGTCTATTGCAGAATTTGTAGCTCAGTGTCCTAATTGTCAACAAGTAAAGATCGAGCATCAGAAACCCAGTGGATTGAATTAGAATATAGAGATTCTGACCTGGAAATGGGAGGTGATTGTGGACTTCATTATTGGATTACCTCGCTCTTATCATAAGTTTGACTCCATCTGGGTGATAGTTCATCGACTTACAAAATCTTCCCATTTTCTACCAGTTAAGACAACTTACACGGCTGAAGATTATGCGAAGTTGTATATCAAGGAGATTGTTAGGCTTCATGGTGTGCCGGTATCTATTATATCAGACCGAGGAGCTCAATTTACGGCTAACTTTTGGAGGTCTTTTCAGAAGGGTTTAGGCACACAAGTAAATCTCAGCACTGCATTCCATCCGCAGACTGACGGACAGGCTGAACGTACCATCCAGACGCTGGAAGATATGCTACGAGCATGTGTTCTAGATTTCAAGGGGAATTGGGATGACCATCTGGCACTTATAGAATTTGCCTACAATAATAGCTACCATTCCAGTATTAAAATGGCCCCGTATGAGGCACTGTATGGGAGGAGATGTAGATCACCAGTTGGATGGTTCGAAGTCGGTGAGACAGAATTATATGGGCCAGATTTGATTCACCAAGCCATTGAGAAGGTGAAACTGATACAAGAGCGGCTGAGGACAACCCTAAGCAGGCAAAAATCTTATTCCGATGTCCGACGTCGTGATCTGGAATTTGAGGTTGGTGATTGGGTTTTCCTGAAGATCTCTCCGATGAAGGGTGTTATGCGTTTTGGGAAGAAGGGTAAGTTGAGTCCGCGGTATATTGGGCCGTACAAAATTCTTCGACGAATTGGACAGGTTGCTTACGAGTTAGAATTGCCATCTGAATTGGAATTTGTCCACCTGGTATTCCATGTATCTATGTTGAGGAAATGTATTGGAGACCCTTCTCGGGTCGTCCCTATCAAAGATGTACAAGTTACAAAGGATCTATCATATGATGAAGAGCCAGTGGCTATATTAGATCGACAAGTACGCAAGATGAGAACAAAGGATGTAGCTTCCGTGAAAGTATTATGGAGGAACAAGAATATAGAAGAAATGACATGGGAAGCAGAAGAGGAGATGAAGTCTAAATACCCTTACCTATTCCAGAGTGATGATAACGAGGATGCCGGGGGAAAGAACGACACATTATAAGGTGAAACGGCTCTATGAGGTAAGCAATAGCTTGTGAATACTCTTTTTTTTAATACAAAATGGTGATATACAGATAATGTACATATCCATAATGCTTTGTATAGTCTTGTATGGCCATAGGTTGGGTTTAACTGCTTGCAAGTTTGGGTAGTGTCCATTTTATAAGGGAAACTCAGCCGGAAATCTCCGTCGGAATCCACGATGAGTTAGACACCCCATAAACCCTTACATTCGAGGACGAATGTTCCTAAGGGGGAGAGGATGTTACAACCCAAATTCGCATATCATAGATCACGCCGTAAGTTAGTCGACGTAAATCCAAGAAGAGATTATCTTTGAGATGATAATAAGTTAATCCTATTGGTCTTAAATGATACAAGGGCGTATAAGAGTGGTTAACAAGTATTAGAAGTTAAACGAATCAAGGATGTTGTAACCTTTATTTTCGGGTAACACTAGAGGTGATTAACTATCCCAAGAGGTCTTGTTTTAATGTATTTGAATCATATAATATCCGCATCATAAGTCTTGAAGTCAAGCGAGTTATGAAACAAAAGTCGATAAAAAGTTGTCGCAACTTAGGTTTATAATTTTACTTAAACTTTAGGTAAAATGTTGCTGCATTTTTCTCCCAATGTGCTTAGAATTATGGGGTGATCTACCTATCAAATTGAAGATCTATGAGTCTAGTTTCCAACGCATTAAACCGTTCGTCGATACGATCTCGGAATAGAGAGATATTTGCGTTTTCGCGAGAGTGCGCCAAACTGCTCTCTATGGGGCCCACAAAGGCGGTTTAAGACATTTGGACATATATAAGATACCTCAACCCCGTTTTAAGTCATTATTTTTCAGTATATTCAGACCTTATAACCCTAAAAACAGTCTCTCAAGGTTCTCTCATGATCCAAGACCCAAACAAAGGGCAAACAACACAAATCAAATGTCGGGAATCCCGTGGCGCTAGTAAGTTTCTTGTTCTTCTTGTTGTTGCTGATTTTTGTGTTGTTCCAGCTCGTGTGGGAGGTTGTTTTAAGTGATTTATGTTCTGTAAATACACCTTCAAGTTTTTAATATCAACCCTAGGTGATTTCAAGTCTTCTAAAGTAATTCTAGTGCCGAAAAACCCGAATTAATTGCTAGTTTCGCTTCCTTGTTCTTGTGGCAGAATTGAAGGGATATTTCGTGGAAAATTAAGGTCAAATTGGAGTTTTTCTTTCTGTTTAAAGGTAAGGAACCTCTTACTCTATATATATTTAAGATTATCCAAGTTGTGGCTAAGTCGTTGAAGCTAGAACTTGTGAAATATATATCGAAAGGCTTGGTAGTAATGTTGTTGGTTGGTGGACTGTTTTGGGAGGCTCAATATGATTATTAATGATCTTGTTTGGGCTGTTTGGTGATTGTATTGACTTGTGTGAAGTCATATAAATAGGGGAGGTGCTGTCCGTTTCATCGTAAAATAGGTTGCGGTCGATACATAATAGTTACAACGCTTAAACGATAATCATAGTGTCATTTCTCTTATTGTAGACTAAGGAGTCATGACATTTGCATAGCTTGAGGTTGGGCAGTATATACAAGGTATGTGAGTCTATCCCCTTCATTCTTTTGCACGACTCCGATTGTACATAATGTAATGAACAAGCTCCCAAAGATACTCTACTCTTAGAAGCTAGCAGTACTTACATTGCTGCCCTTCTTATGAAACGATTGATATTGATGTTACTTCTCTTATTCTTATATTATCAATGTTGTTGGTAGTTCCTGATTCTTATAAGATTCTTGATGAAGAGTTAATCCTAATAACGTGTACGAAGGATACCGACCTTACGTCACTCCGAAAGGTTCAAAATGTGATTTCAATGAGTCCAGCATGTATCATATATATGTATCTATTTTACTCTACCGAGCCGCGCTATAGTTGGCCGGGTATGGCACCTATTGTGCAACCACTGATCAGTTGGGTTTTACCGAACTCCACGTGGCCGGGTACGATTCTACCGAGCCCTATGATGGCCGGGTACGTTTTACCGAGCCTATTATGGCCGGGTACGATATGATGATGATGATGCCCACAAAGGCATATGTTTTAAAAGTTTATGTATATATATATGTATGTATCATGTATTTCATGTCAGTAGCCCTCAGAGGTACCCAGATGTCACAGGTTGTATATTCCCTATCACTGTTTACATTATTGTTCTTACTTATGCTATTCTGCCTTACATACTCAGTACTTTATTCGTACTGACGTCCTTTTTATTTGTGGACGCTGCATGTCGTGCTGCAGGTCCTGATAGACGGGTAGACGCAGCTCCCCCATCACAGTAGGCTATCCGGTTCAGCGTTATTGGCAAGATCCTTTCTCCGGACTTGCCGTGGTCTTGGTATGCATTTTTGTTATAGACATTATGGGTATGTCGGGGCCCTGTTCCGGCAATGTTGTAGCACTTATGTTCTTTTAGAGGCTCCTAGGCAGGTGTCGACTCATGTATTGTTTGGAATGCCTTGTCGGCTGATTTTTGTTGTATAGTCTTTCATGGCACCATGGTAGCTCGTACCTTATATATAGTTTCTTGACAGTCTTGTCGTCCCATGTTACGTATGTTCATGACATTATCTTTCATTGTTGGATGTTCATGATCCATGTCTACCATTTATATTGGTCTTGTCGGCCCTTAAAGATAATAAGGAAGGTTAGATAAAATGTACGTTGGTGCTCGGCAAGTATGGCCCGGGTGCTAGTCATGACCCTCCAGTTGGGTCGTGACAAACTTGGTATCAGAGCAAGTCTGTCCTAGGGGTGCACCACGTGCCCCTCCTCGACATCTGACCTGGCCCTGGCCTCTCGCGACTCTAGCAGGGGGCGCGGGTGTCTGATCGTCGAATCCATCAGTACGTGTCCTCACCATCTATGAGACAATAGAAAGTCAAAGATTCATCTTTCGAAGTCAACCAATTTGCACGATAAGGAATCAAAGAAATGAAATTTTTCCTAACAGTTCTGTAGCCTTTCGAAGATAAGTACATATGCCTCAGTACCGATCTGCAAGACTTTACTAAACCTTCTTATGACTCGTAACACCTATGAACCTAGATCTCTGATACCAACTTCTTACGACCCCAATTTTCCTCCATAGGATGTCGTGATCGCACCTAGTCTCTACGACTAGGTAAGTCTAACAAGTAATAATAACTAGGCAGAATTATACAATTATCATTATACTAAAACAAAGCTGAATAACTAATATAACCTTCCGAAACAAAATAGAATCTCATCAATACACTATCCAAACCTGTGGAACTGAGGCATAAGCTCTATAGAGTAAAACTAGAATATCTGATAAATCACTGTATGAAAAAATTACAATAGAAAGTAAAATAGGGAGGATGACTTCGAGGCTTGCGAACGCCGAGCAGGTATACCTTGAAGTCTACAGCCGCACCGACATAAGTCTCAAACGCAACTCGTTCAGAAGTACCTGGATCTGCTAAGAAATATGCAGAATCGTAGCATGAGTACACCACAACAGTACCCAGTAAGTATCAAGACTAACATTGGTAGAGTAGTGACGAGGCCAGGTCAAGACACCTACCAGATATGTAAACCTGTGCAGGATATAACGTAAACCTAACAATGGAGAGAACATCGACATAGGACCAACAATAGAAGGATCACGAATTTATAACCAACAATGGAAAATGTAGAAGCACAAATGGCAATAGGAAATAACCAGGTAATAAAGCAACAACTTAATTAGAACACAGATGAAATATGAATAAGCCCAAGTAAGGAAAAGTGATGACAACTCAATTAATCAAATCGTTCCTAATGCGCGAGTTACAAAAAGAATTACCCGAAGTACCACTCCTCTTAATATCAAATCATAAGTCACAACTTCCAAATCTTACACGTATGGCACCTCGTGCCCACATTTGCTAGATCCCTTTCGCACGACAAACTTCACTTGCTACCATGTACATTGTATCCATCTCAAATGCTAAATAAAATATTCGAGAGATTTATTCATATATATATATATATATATATATATATATATATATATATATATATATATATATATATATATTATAAATCGTACCTTAGTTCATTGTATTTGGTTCCTAAAATAAACTCATTTTCTCATTTGATTCCTTACTTTATTCAAGTACTTATGTATATATATATATACATAATAAGGTATAATAACAATCTTGAATAACGCATGGAATCAAATAAGAAAATGAGTTTATTTTAGGAACCAAATACAATGAACTAAGGTACGATTTATATTATATATGTGGTATAAATTAAGTTTAGTTTAGAAATAATTTGGGTAAAGAAAATAACATTTTCAAACAAAACAAAGCATCAGATAAGTTAGCGAATTAAATATAGATTTTTGTTTAAATAAAACATGATAATGATTTTTAAGTAAAGTAAAAACATCAGATAAGGTAAGGAGTTTAATTTGAGACATCAGTTAAAGTAAAATATAACACCTATTAAGAATAGTAAAGTACCAAATGAAACGACGAGTTTCAAATTAAGAGTCACATAAGGTAACCATGTTCATAATTCTTTTATTTAAAAATTCTATGTTACCAACAACTCAACAGGGTATGAGATAAAAACTGCTCGTCTTAAATTCATTCTGAAAATCAATTAACCAAGTAACTACATAAGCACATATATATTGACACATTGAAGTAATACAACCGTCCACGTAGGGTGCATGACTCACACAAGACACAACAACAACAACAACAACAATAAGTACAACACACATACAATCCTTTGCGGCACACAACCCGATCCCATTGTATCATCATTTATCAATATCATAATCCTCCCTTATTCCACCACAGTATCATTAATCAATATCAAGTATCATATTTATGATTCGTTGCGATGCGCAACCTGATCCCACTGTATCATCATTTATCAATATCATATTCCTCTGTTATTCCACCATATCATCATTTATCAATATCAATTATTACGTAAACAAACCGTTGCGGCGGGCAACCCTATCCCACTATATCATTATTTATTAATATAATATCATAATCCTCCGTTATTCTAAAGTTATGATCTTTACACAATTGCTCAAAAGTCAACACTAGGCTCGTTCGGTCAAAACTCGGGTCCAAGGGTAGATTCCGACTACCCATAACCCCACGAGTCTATAAATGAGTTTTGCTTCAAAATCTAAGTCCAATTCGACTCTCAAATCCCAAATCCCAAATTTTTATTTTTCAAAACATAGACAAAGTTTCTCAAAATTCACCTTTGATTCTCATAATTTTAATGTTAAATCTCATATATAATTATGTAAAATAGTTGGAAATTGGATAAAAATCACTTACCTAATGATTGTAGATGAAAATCCCCTCTCCAAATCACCTCCTACCTAGTCTAGTGTTCAAAATATAAAAGAATGAGCTAAAATATCGAAATTCCAACTCTTAACGTATCTGCAGATGTCGCATTTGCGACCGAAAGTTCGCATTTGCGGATGTTTGCATTTGCGACCAAAAGTTTGTAATTACGGATGTTGGCAATTGTGACCACATGTTTGCAATTGCGACCAAAATTTCGCAATTGCAACAGTTCGCAATTGCAGCAAAAAGTTAGCAATTGCGAAGTACCAGCACCAACAATCCCAAACTTCATCGATATGATCCAAAACCACCCCGAAACTCATCCGGAACCTCCCGGACACAAACCATATATGCATTTCAATTATAAAACATGCTATGGACCAGCTCGCGTACTCCAAATACTGAAAAGAGGTAGTCTTGACTCGATATTGACCATGGTCAAACTCTAAATTTCTAAACTTAACTATTCTCTCAACCGAAGATCCAAAACCCACGAAAGGCCCTCAGAATGCCGTCAAATCATACCAGCAAGTCCCAAAACATAACATGAACCTACTCGAGGCCTCAAATCCCAAAATATAACATCAAAACCACGAATCACACCTCAATTCAAGCGAAATAAACTATGAATTTTCAACTTCTACCACTCGCGCCTAATCATATCAAATCAGTCTGTAATAACGTCAAATTTTGCATGCAAGTCCCAAATGACACAACGGAGATATTTCATCTTCCAGAACTGATATAACACATGACCCTGCAATCTGATAGTCGATAGTGGATTCCCCCACTTGGCGCACAACCATAGGACACAACATCCAATGATCCACAATACCAACCTTCACAACTCACATAACACGAATCATAAGATACCTCAAATCATCTACTAAGCACATGTCCATCCTCGTTACAGTCAAACTCGCTTCCTCTAGTGCCTTGAATGATAATATGTACCTTTCACTGAGTAGAAATCCCATACGAACCACCTAATCTTTAATACCACTAACTATCCTCAAATCATTATCCACCTCATGACCCGACCATGATCATGACGTCTAGGCACCCAATTAAGTCCTTCCAAACTAGCACTCTTAAACCAGATACAAGAATCGGCTGCATCCCACACTCGAAAACCTAGGAATCTACCGACGCCCTCGTCTTCAGTCTGGACAACATGTTGAGACAATGATTGACCATTTGTGACCCCCTCATATCCCATCCGCGACATCATGAACCATCAGTGTATAGCTGATGCCGAGTGCGCAATATCATACACAAGCGGATGCAAAGGCATAGTAGATATACGCTTCAAGCCGAATCAATGTCGCACGATAAGGAATCAAAGAAGTGAAGTTTTTCTAACAGTTTTGTAGCCTCTCAAAGATAAGTACAGATGTCTCCATACCGATCCGCATAACTCTACTAAACCTGCTTATGACTCGTAACACCTATAAACCTAGAGCTCTGATACCAACTTGTCACGGCCCCAATTTCCTACCTTAGGATGTCATGATGGCACCTAGTCTCTAAGACTAGGTAAGCATAACATATGCTGATTATTACTGAAATTTAACTACTTAACTGCAATACATTAAATAATAATGGATACAACATAGCCGAGCAAACGTCGATCATACAAACCCAAAACCAGTAGTACAAGTCATAACCTTCTCTGAGAGTAATTAGGAACACCAAGTACATCACTGTTACAAAACAACAGTAAACAGTGGAAATAAAAGACAACAGAAGGTGACTCCAGCCGCACCTATCAAAAGTACCTAGATCTACACAAAAATATGCAGAAGCGTAGCTTGAGTACACCACAGCGGTACCCAGTAAGTATCAAGACTAACATCGGTATAGTAGTGACGAGGTCAGATCATGACACCTACTAGACATATAAACCTTTGCAGTATATAATGTAAAGCTAACAGTGGAGAGAACATCGATGTAAGACCAACAACAGAAGGATGACGAATTTTTAACCAAAAGTTGAAATAATAGAAGCACAAATGGCAACAGGAAATAACCAGGTAATAAAGAAACAACTTAATTAGAATACATATGAGATGTGAATGATCCCATGTAAGGAAAACCGATGACAACTCAATTAATCAAATCGTTCCTTATGCACGAGTTACAACAAGAATTACTAGAAGTAACACTCCTCTTAATCTCAAATCATAAGTCACAACCTCTAAATCTTCCACGTATGGCACCTCGTGCCCACATTTTCCACATCACTTTTGCACGGCAAAGTTCACGTGCTACTATGTACATTGTATCCGTGTAAAATACTAAAAATATGTTTGAGAGATTTATTTATATATAATAAGGTATAATAACAATCTTGAATAACATAGGGAATCAAATGAGAAAATAAATTTATCTTAGGAACCGAATACAGTGAATTAAGGTACGATTTGTACAAGATATGGTATCAAATAAGTCTGGTTTCGAAATCATTTGGGTATAGAAAATAAGATCTTCAAACCAAACAAAGCATAAGATAAGTTACTGAATTAAATATAGAATTTTGTTAAAATAAAACATGATAACAATTTTTAAGTAAAGTAAAAACATAAGATAGGGCAAGGAGTTTAATTTGAGAAATCAGTTAAAGTAAAATATGACAACTATTATGAATAGTAAAGTACTAAATGAAATGACGAGTTTCAACTTAAAAGTCACATAAGGTAAGCATGTTTATAATTTTTTTATTAAAAACTGTTATGTTACCAACAACTCTATAGGGTATGAGATAATGACTCCTCGCAGTAACTTCATCTTGAAAATCAATTCACCAAGTAACCACAGAAGCACAGATTGACACATTGAAGTAATACAACAGTTCACGTAGGGTGCATGACTCACACAAGACACAACAACAACAACAAGTACAACACACACATAATCCGTTGGGCGCGCAACTCGATCCCACCGTATTATCATTTATCAATATCATAATCCTGCCTTATTCAACCATAGTATCAATAATCAATATCAAGTACCACGTTTACAATCTGTTGCGGCGCACAACCCGATCCCACTGTATCATCATTTATCAATATCATAATCCTCCCTTATTCCACCATATCATCATTTATCAATATCAATTATTACATACACAAATCGTTGCAGCGCACAACCCGATCCCACAATATCATTATTTATCAATATCATGATCTTTCCTTATTCCACCATTTCAATTTATTATCTTTCAATTCCCGTTGCGGCATGCAACCTAATCCTCATACAATATGAATTAAGAAAACAAACTACAACCTACTACGACGTATCAAAAAATTAAATGAAATAAAGAACTAAACAAAGAAGGTCACGAGCGAATAAAATAGTTACATGAAGGCTCACTATGTCAAATAGCAAGCAGTGACGGTTCATGAATATAGGTACAATTACAAAAAATCAATTAACAATTTAGGAAACCCAACAGATAAGGCATGAATTCAATAAGTAATTGCCATTAACAATTAAAGCAGATAAGGAGTAAACTTAACAGTAAAAGATAGCCCATTCACTAACAACTTTATGTAAGGCACGTAAGAACAAATTCAATAACTAAAGATAAAACATGTTGTGACAAATACAATTAAATGCATGAAAGAAGTGTAGAAGTCTATACCGGTCAAATACCACGTATAAGCCCGTGTACACACTCATCATATCGTGTTCACGACTTTCACATGACTCAAAAATAGCACAAACAACTCAAATCCTAAGGGGTAGTTCCCCTACACAAAGTTAGGTAAGATATTTACCTCAAAAGCCTTCAATCGACACTCTAAAATAGCTTTTCCTTTATAATTCACCTCCACTCGGCTCAAATCTAACCAAAATCGACTCAATTACATCACATAATGTATGAGAAATAAATTTCAACAATTAAAGTTACGATCTTTACACAATTGCTCAAAAGTAAACAAAAGTCAACACTAGGCTCGTTCGGTCAAAACTCGGGTCCAAGGGTAGATTCCGACTACCCATAACCCCACGAGTCTATAAATGAGTTTTGCTTCAAAATCTAAGTCCAATTCGACTCTCAAATCCCAAATCCCAAATTTTTATTTTTCAAAACATAGACAAAGTTTCTCAAAATTCACCTTTGATTCTCATAATTTTAATGTTAAATCTCATATATAATTATGTAAAATAGTTGGAAATTGATCAAAATCCGTATCCAATGATTGTAGATGAAAATTCCCTCTCCAAATCCCCTCCTGCCGAGTCTAAGATTCAAAATATGAAAGAATGAGCTAAAATCTAGAAATTCCAACTCTTAACCCAGTTGCAGATGTCGCATTTGCGACCAAAAGTTCGCAATTGCGGATGTTCGCAATTGCGACCACATGTTCGCTATTGTGACCAAGGTTCGCAATTGCGACCAAAATTTCATAATTGCAACCAAAATTTTGCAATTGCAGTTGTTCACAATTGCAACAAAAAGTTCACAATTGCAAAGTACCACCACCAACAATCCCAAACTTCACCGAAATGATCCAAAAGCATCCTGAAACTCATTTGGAACCTCTCACACACAAACTATATATGCATTTCAATTATAAACCATGCTACGGACTTGCTCGCGCACTCAAAACACTGAAAAGAAGTCGTCTTGACCCGATATTAACCATGGTCAAACTCCAAATTTCTTAACTTAACTAGTCTCTCAACCAATGATCCAAAACACACCCAAGCCCCTCGGGACCCCGTCAAATCATACTAGCAAATCCCAAAATGTAACACAAACCTACTCGAGGACTCAAATCAGAAAATATAACATCAAAACCATGAATCACACCTCAATTCAGACTTAATGAACTATGAATTTTAAACTACTACAACTCGCACCGAATCATATCAAATCAGCCCGGAATGACGTCAAATTTTGCATGCATGTCCCAAATAACACAACAGAGCTATTCCAACCCCCGAAATCGCAATTCGAACCCGATATCAACAAAGTCAACTCCCGGTCAAACCTTCCAACCTTTCAAAACTTAAACTTTTCAACTTTTTCCAAATTGCAGCAAATCAACCTCCGGACCTCAAAATCCAAACCCGGCATTCGCCTAAGTCAAAAATTACCATACGAAGCAATTGGAGTCATAAAAAACCATTCCGGAATCGTCTACATAAAAGTCAAACTCCGATCAACTCTTGTCACTTCAGCTTCTAAAACAAGAATCACTTTTCCAAATCAACCCCGAATCATCCAAAAACTGAATTCGGCCACACACACAAGTCATAATACATAATACAAAGCTACTAGAGACATTAAGATATT
Organism: Nicotiana tabacum; assembly: GCF_000715075.1. Taxonomy (NCBI): domain Eukaryota; kingdom Viridiplantae; phylum Streptophyta; class Magnoliopsida; order Solanales; family Solanaceae; genus Nicotiana; species Nicotiana tabacum. Next base: position 4,720,701 of record NC_134096.1, read on the forward strand.
GAACAGAACGCTAATGCTCAAAACAACCAGTCACGTTGTTACACCACCACAACGGGTACAAGAATATCAACAACAAAGTTCACGTTCTACTATGTACATTGTATAATAATAAGGTATAATAACAATCTTGAATAACGCAAGGAATCAAATGAGAAAATGATTCTATTTTAGGAACCGAATATAGTGAACTAAGGTACGATTTATAAAAGATATGGTATCAAATGATTTTAGTTTAGATTTCATTTGGGGTAAAGAAAATAAAATTTTCAAACAAAACAAAGCATCAGATAAGTTACCGAATTAAATATAGAATTTTGTTAAAATAAAATATGATAACGATTTTTAAGTAAAGTAAAAACATCAGATAGGGTAAGGAGTTTAATTTGGGAAATCCATTAAAGTAAAATATGACAACTATTATGAATAGAAAAGTACCAAATGAAACGATGAGTTTCAACTTAAGAGTCACATAAGGTAAGCAAGTTCATAATTCTTTTATTTAAAACCTCTATATTACCAAAACTCAACAGGGTATGAGATAATGACTGCTCGCAGCAAATTCATTCTGAAAATAAATTAGCCAAGAAACAACAGAAGCACATATTGACACATTGAAGTAATACAACAGTTCACGTAGGGCGCAAGACTCACACAAGACACGACAACAATAACAAGTACAACACACACACAATCCGTTGCGGCACGCAACCCGATCCCATTGTATCATTATTTATCAATATCATAATCCTCCCTTGTTCCACCAAAGTATCATTAATCAATATCAAGTATCACGTTTACAATCTGTTGCGACACGCAACCCGATCCCACCGTTTCATCATTTATCAACATCATAATCCTCCCTTATTCCACCATATATATCATCATTTATTAATATAAATTAATACGTACACAAGCCGTTACGGCGCGCAACCCGATCCCATCATATCATTATTTACTAATATCATAATCCTTCCTTATTCCACCATTTTAATTTATTATCCTTCAATTTCCATTGTGGCGTGCAACCCAATACTCAAACAATATGAATTAGGCAAACAAACTACAACCAACTACGATGTATCACAAAATTAAACGAAATAAAGAACTAAACAAAGAAGGTCACGAGCGAATAAAATAGTTACATGGAGACTCACCAAGAATTAATTAATAATTTAGGGCACGTAACCGATAAGGCATTAATTCAACAATTAATTGCAATTAATAATTAAAGCAGATAAGGAGTAAACTTGACAATAAAAGATAGCACATTTACTAACAACTTTAAGTAAGGCACGTAAGAACAAATTCAATAACGAAAGATATAAGATGTGACAAATAAAATTAAATGTATGAAAGAAGTCAAGAAGTCTACACCGGTCAAATACCACGTATAAGTCCATGTACAGTCTTGTCACCTCGTGTACACGACTTCCACATGACACAAAAATAGCACAAATGACTCAAATCCTAAGGGGTAGTTCACCCACACAAAGTTAGGCATGATACTTATCTCAAAAGCCTTCAATCGACACTCTAAAATAACTTTTCCTTTACAATTCACCTCCACTTGGCTCAAATCTAACCAAAATCTACTCAATAACATCAAATAATGTTAGAGAAATCAATTCAAATAATTAAAAATACGATCTTTACATAATTGCTCAAAATTCAACCCCGGCCCCCCGGTCAAAACCCGGGTCCAAAGGGTAGATTCCGACTTCCCATAACCCCACAAATCTATATATGTGTTTTATTTCAAAATTCGAGTTCAAATTCACTCCCAAATCCCAAATTTTATGTTTTCAAAACATAGACAAAGTTTCTCAAAATTCCCCTTTGATTCCCATAATTTTAATGTTAAATCTCATATATAATCATGTAAAATAGTTGGACACTGATCAAAATCACTTACCCAATGATTGTAGATGAAAATTGCCTCTCCAAATTGCCTCCTACCGAGTTTAGGGTTCAAAATATGAAAGAATGAGTTAAAATCTCGAAATTCCAATTCTTAACCTAGCTGCATATGTCGCACTTGCGACCGAAAGTTCTCATTTGCGGATGTTTGCATTTATGACCAAAAGTTTGAAATTATGGATGTTCGTAATTGCGACCAAAAGTTCGAAATTGCAATAGTTCGCAATTGCAACAAAAAGTTCGCAATTGCGAAGTACCAGCACCAGCACCAGCAATCCCAAACTTCATCGATATGATCCAAAACCATCCATAAACTCATTCGGAACCTCCCGGACACAAACTATATATGCATTTCAATCATAAAACATGCTATGGACCTGCTCACGCACTCAAAACACTTAAAAGAACTAGTCTTGACTCAATATTGACCATGGTCAAACTCCAAATTTCATAACTTAACTAGTCTCTCAACCAAAGACGTAAAACATACCAAAGTCCTTCGGGACGCTGTCAAATCATACCAGGAAGTCCCAAAACCTAACATGAACCTACTCGAGGCCTCAAATATTGAAACATAACATTAAAACCACTAATCGCACCTCAATTCAAGCTCAATGAACTACGAATCTTGAACTTCTACAACTGGCGCCCAATCATATCAAATCAACCTGAAATGATATCAAATTTTGCATGCAAGTCCCAAATGACACAACGGAGATATTCCAACTCCCGGAATCGCAATCCAAACCCGATATTAACAAAGTCAACTCCCAGTTAAACCTCTCAACCTTTCAAACATTCAACTTTCCAACTTTCGCCAAAATGCAACCAATCAACCTACGGACCTCCAAATCCAAATCCGGCGTATGCCTAAGTCAAAAATAACCATACGAAACTATTGGAATCATTAAAATACCATTCCAAAGTCGTCTTAACAAAAGTCAATTTTCGATTAACTCTTGCACTTAAGCTTCTAAAACAAGAATCATTCGTCTAAATAAACAGCGAATAATCCAAAAACTAAATCCGGACACACATGTAAGTCATAATACACAATACAAAGCTACTCGAGACATTAAGCCAACAAATGAAATGCAAATTCTCAAATGACCGGTCGGGTCGTTACATTCTGCCCCTCTTAGACAACCGTTCGTCCACGAATGTGCCAAGCGTCTTTCCAAAGCCCTCAAATCGCGGTACAAACTCAACATACATGTAATCCCGGGTGATCCTACGTCAGCCTAATCCACATAGGATTTACAACATCATCTCAACCGAAGATTATTCCTTATACTCATGCCGATAATCCTTACAATCAAATTTTCACATCCAGCAAGCACCTTATCCTCACACAACCACTCTATAAAATCCTCAACTAGCTGTGACAGCTCATGCATTCATCCATAAGATACAACCACACAACATAACATATCACCCATATGCTTATAGCAATAATTCTGACCACAATAGCTGCCCATTACCAAGTCTAGTACCGGCAAATAGTCTCATATCGACTAGAACCTTATTCCAAACCTTTACAACACCGACAATAATACAAGAAACATATTAAACTCATAACTACTCACAACAAGCCACATCAAACGTAACCTAGGCACATATATCGCAATACAAACCCATCAAGCACAATTCGAATATGACTGAATATGAAAAGAGGAACACATGAGAGAACCGTCGAACAAGCCAAGTAGGCACAACTCCCCATCGATGCCATACTAAGGATCCAATCCACAAGGAAGAAGAAAGATACACGCAACAACAACAACAAATCTTACCTTAATATGCCATGTCCGCGGCACATAGCCCGACACCAACATTCCTATTCACAAAGAAGACGAAGTCCCCATCCTCTACTCGGAGTCACAAGTAAGGTAAACATCCTAGCAACTAAACTATCCCACTAACTCAACCTCGTAGAACCAGAACCACAAAACGTAACAACTTCCAGTACCTTTAGAGCACCTAAACCACATGTCTGGCCAAACTATCTAGAGATCACATCAAATCCTACCGTATTTAACTAACAGAAAGTCCGTCCAAGCTTCATTACCCTCAATATAAACCAAACAAGGATGATAGACACATGCTATCATAAGAGAATTCCCCAGCTTGCATGAACACATGAACATAGTACAAGAATCACAAAACACAACCATATGTTGATCAAGGTAGGATGAATCTTACCAAAAAAAGGGACCAGATCGAAATAACACAAATGTATCTATGTAATCAATCGAAACCATACTTGTAATGACATCATCTTGTGCGTGAGCCTCTTCCCAACCAAGAAAAGCATAACAATGGGCCCGGCCTCCCCCTCTAGTATGACCTCTACCTGCCTAACCTCCACCCCTAGCTGGCGGTGCAAGTATAACAACATCTGGAGTAGAACTCATATCCTAAATACGTCGTTATGACACATATGTCCGAAGTCTAGGACAATCTCTCACAATGTGGATTGTATATCCACAATCAAAGCAACATCTCCATTGACGTGGCTGTGGAAGTTGTCCGGTACGGGTACTTTGGGACCCATGGATATTTGAAAAACCGCGTGAAGACTGAAGTGCAAACTGAACTGGCTGACCCACAAAACCTCTACCATGACATACCCTACCTCCAAAATAGGGACCAATAGATCCTCCTAGTCCATGAGGCTTCTTAGCCTTCCTGTCCTCTCTCTCGACCAAACATACCCTCTAATCTGCGATCGATCTCTACCAACTGCTAGAACGAAACATCCGTCTCCAACTCCCGAGCCATACTGAATGAAATACCATAACTGATACCCTCAATGAACTTGCGGACCCATTCTATAAATGTAGAAACCAAAGCAAGTGCGTGCCTGGACAAATCTTTGAATCTAATAGCATACTCTGACACCGACAGAGTACCCTGGCGTAGCTGCTCAAACTCCACGTGCCATGCATCCCTAAGGGTCTGAGGAACAAAATCTCTCATGAGAATCTCTGAAAAACTGAGCCTAAGTGGGTAGTGCTGCATCGACTTGTCTACTCTCCTCATGAACCTTCCACCACTGATATGCTGCCCCTAACAACTAAAATGTAGTAAAAGCAACTCCACTCATCTCCACAATGCCCATGGTGCGGAGAATACAGTGACACTTCTCTGGAAATCTTTGTCGATACACAACGATCCCAAATCCAAAGCTCAATGCAGAAGATCCTAGCATGAACGACGTAGCCCAGGAGCTCATAAACCATTATGTTTCCTCTAAAGCACCCCATAATGCCACAACCGAGATACCCACTATGAAGAGACCTTTTGTGCGTCCGAAGCTGTTTCTTTAACCTCCCTTATACAGAAATGTAGAATTATTAATGACGCAGAAATACTGCAAGTACAGATTTCGGGAAACCCGTCAATACCATTCAATGCCACATATACATCTCAGGCCAAAACTAATATAACACATGACCCTGCAATCTGATCGTCGACAGTGGATTCCCTCACTTGACGCACAGCCATAGGACATAATATCCAATGATCCATAATACCAACATTCATAGCTCGTACAACACCAATCATAAGATACCTCAAATCATCTACTAAGCGCATGTCCATCCTCGTTACCGTCAAACTCACTTCCTCTAGTGCCTTGAATGATAATATGTACCTTTCACTGAGTTGAAATCCCATACAAACCACATAATCTTTAACACTACCAACTATCCTCAAATCAATATCCATCTCATGACCCTACTACGATCACGACGTCAAGGCACCCAATTAAGTCCTTCAAAACTTGCACTCACCAACCAGATACACGAACCGGCTGCATCCCATAATCGAACAACTAGGAATCTACCAATGCCCTCGTCTTCAGTCTGGACAACACGTTGAGACAATGATAGAGTATCCATGGACCCCTCCTAGCCCATCCGCGACATCATGAACCGTCGGTGTATAGCTGGTGTCGAGTGCGCAATATCATACACAAGTGGATGCAAAGGCATAGTAGATATGTGCTTCAAGCCGAATCAATGTCGCATGATAAGGAATCAAAGAAGTGAAGTTTTTCTAACAGTTTTGTAGCCTCTAAAAGATAAGTACAGACGTCTCCATACCAATCCGCAAGACGCTACTAAACCTACTTATGACTCGTAACACCTATGAACCTAGAGCTCTGATACCAACTTGTCACGACCCCAATTTCCCACCTTAGGATGTCGTGATGGCACCTAGTTTCTAAGACTAGGTAAGCCTAACATATGCTGATTATTACTGAAATTTAACTACTTAACTGCAATATATTAAATAATAATGGATACAATATAGCTGAGCCAACGTCGTTTATACAATCCCAAAATCGATAGTACAAGTCATAACCTTTTCTAAGAGTAATTAGGGACACCAAGTACATCACTGTTATGAAATTATAGTAAAGAGTGGAAATAAAAGACAACAGAAGGTGACTCCAGTTGCATCGACATAAGTTTCTGACCCAACTCGATCAGAAGTACGTGGATCTGCACAAAAATATGCAGAAGAGTAGCTTGATTACACCACAGCAGTACCCAGTAAGTATCAAGACTAACATCGGTAGAGTAGTGACGAGGCCAGATCAAGACACCTACCAGACATGTAAACCTGTGCAGGATATAACGTAAAGCTAACAGTGGAGAGAACATCGATGTAAGACCAACAACAGAAGGATGGCAAATTTATAACAAAAAGTTGAAATAATAGAAGCACAAATGGAAACAGGAAATAACCAAGTAATAAAGAAACAGCTTAACTAGAATACAAATGAAATATGAATGAGCCCAAGTAAGGAAAACCGATGACAACTTAATTAATGAAATTGTTCCTTATGCATGAGTTACAACAAGAATTACTAGAAGTAACACTCCTCTTAATCTCAAATTATAAGTCACAACTTCTAAATCTTCCACGTATGGCACCTCGTGTCCACATTTTCCATATCACTTTCGTACGGCAAAATTCATGTGCTATCATGTACATTGTATATGTGTCAAATGCTAAAAATATGTTTGAGAGATTTATTTACATATAATAAGGCATACTAACAATCTTGAAGAACCTAGGGAATCAAATGAGAAAATGAGTTTATTTAACCGAATACGATGAACTAAGATACGATTTATATAAAATATGGTATCAAATAAGTTTGGAAATCATTTGGGTAAAGAAAATAACATTTTTCAAACAAAACAAAGCATCGGATAAGTTATCGAATTAAATATAGAATTTTGTTAAAATAAAACATGATAACGATTTTTAAGTAAAGTAAAAACATTAGATAGGGTAAGGAGTTTAATTTGAGAAATCAATTAAAGTAAAATATAACAACTATTATGAATAGTAAAGTACCATATGAAACGACGAGTTTCAACTTAAAAGTCACATAAGGTAAGCATGTTCATAATTCTTTTATTCAAAACCGTTATGTTACCAACAACTCAATAGGGTATGAAATAATGACTCCTCGCAGTAAATTCATCTTGAAAATCAATCACCAATTAACCACAGAAGCACAAATTGACACATTGAGGTAATACAATAGTTCACATAGGGTGCATGACTCACACAAGCCACAACAACAACAACAACAAGTACAACACACACATAATCCATTGTGGTGCACAACCTGATCCCTCCGTATCATCATTTATTAATATCATAACCCTCCCTTATTCCACCATAGTATCATTAATCAATATCAAGTATCACGTTTACAATCCGTTGCGGCGCACAACCCAATCTCACTGTATCATCATTTATCAATATCATAATCCTCCCTTATTCCACCATATCATCATTTATCAATATCAATTATTACATACACAAATCGTTGTGGCGCATAACCCGATCCCACCATATCATTATTTATCAATATCATGATCGTTCCTTATTCCACCATTTCAATTTATTATCCTTCAATTCCCGTTGCGGCATGTAACCCGATCCTCAAACAATATAAATTAAGCAAACAAACTATCACCTACTACGATGTATCACAAAATTAAATGAAATAAAGAACTAAACAAAGAAGGTCACGAGCGGATAAATTAGTTACATGAAGACTCACCAAGTCAAGTAGTAAGCAGTGACGGTTCATTAATACATGTACAATTACAAAAAAATTAATTAACAATTTAGGACAAGCAACGGAAAAGGCATGAATTCTATAAGTAATTGCAATTAACAAGTAAAGAAGATAAGGAGTAAACTTGACAATAAAAGATAGCACATTTACTAACAACTTTATGCAAGGCACGTAAGAACAAATTCAATAACGAAAGATATACCATGTTGTGACAAATAAAATTAAATGCATAAAAGAAGTGTAGAAGTCTACATCGATCAAATACCACGTATAAGCCTGTGTACACACTCGTCACCTCTTGTACACGGCTTTCACATGACACAAAAATATCACAAACGACTCACATCCTAAGGGGCAGTTCCCCCATAGAAAGTTAGGCAACATACTTACCTCAAAAGCCCTCAATCGACAATATAAAATAGCTTTTCCTTTATAATTCACCTCCACTCGGCTAAACCTAACCAAAATCGACTCACATCACATAATGTATAAGAAATCATTTTCAATAATTAATGTTACATTTTTTACACAATTGCCCAAAAGTAAACAAAAGTCGACCTCGGGCTCGTCCGGTCAAAACTCGGGTCCAAGGGTAGATTCCGACTACCCATAACCCCACAAGTCTATATATGTGTATTGTTTCAAAATCCGAGTTGAATTCGATTCTCAAATCCCAAATTTTCATTTTTCAAAACATAGACAAAATTTCTCAAAACTACCCTTTGATTCTCATAATTTTGATGTTAAATCTCATATATAATCATGTAAAATTGTTGGAAATTGATCAAAATCCTTACCCAAAGATTGTAGATGAAAATCCCCTATCCAAATCCCCTCATACAGAGTCTAGGGTTCAAAATATGAAAGATTGAGTTAAAATCGCGAAATTCCAACTCTGAACCCAGTTGCAGAGGTCGCATTTGCGACCAAAAGTTCGCAATTGCGACCACTTGTAATTGCCAAAATTTCGTAATTGCGACCAAAATATCACGATTGCAGTTGTTCGCAATTGCAACAAAAAGTTCGCAATGGAAAATAACCAGCACCAGCAATCCCAAACTTCACCCAAATGATCCAAAACCATCCTGAAACTCATCTAGAACATCCCGGACACAAACCATATATGCATTTCAACCAAACATGCTACAGACCTGCTCGCGCCCCCAAAACACTGAAAAGAAGTCGTCTTGACCTGATATTGACCATGGTAAAACTCCAAATTTCTTAACTTAACTAGTCACTCAACTAATGATCCAAAATGCAACCAAGCCCCTTGGGACCCCGTAAAATCATACCAGCAAGTCCCAAAACGTAACATGAATCTACTCGAGGACTCAAATCCCTAAATATAACATCAAAACCACAAATCACACCTCAATTCAAGCTTAATGAACTATGAATTTTAAATTTCTACAACTAGCACCGAATCATATCAAATCAACCCGAAATGATATCAAATTTTGGATGCAAGTCCAAAATGACACAACGGAACTATTCCAACTCCCAGAATTGCAATTCTAACCCGATATCAACAAAGTCAACTCCCGGTCAAACCTCTCAACCTTTCAAACCTTCAATTTTCTAACTTTTTCCAAAATGGAACAAATCAACCTACGGACCTCCAAATCCAAATCAGGCATACGCCTAAGTCAAAAATCACCATACGAAGCTATTGAAATCATCAAAACACCAATCTGGAGTCGTCTACATAAAGTCAAACCCCGATCAACTCTTATCACTTAAGCTTATAAAACAAGAATCATTTTTTCAAATCAACCCCGAATCATCCAAAAATCGAATCTGGCCACACACACAAATCATAATACACAATACAAAGCTACTGGAGACATTAATACACTGAACGAAATGCTAGTTCTCAAAATGATTGGTCAGGTCATTACACCACCACAACGGGTACAAGAATATAAACAACAACAATGAATGTAAAATGCTCACACAGGAAGATGTTTCAACAATAATAATTCTACCTCAAAGCAATAACGACTTTCACAACTTCAACACCAATATCTCAACAACGAGAAAAAATGTATAACCACGATGTTAAATAAGGATAATTCATAATGGAAGAGATAACGTGTAGCAATGACTTGAAATAATGAAAATTAATAATAAAAGAGATAACATGAACGACAACTTCAAATAATGATAATCAACAATGAAGGAGGTAACATGAACAATAGCTTCAATAAATGATAATCAACAATGAAAGAGATAATATGTATAACTACAAATAATGATAATCAAAATGAAGAGATAGCATGTAACAATAAAATATGCAACAAGTTCAACTAAGTATGAGAGCAATTTATCAATTAGGAGGTAGAACAAGTGTTAACGAAATCATTTAAGGCATGTAAGGATAGACTAACACAGGTAAGAATGGATTGACTAGGAGAACTTAGAACATGATATGACATTTCAATCAAAGCATGGAAATAGTCTAAGTAGCCTAAATTGGTCAAATACCACGTACAACCCTTGTACCCACTCGTCACCTAGTATACACGAATTTCACTTAGCACAATTGAATCAAACAATATCAATCCTAAGGGGTAGTTCCCCCACACAAAGTCAGGCAATACACTTACCTAAACAAGGCCAAATTAATACTTAAAAATAGCCTTTCCCTTAAAATCCGCCTCCACACGGCTCAAATCTAACCAAAACCGACTCAGTGTCATCAAACAATAATAGGGAAAATTCAATTGCAATAGATAAAGCTAAGATATTTATACTTTTTCCAAAACGTCAACCAGGGGGCCGCCTGGTCTAAAGTCTAGTCCAATAGTAGATTTTGTCTACCCATGACCCCACGAGTTCATATATGTGATTAGTTTCAAAATTCAAGTCCAAGTCGACTCTCAAAACTCAATTTCTTATTTTTAAAAATACTTGACAAAGTTTCACAAATTTTCACTTTGATTCACATGATTTTGATGTTAAAATCTAAGATGTGATAATGGAATATGATTAGAAATAGATTAGAATTACTTCCCCAAGGTTTGTAGGTGAAAATCACGTAACGACCCGATAGATCATTTTGAGCTTTAGCGCGGCGCTTGGCAGTTTGAGGCCTTAGGTATCTCCACTTCATGTCTTATGACTTTTACGCGTAGTCGGAATTGATTTTTCGGAAGTTCAGAATTGATTTGGATGGAAGAATTGACTAAATTTTCCTTTTGAGTAAACTATCTCAGAATCAGAATTTGAATATTCCAATAGGTTCGTATGATGATTTAAGACATGGGCGTATATTCGTATTGGATATCGGGTCGCTCGGGAGCATTTCAGCGCTTATCGTGCAAAGTTGACATTTTGAAGGCTTTAGAATTTCCTAAGTTTGGTTTGAGGTGGATTTTGGTTATATCTATGTCCATTTGGTATTCCGAGACTTGGAACATGTTCGTATCATGATTTGTGACTTGTGCGTAAAGTTTGGCATCATTCCAGAATGTTTTGATATGATTTAGATGCGTTCGTCGAAATTTGGAAGTTTGAAAGTTGAAAGAAAGAATTTTATCGCCGATTCATGATTTTTATGTTATTTGTGGTATTTCGAGCCTTTGGATAAGTTTGTATAAGGTATTGGGACTTGTTGGTATGTTCGGACGGGGTCCTGAGGGGCTCGGGTGAGTTTCAGGGTGGTTCCAGACCATTTCTAGGCCATTTTTAATTAATGGTTTTTGGATACAGAAGTTTGCATCACGATCACAGACATTGGATCGCGTTTGCGAAGAGCAAAATGGGAGAAAGGGGTCAATGAATTGCATTCGCGAAGACAGATTCGCGTTCGCGAAGAAGAAATTTCTGCTGCATAGGGCTGACTTTGGAGGCTCATATCTTGCAATCTATAAGAAATTTGGAGATCCATAAATGAAAATTGTAGCCCTTGGTGTCTAGTTATCCGAAAGACAAATCATTTTTCAATTGGAGTTTCGTACAAAATGTTATGACTATTATACTAGAGGTTGTATGGAGAAGTTGGGCAGCTTGTTCTTCGCGATCACGATTGGTTTTCCGCGATCGCTAAGGGCAATTTTGAGCTGAAAAAAGTTGTGCTTCACGATCGCGAACCATTTTCCGCGATCGCAAAGGGTAAATACCTGGGCAGAAGCTATATATTGGGGGTTTCGGCCATTTCATCATATTGGAGCTATGGAGCTCGGATTGAAGCCATTTTTGAAGCTATTTTCTCCATATGGATTGGGGCAAGTGTTATCTACTCGATTTTGATTATATTTCATGAATCTATACTTGTTTTTGGCATTTTGTTGATGATTTAAAAAGTGAAATTGGGGTTTTTGTTGAAAGTTTCATAGAGTGAATATTTGAGTTTTGAACGTCGATTCAGAGTCGGATTTGAGTGAACTAGTATGGTTGGACTCGTAATAGAATGTGTTATCGGATTTACCCCGTAGGTATTATACTCTTGAGGGGAAATTTACCCCGTAGGTATTATATTCTTATGTGCTACATGTTGTGGGAGCTACGCACATATGAGGTGACGAGTGTCTGTGCGTATGCTAGAATTCCTGATTATGTCCGGGTAGACTTAGGTTCATGCCATGCTATAATTGTACTATTTGAGTCATCTTTGCTTATTTAATTTCTTTATTTCACGTTACGACTTGAGACTAGACTTGCATAGGGTGATAGACTCACTATTGTTGAGATGTGATGAGCTACTTGATAATCTGCAGAATAATTTGTGCTTCCCTTATGAATTCCTCTCGTGTTGTGCGTTTTCATCATAAAGATTTTCTTAAAGTTCATAACTCACACGTTTATTTGTGAGTGGGATCAAGGACCCGTTAAAGCTTCTTACTATAATGGGAGCGGGCCGATCGCATCGGCATGATTATGTACCACACTCTTACGGGAGCGGGTTGTTCACCGCGGTAGTATAATAAATGCATCAATGGTTTGTGCCATTTGACCGTCGGTGGTGTACACATTATTATAGGATCGGGTCGTACGCCTCGATATTTCTATAAAATACTCTCATGGGATCGGGCAGTTCGCCTCGGCAACGTCGTGCGTAATATTTGACAAGAAACCAGCGTATCCATGTGTTTTCCTTATTTGAGTTGTGACGACCTATCTGGTGAGGTCCATTTCATATATACTCTGGTTGAGGAGGTAACTGATAATTAAGAACTTGAATTTACTGTTCAGAGGAGTATTGTACCATGCACCTATATTTATTTATATTGTTTATTACCCTACCGTATATTTGTTTACTTCATATTGTATTTGAGTTATTAGACCACTAGTAAGTGTCTATGCCAACCCCTCGTCACTACTTCTCCAGGGTTAGGCTAGAAACTTACTGGGTACGCGTTGATTTATATACTCATGCTACACTTGCTGTACTTATTGTGCAGGTATATATATATATATGTTTGGTGGTCTTTTGGGCGCAAAGGCGAGCTGTTGTGGGGACTTTAATGTGAGTTGCATTCCATATTACGATCTGTAGCATACATTGTCTCCGCCAGAGTTATTTATATTCTCCTGTCTAACTTGTATTCCAAACACATGTTGTATTATTATTGTACTCCTTAGTATATGCTCATACACTTGTGACACCGAGTTTTGGGGGTTCATACTGATGTTCATTATTGTATTTCACGTAATTATTATTATTTCACCTTGTAATTGATATTTTATACAAAAATTGGAAAATAAAATCACGAGTTTTCTACGAGTACCAGATTTTACTCTACTTATTTAATGGGATTCATGATTTCGAAAATAATAAAATGAGTAACTAAGTTGATTAATCATCGTTGGCTTACCTGATGATATCGTTAGGCGCTATCATGACCTACAGTGGATTTTGGGTCGTGGCAGCTTGGTATCACAGCTCTAGGTTCACTTAGGTCTCATGAGTCATGAGCAAGTATAGTAGAGTCTTGCGGATCGGTGCAGAGACATCTATACTTATTTTTGAGAGGCTACAGGGTTGTTAGGAGAACTTCTCTTCTTGATTCCTCATCGTGCGATGTGATTTCCATTTAAGCTTATGCCTTCATTCCCTTCCTACTCATTCTTATATGATGTTGAGCGCTCTTGTCAATTGGGCATCAAGGAGTCGCAGTGGTACTACAGACGTGGAGCAGGATGTTTCTCCCCGCGTATTCGATGGAGTTATTTTCATCTTCTTGCGAAAGGGTGTTTTGTCATCTCAGCCCTGTATCAGTATTGCCTATGATTTTGAGGCTATGCACAGATGGTTATGATGTTCATGCATTGTTACCGTGTTGTGTTGTTGTGAATGGTAGGTTGCTCATTTATGCATCACGACAGTGAATGGCTCGGGAAAACGATCTTGAAGAGGCTTAAAGTTGGTGGCAATTTACCCGTTCGGGTGCTACAAAGATGGATTATGATTTGAGGCAGTATTTTGGCAGCAAAGGAGGAGGAAGGACATGTTGGGAGGTGTCCCACGTTAGTTGAATTGCTAAAATGTCAAGTGTGAACAACAGAGGTCGAGATATTGCTTATAGAGATGGTTTAACCGAAGTGGGAGTGGCAAAGTAGCGTATGGATTTTGTGGTATGATAGCCACGTGCCATGAGAAAGTTTAGAGAGATTTGGGAGTCATGGTGGAAAGTGACTAGGTCTGCGGATTTTATTTGGGATGGAGGCTATTGTACTGAGGAAGATTGAATATGACATAACAGAGTTTTCTTGAAATGAAGAGGGCTGTGAAAAGTTGATTATTGTTTTGGATGCAACATGACTTTGAGTTTGGAATGTATTATCGGAATTTCAGTTGATGTCAATGGGGAATGGGCAAGCTTGTACAGTGGGTGGACGAGCATGGGCTCAGGAGGGTTTATTGATTTTGTAGTAGTTGTACCAGTGCAACGTCGTTGGAAGATGTTAGTATGGAATTCCATAGGTGGGTTATCTCTTGTGAGCAGGTTAGCAGTTGCGTAATTTTAATGAAGTTTCTACAAAGAGTTCTACCTACTACCCGGCAGAGGGTCAAACATACGATTCTGGCTGATATTTCAAAATGTTCATGAAAATGACTATGAGAAATTTGGCGAGTTGACGATGCAAGATCATGGTAATTGAGAAGGAGGAATCTTTATGGGTTCTACATTATGTGATGGTAGCTTAAAGCTAAGTGGGGGAGCCCACCGTCTATGATTAGATCGCGTAGTTGTCTGCTTGTGTGATTTCTGGTTATCGGTACATTGGTGGATTATTTATGACTAAGAAAAGAAAACATCAGGGGTAATTCGAGCAAAGGACTGGATGAATGTGTGCTATATTTTGCCTTATAGATTCATGCGCAAGTTTTGGGAAGACTTAGAGTTTATGCTTCTTGTGGATATGATGTACAAGGAAAATAATTTAAACGGTTGCTTCTTTGGGAGTGCTCATGTGCTGACAACACGTTAGAGTTTGGCTTATATTCGGGACCAAGTCAGAGTGGGTGAATCTCAACAGTAGTTCTAATGGGTTCATTATATGGCTGAATATCGGGATTTTGTATCAGAGTGTCAAGAATACTTGGGGAATTTTCTATGTTATCATCGGGTTAGCGAGGCAGTATTAGAAAAATGGGAGAAATAGTTTCGGATTTGTGGAAGGTCTTTCAGAATGGCTGTACAAGTTGAGATGCCATTGTGCGCATGAAGAGGGTATGAGATGGTTCATGGGTATTGAGATGATGTGGTCTCGTCAATTGGGTCACTCGGGAGGAGTGTTGTTGAGTTTTTTATGTTCTCGAATGGAGCTATTATTATTTCTAAGGCAAGTCAAGAGTAAATTGAAAGAAGTGGGGTCGGTTAGTAATGTTTTGAATTAGCATGATTGTGGCAATGATCAGCTTCTTCGGCGTAAGTTATGTAGGTTGTTGGTGGTTGTACGTGCGGGCTTGACAACCACCATAATTTGATTGATTTAGGAGATATTTTATTCTAATGGCCTTGTTATGTGTAAATGGATTCCGGAAGAGTTATGATGATTTAGACCACGACTTGAGGTTTGTATTTTTCGGTTATGAGTATTCAGTTGCGTGTCGCAATGGGTCTTCTGAAATGAGTTAAGTGAAAGGTTTTTAGCCAATAAAATATTTATTCTACGAGTAGTACAGTAGTTATGATGAATTCTTGTACTCTCGCATAGCGGCATGATAGGTGCAGTGAATGGCATGGGAATTGGAAGTTGAGGATCAAGGTTGCGACTCGGTGTTGACGAAAATGTCACGAGCTCGGATGGGCAGGGTAGAATTCAGGTGTTCAGAGTAAGCTGGCATTATCTCGATGTCGCCTGAGAATGGTGTTCTGTGGAAGAGGCATTGTGTATTAATTTGCGGTTTCTTGATTTGCACTATAGAATTTGTACAGTTGGAGGTGTGGATATGCAGACTATGAAACCTGGAGCGAAAGTTTGTGGGAGTATAATCCACGGGAAGACCGTATAAGTGTAACATGTTAGTCACTTGATTGTTAAGGATTGAAACCAAGTATGAAGATCATGGTACTATCGCTAATGTGAGAGTTTATGCTTGGAAGGCGCTCTATTCCTTGGTTGTGGACGGTGGAGGTTTGTTTCGGATTAGACGGATTCTTATGTGTGTCATGAATAAGTCCATTATTCATCCTTGGAAGGTGTTGGCCTAGTATGGTATGATCAAAATTGGCTTGAGGTCCGTTGGTGGGTCTAATGTGAATGTGTGCTCTACGTCAAGTCAGATGTGTTCATTCGACATAACAATTCTTACGGAGGAGTCTTTAGGCATTGGATTTTATTCCCTTCGCCAGCAATTCCATGTAATACTCTATTGTGTCGGGTGGGTTATGGGACGACTTCATTATTCACACGTGTGTTGTGATCTCGTGTAGCTTGTGGCATTATATGAGCAGGATAGCTCTCGAGATGCAGGTCATTTATTGCACCTTAGTCGTGCTTGGGTTTTGTAGCGTATGGCGCTATCCGTCTCCCCAGAGTTGTATTATTCTCGTGGTGTGTTTTTGGTCGATATTCGGGCATTTCATAAGTATAAGCATTACGGTTGATGGGTGTTATTGGTTGTTGTGTTGATCGGGTGGCATGCCGGCACGGGTATATTGTTTGGATCGGGTGGCACGCCGCCACGGGTATGTTGTTTGGATAGGGTTCCATGCCGAAATAGTATCATATGTGGATCGGCTTGCACACCACAATAGTGAGATGTTGAGTAAGGTTCCCTATACTTATTTCTGTGTATTTTGTTTCTTATTCTTTGAGAAAGGTTCATAGAATCTTTTCGGCTGTTTTATTCGTTATGTGGCTGGGTAGTTCCTTATCTGAGTTCGTTCTTCCTTATGAGTCATATTCGAGTTATAGCTTGTTGTCACTTGATGGTGCTGTATGAGATTGTAGACGATGTTAGAGGTGGCTTATTGCCAGAGCAGCTTGTACGGGGTGAGACGAAGTTATTGGACCCGAGATCGGTGCGATCGGATTTAAATACGGTATATTAAAGAGAAAATATCGTTATTCAGTTTAGAATGTTGTAAGGATTCTTGTCAAGTGAAGAGACTCCATGGATTATCATTTTGGCCGGTGGTTATGAGTTTCTACACATCTCTTTCGTCGTGGCGGTATTGCTAGAGTTGGGATGGGGCTTACATGTGTTATGAGGCATATTGCGGGCATTGGATTCATGGAATTACAGCTATTGTGGTCAAAAAATGTTATAATAGGCATGTGAATTATGCGGTGCATGGTGTGATTTCAGCAAAGGTGCATGATAGTGTTATTGTAAAGTGTGTAGTGATTGATGTGGTGTTCGTATGTTAGAATCAGGTCTCGTGTAGAATTTCGGATGTTGAAATTTGGTTCTAAGGCTTATTAGCTAAGTTTATAGGGAGGATCTTCAGTCTGGCTCGAGCTAATGTGCTCACATGGGTTGTGGTGGCAGGGGCAGGTCCACGAGGTTTTAAACAGTGATTTTGGACAACTCTGGAACAGTTCTTGGCACGTTCGAGGACAAACGTATGTTTAACTGGGGAAAAATGTAACGACCTGACCGGTCGTTTTGAGCTTTAGCGTGTCGCTTGGCAGTTTGAGACCTGGGGTAGCTTGATTTCATGTTTAATAACTTGTACGCATAGTTGGAATAGAATTTCGGGAAGTTCAGAGTTGATTCAGATTAAAATATATAATTTTGCAAGCTTTAAATTGGAAGAATTGACTAAGGTTTGACTTTTGAGTAAACGACCTCGGAATAGGGATTTGAAGGTTCCAATAGGTTCGTATGATGATTTCGTACTTGGTCGTATGTTCGGGTTGAGTATCAAGTCACCCGATAGCATTTCATCGCTTATTGTGGAAAGTTGGCATGTTGAATGTTTTAGAATTTCCTAGGTTTGAGGTGGAGTTTGGAAATATTGATGTTTGTTTGGGGTTTCGATCCTTGGAATAGGTTCATATCGTGATTTGTCACTTGTGCGTAAAGTTTGGCGTTATTCCGGAATGATTTGATATGATTCTGACGTGTTCGTCGAAGTTTTGAAGTTTGAAAGTTGAAAGAAAGATGTTTATCGTCGATTCATGATTTTTATGTTATTTGTGGCATTTCGAGCCTTTGGATAAGTTTATAAAAGGTATTGGGACTTGTTGGTAATTTTTCACAGGGTCCCAAGGGGCTCGAGTGAGTTTCGGGGTGGTTTCGGACCAGTTCTAGGCCATTTTAATTGCTGGGTTTTGGCTACAGCAGTGTGCATCGCGATCATGGACATTGGATCGCGTTCGCAAAGAGCAAAATGGGAGAAATGGGTATGTAGTCGCGTTCGTGGAGACAGATTCGCGTTCACGAAGAAGAAATATTTGCTGCACAGGGCTGACTTTGGAAGCTCATATCTTGCAATCTAGAAGGAATTTGAAGATGATCCAAAAATAAAAATTGTACCCCTTGGTGTCTAGTTTTCAGAAAGTTAAAACCTTTTGTAATTTGGATTTTTTTGACAAAAACCTATGACCATTATACTAGAGGCTGTCTGGAGGAGTTGGGCAGCTTGTTCTTCGCGATCACGATTGGTTTTCTGCTATTGCGAAGGGCAATTTTGAGCTGAGAAAAGTTGTGCTTCGTGATCGCGAAGCATTTTCGACGATCACGAAGGGTAAATACCTGGGCAGAAGCTATATTTTGGGGGTTTCGGTCATTTTATCATATTTGGAGCTATGGAGCTCGGATTGAAGCGTTTTTTGCCATATAGATAGGGGTAACTTTTTACTACTTGATTTTGATTATATTTCATAAATCTATCCTCGTTTTTGGCATTTGATTGATAATTTTAAAAAATAAATTGGGGAGTTTTGAACGTTGATTCGGAGTCATATCTGAGTGAAACTAGTATGGTTGGACTCGTAATTGAATGGGTTATCAGATTTTGTGAGTTTTGTCGGGTTCTGGGCAAGTGGGCTTGGTGGTTGACTTTATTGCCGTTTTGAGCGGAGTTGGGAATTGTTATAAATTGATTTATTATGAGTATTAGAGTATATTTTTATTATTTTGCACATTGTTTGACTAGTTTTGGAGAGACGGACATCGGTTTGAAGTGTTAGAGTGTTGTTGGAGCAGGTTATGGAACTTCAGAGCAAGGTAAGTCTCCTATCTAACCCTGTGAGAGGGAATTTACCATGTAGGTGTTATATTCTTATGTGCTACATGTTGTGGGAGCTACACACGTATGAGTTGATGAGTGTCCGTGCGTATGCTAGAATTCTTGATTATGTCCGGGTAGACTATGGTTCAAGCCATGCTACATATGGGGATAGACTCGCTATTGTAGAGATGTGATGATCTACTTGATAATCCGCGGAATAATTTGTGCTTCCCTTATGAATTCCTCCCGCGTTGTGCATTTTCATCGGAAAGATTTCCTTAAAGTTCATAACACACACTTTTATTCATTAGTGGGGTTAAGGACCCGTTAAAGCTTCTTACACTAATGGGATCGGGTTGATCGCCTCGGCATGATTATGTACTACAATCTTATGGGAGCGGGCCATTCGCCTCAGCAGTATAATAGATGCATCTTTGGTTCATCTCGTTTGACCCTCGGAGGTGTACACATTATTATGAGATCGGACCGTATGCCTCGACATTTCTATAAAATACTCTTATGGGATCGGGCTGTTCTCCTCGGCAGCGTCGTGCGTAATATTTTACAAGAAACCAGCGTATCCGTGTATTTTCTTGATTTGAGTTGTGACGACCTATCTGGTAAGGTCCATTTCATATATACTCTAGTTGAGGAGGTAACTGAGTTTTCCTGATTTGAATTTACTGTTCAGAGGAGGATTGTACCACGTACCTATATTTGTTTATATTGTTTATTTACCCTGCCTCATATTTATTTACTTCCTACTGTATTTGATTTGTTGGATCACTAGTAAATGTCGATGTCAATCCCTCGTCACTATCTTCTCCAGGGTTAGGATAGATACTTACTTGGTATGCGTTGATTTACGTACTCATGCTACATTTGTTGCACTTATTGTGCAGGTGTGTATATATATATATATATATGGTGGTGTTTTGGGCGCAAAGGCGCGGCTGTTGTGGGGACTTTACGGTGAGTTGCATTCCATGTTATGATCCGCAGCATACAAAGTCTGAACACTGTGGACCAGGGCTCACATTTGAGAACCCTCACAGCCTCAACATTCATCGTAATTGCGATAGAGACTTCGCAATTGCGAACTAGAGAGCATCGCAAAAGTGAATTATTGTTCGCAATTGCTAACTTAGGTGAAATCTAGCAGTCTTCTCAATTGCGAAGGGGGAGTCGCAATTGTGACATCAGAGCCCCCAATTGTGATGCTGGTGCTCGCAATTGCGACACCTAAGCACTAGCAGCACCAATAGTCTAATTTCAGTCCAAAACCATTTCGAAACATGTCTGAAACACATCTGAGCCCTCGAAGCTCCAAACCAAACATCCAAACAAGTCTAAAAACATCATACAAACTCGCTTGCACAATCAAAACACAAAAATAATGTCTAAAACTATGAATCGAACACTGAAACGCATGAATTTCAAAGTAAAGATCAAGAATTTCTAAAGTTATAACTAAACGTCCGAATCTTATCAAATCAACTCCAAATGACAGCAAATTTTGCAGACAAATTCTAAATACCATAACGAATCTATTCCAACTCCCAAAATCAAATTCCTAGTTCGATTGTTTAAAGTCAACTTAAGGTCAAACCTTTCAACTTCAAATTGCAAAATTTCGGCATATCAATACAAATCAACCTACAGACTTCCAAAATCAATTCTGAGCATACTCTGAAGTCCAAAATCATAATAAGAAGCTATCCGAGCCATAAAAATATAGTTCCGGGGTCGTTTTCACAAAAGTCAAAGTTTGATAAACATTTTCTAATTTACACCTCAAAGTCAAGAATCAAGGGTCCAAATCAAACCGAAAGCCTCTCGGAACAAAATTAACCAACCTCGCAAGTCGTAAAATCATAAGCATGCATGTGTGAAGCATAAAAAATATGTCACGACCCAAAATCACATGTGCCGTGATGGCGCCTATCGCGATACTAGGAAAGCCGACAACTCACAAATAACATGCATCTTTAATTTAAACATACTGAAATATGCTTAAGTAAATAAAATCTCATAATAACTGGAAGGAAAATATCGCAACTCAATACTTCCTTAAAATTCGGGTGTCACTAGGTACATGAGCATCTATACAATAATATGGTCTGACTGCGGAAACACTATAGGTAGAATAGTTTAAATGAAACTAAAGAAAAAGGAGGAGAGTCAAGGATTGCGGATGCCAAGGCAACTACCTCCATAGTCTCTGAACTGAATAAGCCCCTACACTAGCAACCTCCGTGCCCGGTAGCATCTCGATCTGCACACGAAGTGCAGAGTGTAGTATGAGTACAACCAACTCAAAAAGTAACATAAATAAACACGGTAAGGTAAGAGAAGCATAAATTATTAATGATACTAGCTATCACTTGTGTAGTTCCATCTTTTAAACCGGTAGAGAACAATATTGAAAATTAACTCATCAAGTTTCGTAAGAAAACAGCTGTGTGTGTGCATGTGTATAATCTCTCAAATACTCTGCTAAGAAAATATCATGGCATGTAGAGGTGATAAGCAGTTAAATCGGGTAAATGATCAAGGAAATACAAAATCCACACAACACTGGTCGGATTCTCTCAACTTTCGATATCTGTTCCAAACCATTGATCAGTATTCTCAATAACCACGTGTACACCATCAAGAGAGAAACATGAGAGGGTGACCCTAGGGGGGATACATATCCACACGCTACATGAACAACTTACATGCTGCAAGGATAACTCACGTGCTAATAATAGAACCCGCACGGACAACTCACGTGCCAATAAAACAATCCACCCTATATGGTCACAGGTCTCCAGTCCAAGCATATCATGCAGGAGAAAATAAAAAGGCATACATGTATGTGATGAATGAATAACAATTCTCAAACTCTTGAACTAGTATAAATCACATATTAACGTGTAGGCCCAAGCAAAGTGTGCTATCATAGCTCAAATTAGAAATTCCATCACTGAAAAGCATTTATCAAGTTCGTTCAGGGATTAAACCTCTATGTAGCCTCAGCATGGCTGAAATAGATCACACAAACTATTACAAACATGAGAAATATCATCGATTAAAGCTTAATAGTCAATTCTAGGCTTATAAGAGCCCGAGCGCAACCCGAACATGAATAAATGACCCCGGTGCGCGCACATGGGTTCATCCCCAAGCATGTGCGCACCCAATAGCACGTAACTATCAAAACAATTCAGGCACCTAGTGCCTCAACTGAGTTTAAATAAGATACTAATCTCAAGAAAATCAAATCACTCCGCTAGAAAGACCTTACCCCGCGTATCGGCCTCCGAAAGGATCGAATCTAGCCAAAAATAATGTAATACTATCAACAAAAGCTATAGGATTTTATTCAATTAATAAAGCTATGATCTTTAATTGAGGTCAAAAAGTCAACTCAAAAATTCAACAACGGACCCACTTCTAGGAATCCGAAATTACAAAAATTTGAACACCCATGAGTCCAACCATACCAAAATTACTCAAATCCGATCACAACTCGACCTTCAAATCCTCGAATTATAGCCTATGAAGTTTCTACAATTTTTCCCAATTTTTCAAACCGGAAACACTAATTAAATGATGAAATCAACGATATATTTATGTATATTAGCAAAACAAAATGGGTTCAAACTATCATTTTTGAAATCTATCTGTGCTGCCATGTCATTAGCTTTCACGATCGAGTACCAACAATCGCGATCGCGTATAACAACATTGCCCAGCTCACAAAAGCCTCTTTCGCGGTCGCGTGAACCCAGTCGTGAAGGCGGAGAATTACCTACCCAAGCTTATGCGATCGCGATCCACCACTGGCGAACGCGGAGAACACCACGTGCCTCCCCAGCTGCCTCACTTACTTGTACGCAAACACGATCCATTGTATGTGTTCGCGAAGCACAAGATTCTCAACTTCCACGATTGCATCCCTCACTATGCAAACGCGAAGAGGAAAATTTCAACAGCCCTTACAAACGCTTCTCGATCGCGGACCTATCTTCATGATCGCATAGAAAGAAACTAGAACACGGAACATCAGCAGACTTCAGCAATCTTCAAAGTCCAATTCCAATCCGTTAACTGTTCAAAAACCACTCGAGGCCCCCGGGACCTCAACCAAACATACCAATAAGTCCTAAAACACAATACGAACGTAATCGAGGTATCACATCACATCAAACAACATCAAGAACACGAATCACACCCCAATTCAAGCCTAATGAACTTATGAACTTCTAACTTCTACATTCGATGCTGAAACCTATAAAATCAACTCTGATTAACCTCATATTTTGCACACAAGTCATAAATGACAGAAGGGGCCTATTCCAACTTCCGCAACCAAAATCTGAGCCTGGTAACCATAACGTCAACTCCCGGTCAAAATTCTCAACTCTCCAAACATCCATTTTTCCAACTTTTACTAATTCAAACTAAAATCAACTACGTACCTCTAATTCACTATCCAAACATACTCCTATGTCTAAAATCACCCTACGGAGCTATCGGATAACAACTTAGGCTTCCATCCTTGGTACTAAGTGTCCCAATTCATTCCAAAACATCCACAGAACCAAACCAACCACCCCAACAAGTCACATAACAACAATTGATTAAACAATAGGCAGTAAATGGGAGAACTAGGCTACATCACTCAAAACAACTGGCCGGGTCATTACATCCTCCCCCTCTTAAACAAATATTCGTCCTCTAACGGGTCTAGAATCATACTTTGAGTCTCAAATAGGCATGGATATCTGCTTCGTATCTCCCGCTCAGTCTCCCGAGTTGCCTTCGTGACTGGCTGACCTCTCCACTGCACCTTCACTGAAGCTATGTTCTTTGAACTCAACTTTCAAACCTGCCTTTCCAAAATGGCCATCGGCTCCATATCATAAGTTAAATCACCATCCAACTGAACCGTGCTGAAATCCAAAACATGTGACGGATCGCTAACATACTTTTGCAGCATGGAAACATGAAATACTGGGTGAATACTCGATAGACTAGGCAGAAATGCAAGCCTGTAAGCCACCTCTCCAATCCTCTCAAGCACCTCAAAAGACCCAATATACCGAGGGCTCAACTTGCTCTTCTTCCCGAACCTCATGATACCCTTCATGGTGAAACTCTGAGTAATACCTTCTCTCCCACCATGTAAGCAACATCCGGAACCTTTGGATCGACGTAACTCTTCTATCTAGACTGCACCGTGCGAAGCCAATCCTGAATCAATTTAACCTTATCCAAAGCATCCTGAACCAAGTCAGTACCTAATAGCATAGCCGCACCCGGCTCGAACCAACCCATCGAAGACCAATACCGTCTCCCATACAAAGCCTCATATGGAGACAACTGATCGCAAGAGCCCCCGAAATCCATGACACAAGTGTGTAGCATATCCTCCAATATAGGAATAGTGCACTCTGACTAATTGTTCGTCTGAGGGTGGAATGTTGTATTCAGCACTACTCTCTAAAATTGTGATGTAAATTGTGCACCCCAATCTAAAATGATAGACACCGGCACACCGTGAAGGCGAATAATCTAAGGGATGTAGATCTCAGCCAATCTCTTCGATGAATAGATAGTCCCAACTAGAATAAAATGTGCGGACTTGGTCAACCAATCCACAATCACCCAAATAGCATCAAACTTCATCGAAGTCCGTGGGAGCCCAACTACAAAATCCATGTTGATACGCTCCCATTTCCACTCCGGAATCTCAATCCTCTGAAGCAATCTGCCTGGTCTATGATGCCCGTACTTCACCTGCTAACAATTTAGGCATCGAGCTACAAACCCTACTATGTTTTTCTTCATCCTCCTCCACCAGTAGTGTTGCCTTAAGTTTTGATACATTATTGCGGCACCCAGATGAATTGAATACCGCGAACTGTGGTCCTCATCAAGAATCAACTCACGTATCCCATCTACATTAGGCACACACATCTGACCCTGCATCCGCAACACCCTATCTTTCCTAATAGTAACCTCCTTGGTATCACTATGTCCTTAAGGACAAGCAAATGGAGATCATCATACTGGCGCTCTCTAATTCTATCATATAACGAAGACCGAGAAACCACACAAGTTAGAACCCGGCTGGGCTCCGAAACATATAATCTCATAAACTGGTTGGCCAAGGCCTGAACATCAACTGCAAGCAGTCTCTCACCAATAGGAATAAATGCAAGGCTACCCATACTCACCGCCTTTCTACTCAAGGCATCGACCACCACATTGGCCTTCCCGGGATGATACAGAATGCTAATATCATAGTCCTTTAGTAGCTCCACCCATCTCTGTTACCTCAAATTTAGATCCTTTTGTTTGAACAAGTGCTGGAGACTCCAATAATCCATAAATATCTCACAAGACACACCGTAGAGATAATGCCTCCAAATCTTCAACACATAAACGATGGCTGCCAATTACAAATCATGAACAGGGTAGTTCTTCTTATGGGGATCCAATTGGCGCGAACCATAATTAATCACTCTAGCCTCCTGCATCAAGACACACCCACTACCAATCTGAGAAGCATTACAATACGCATTATAAGAACCCGACGTTGAAGGCAAAACTAGAACTGAAGTTGTGGTCAAGGCAATCTTGAGCTTCTTAAAGCTCTCCTCAAACTCATCCAACCACCTGAAAGGAGCACCCTTCTGGGTCAACCTGGTCAAAGGCACTGTAGTGGACGAAAATTCCTCCACGAAGCGCCGATAATATCCGGCCAAGCCGACAAAATTCTGAATATTAGTAGTTGAAGATGGTCTGGGCCAACTCTGGACCGCCTCCATCTTCTTTGGATCCACCTTAATCCCCTCACTAGGCACCACGTGCCCTAAGAACGCCACCGAACTTAGCCAAAACTCACACTTGGAGAACTTGTCATAAAGCTTCTCCTACTTTGTAGTACAATCCTCAGATGTTGTGCATGTTCCTCCTGGTTATATGAGTACACCAGGATATCATCAATGAATACTAGGAGAAACTAATCAATATATGGCTGAAATACATTGTTCATCAGATGCATGAATGTTGCTGGGGCGTTGGTCAGCCCAAAAGACATTGCAAGGAACTCATACTGGCCATAACGGGTCCTAAATGTCGTCTTTAGAATATCCGAGTCCTGAATCTTCAACTAGTGATACCCAGACCTCAAATCAATCTTAGAGAACACTTTCTCTCCCTGAAGGTGGTCAAACTAATCATCAATGCACGGTAAAGAATACTTGTTCTTAATTGTAGCTTTGTTCAATTGCATATAATTGATGCACATCCGCATAGTACCATCCTTCTTCTTCACAAACAGAACTGGTGTACCCCAAGGCAACATACTAGGCCTAATCAACCCCTTATCAAGAAGCTCCTGAAGTTGCTCTTTCAATTCCTCCAACTCTCCTGGTGCCATATGATACGGTGGAATAGAAATGGGCTGAGTGCCCTGCACCAGGTCAATACCAAAATCAATATCCCTGTCGGGTGACATGCCCAATAGGTTTGCAGGAAGCACATCCAGAAAGTCTTGCACTACCAGAACAAAATCAATAGTAGGAGTATCAGCACCAATATCCCTTACGAAAGCCAAAAATGACAAACACCCCTTCCCAACCATCCGTTGGGCCTTTAGATAAGAAATCACCCTACCAGGAACATAATCTAGAGAACCTCTCCACTCGATCCTTGGCAACCCCGACATCCCCAACGTCACGGTCTTAGTGTGTCAATCCAGAATAGCATGACATGGAGACAACCAATCCATACCGAAAATCACATCAAAATTAGCCATACTAAGTAATAAGAGATCAACTCTAGTCTCTAATCCTCCAATGGTGATATCACACGACCGATACACACGGTCCACAACAATAGTATCGCCCATTGGCGTAGATACATGAACACATGAAACTAAGGACTCACGAGGAATATCAAAATAACAAGTAAAATAGGAAGATACATAGGAATAAGTACAACGAGTGTCAAATAATATGAAGGCATCTTTGTGGCACACTAAAATAATACCTATGATCACTGCCTTTTAAGTAATAGCCTCTGGACTGGAAGAAATGCATAGAATCGAGCCTGACCACTACCTGATAGGCCTCCCCCTCTAGGAGACCTTTAGTTGCATGTGCCCTACCCGGAGTTGGCTGAGCAGGTGGTGTAGTTGTTGGTGCCGATATCATTGGCCGAGAACTCTGCTGTGGAACCCCACTCAATAGTCTAGGGCAATCCCTCTAGAGATGACTCAAGTCCCCGCACTTGAAACAACCCCTCCTCTGACAGAGTTGTTGCCCTTGATAACCCGAGGAATTGCATGTAGAAGCCTGGGAAGACGAAGCATCAAGAGAACTCTATGCTAGTAACGCACTGAATGATGACTAACCCGAACGAGCATTGTAAGAACCATGTCTAACGGATGCACCACAATGAATCGAAAGAGCCATCTAAGGGGGCCTATAAGGACGACCCCTACTGTGATGGGACTGACCACAGAATAAACACTGCTGAAACCACCCAAACCACAAGGCGTCTTGGCCTCCCTCTCCTAATGCTCTTGACTATGGACCAGCTGTAACTGCCTGGCAATATCAACAATCTCGTTGAATATAGAACCTGATACATTCTCTTAAGTCATAACAAGGCGCAGTCCATAGTTGAGGCCATCAATGAACCTCTTAATCATCTCCCTCACTGTGGGAACCAACCAGACCGCGTGAAGAGCCAACATTGAAAATATCATCTCGTACTGGGTCATATACATACCCTCATAGCATAGCTGCTCAAACTGCCTGCGCAACTCCTCCTTGCAGGTCGGTGGCACAAACTTCTCGAAGAAGAGAATGGCAAACTCGTGCCATGAAAGTGGTGCAACACCGACTGTCCTGCCCCGAATAGGTCTCCCACCATCTGAAGGCTGCCCCTGTCAGCTGAAAAGTAGTAAATGAGACCCCACTAGTCTCTAGAATATGCGTCGTGCAAAATATCCGCTGGCACCTATCGAAGAAGTCCTAAGCATCCTCTCACTCAGTCCCACTAAATTTTGGAGGCTTGAGCCTCCCAAACCTCTCTAATCTCTTCTGCTCCTCATCACTCATAATGGGATCCACCTGGGCCTTAGCAACTATAATCGGTTGGGTGGTAGTACCCCAGTGTCTGAAATCCCTTCACCACCTACTCTAGAGTACGGGTGGCAGGAGTCTGAGTACCTCCCCCAGCTAGAGTAGTGGCTGGTGTAGCCTAAACTAAAACTGCCTGAGCAAGGCTAGTGCAAACAGTCAATATCTGAGCCAAAGCTTCCTAAAGGCCTGGAATCATAATAGGCACAACTGGTGCCTGAGTTGGTCCCAACGACTCAACCACATCTGAAATCTTCTCCTCAGCTGGAGCAATTGGTGGGTCCACATGTGCTTCTCTAGCTGCTGTACGAGTTGCACCCCGGCCTCTATTGCAGCTCTGGCCTCTCATGGCCCTAGCTGGTGGTATTGGTGGCCATTCGCCTGGTCCAGTAGCACGTGTTCTCATTATCTTTGAGAGATTAGAATAATAGAAGTTTAGTTTCTGAAATCAACAAATTCGCACGACAAGAATATAAGAAAGTGAAGATTTCCTAATTGTTCGGCAACCTCTCGAAGATAAGTACAGACGTTTCCGTACCGATCTGTAAGACTCTACTAAATCTACACATTACTCGTGAGTCCTATATAATCTACGCTCTGATACCAACTTGCCACGGACAAAAATCAAATGTGTCGTGATGGCGCCTATCGCGATACTAGGCAAGCCGACAACCCACAACTAACATGCTTCATTAATTTAAACACAGCGAAATAGGCTTAAGTAAATAAAATCTCATAATAACATGAAGAAAAACACCGCAACTCAATACAGAATTCCCTAAAATTCGGGTGTCACTAAGTACATGAGCATCTATACAATAACATGGTATGACTGCGGAAACACTGTCTAGGAAGATAGAACAGTATAAATGAAACTAAAGAAAAAGGAGGAGAGTCAAGTTCTGCGGACGCCAAGGCAGCTACCTTGATAGTCTTCGAACTAAATAAGCTCTAACACTAGCAACCTCCGTGTCCTGAAGCACCTAGATCTGCACACGAAGTGCAGAGTATAGTATGAGTACAACCAACTCAAAAAGTATCGTAAATAAACAAGGCAAGGTAAGAGAAGCATAAATTATTAATGATACTAGCTATCACTTGTGTAGTTCCATTTTTTAAACTGACACAGAACAATATTGAAAATTAACTCATTAGGTTTCGTGAGAAAACATTCATGTGTGTGCATGTGTATAGTTTCTCAATTACTCTGCTCGGACAATACCATGTCATGTAGAGGTGATAAGCAGTTAAATCAAGTAAATGATGAAGGAAATATAAAATCCACACAACATTGGTTAGATTCTATCAATTTTTCATATCCGTTCCAAACCACTGATCAATATTCTCAATAACCGCGTGTACACCATCAAGAGAGAAACATGAGAGGGTGACCCTAGAGGGATGGATCCGTATCCACACGATGTACGAATAACTCACGTGATAATAATAGAACCCGCATGGACAACAAACGTTCCAATAACATCAATATATGGGTCTGCACTAACAACTCACATACCAATAACACAATCCAACCGGTATGGTCACAGGCCTCCAGTCCAAACATATCATAGAGGAGCAAATAAGCAAGTATACATGTATGTGATGTATGAATAACAATTCTCACGTTCCTGAACTAGTATAAATGACATGCTAACGTGTAGCATGTGCAAAGTGTGCTATCATAGCTCAAATCGGAAATTCCATCACTGAAAAGCATATATCAAGTTTGTTCAGGGATTAAACCTCGATGTAGCCTCAGCATGGCTCAAATAGATCACACAAACTGTTACAAACATGAGAAAGATCATAAATTAAAACTTAACAGTAAATTCTAGGCTTATAAGAGGCTGAGCGCAACTCGAACAAGAATAAATGACCCTAGTACCCGCACATGGGTTCATCCCTACACAAGTGCGCACCCAATAGTACGCAGCTATCACTACAATTCAGGCAACTAGTGCCTCAATCAAGTTTAAATAAGATACTTACCTCAAGCAAATCATTCACTCTGCTAGCAAGCCCTTCCCCCGCGTATCGGCCTCCGAAAGGATCGAATCTAGCCAATTGATTCCAATTAATAAAGCTACAATCATTAACTAAGATCAAAACATCAACTCAAAAAGTCAACCCCGGGCCCACCTCTCGGAATCCAACAAAATTAACAAAATCCAAACACCCATTCAACCACGAGTTTAACCATACCAAAATTACTCAAATCTGATCACAACTCGACCTTCAAATCCTCAAATTAAAGCCTATGAAGTTTCTATAATTTTCCCAACACAAAACGATAATTAAATGATGAAATCATGATATATTCATGTATTGTCAAACCCCGAAATTCTCACCTTCGGACCGTGATGGCGCCTAATATTTCACTTGCTATGCAAGCCAACGTTAGAATAATTTTAAATCTTTTTAACAATTCTTCTTAATTAAATAGTAATGAAACCAACAACTGGAATAATATCTGAAATTTAAATGAACAATCCAAAATAATAACGATGTCTAAATACCATCCCAGAACTGGAGTTACAAGTGCACGAGCCCATGTACTCCGTAAGTGCCGAGCTTAACCTCGATGAATTAGTAACGAGGCTAACGCATGTCACTTACATTAATATTTACACAATAATAATAATAACAATAGGAATATAGGTAGGAAACAAAAATCATATCAATAACTAAAGTCAATTCATCAGTCATAGCTAATTATTTCTTTTATCATTTCGTTGCGGCATGCAACCTGTTCCCACAAAATAATCATTCAATTGATTTTCGTTGCGGCGTGCAACCCGATCCAACAATATAAAATTTCAATTAAATTCTGTTGCGGCGTGCAACCCGCTCCAACAATATAAATTTAAAATAAAATCCGTTGCGGCGTGCAACCCGATCCAACAATATAATCCTTCAATTAAATTCCGTTGCGGTGTGCAACCCGATCCAACAATATAATCCTTCAATTAATTATGCTGCGGCGTGCAACCCGCTCCAACAATATAAACTTAAAATAAAATCCGTTGCGGCGTGAAACCCATTCCAACAATATAATTTAACAACAGTTAAATGTAAAAACTACTCCAATAAATTCCACATTTAATAAGAAATTGTTAGGTGATAAAGCATACAAAAATTATTATTTATTTAGGAAACAAGTAATGACAAGTAGCAATTAATTGTGGAAATCAGGGATATAATAGGCAATTTAATATTTAATATGCTAAATGTCAAGTAGCAATTAAGACACATAAGTCTAATAAGCATGTA
This sequence comes from Nicotiana tabacum, assembly GCF_000715075.1. Classification (NCBI taxonomy): domain Eukaryota; kingdom Viridiplantae; phylum Streptophyta; class Magnoliopsida; order Solanales; family Solanaceae; genus Nicotiana; species Nicotiana tabacum. The sequence goes on from NC_134096.1 coordinate 4,752,773, forward strand.
GCAATTATAGCATGAATTCAATACATAATATTGGACAAGGAATATGAGAGAAATAATTAATATAATAATTAATTCATAATTTAAAATAATTTATGATTTTCAGATAAACATGCAACCAATCAAAGTGACGACGTATAGGCACTCGTCACCTCGCCTATACGTCGTTGCACATGAAATTCACGTAATAATAATTCAAGGGTTCTATTCCCTCAAGTCAAGGTTAACCACGACACTTACCTCGTTTTGCAATTTCAAGTGATCACTCGGCCACAACTTTACCTTTTGAGTTAGTCTCCAAACCAATCAGACCTATTAAATTATTGGCCAACAATTGAATTGGAGCTTTAGAAATTGTTCATAATTCGAAAGAGACTTAATTTAAGTCATTTTAGGAAAAATCAACCAAAAGTCTATGTGGGGACCACTTTTTGGAAACCGATGAAAAATTATGAAATCTAGACACCCGTTCCAATACGAGTTCAACCATACTAAAATTATCGAATTCTGATATCACATTGTCTTTCAAATCCTAAATTTTCGTTTTTGGAAAGTTTTTACGAAAATTTCAATTTCTTCCATCTAAATTCTAAATCAACGATGAATATAAATATGGATTTATGAAATATAATCACTCTCGCATATAGGACACTTATCCAAATCAAAATCGTGAAACATCCCTTTGAAATCTCCCAAATCCGAGACTTAAAACTCAAAAATGAGTAAAAATGGCAAACTTCCGAATTTATGGACTCAGTCCAGTCTTCTCGCATCTGCGGACACAAGTTCCGCATATGCGGACTCGCATTTGCAAGACAAGGCCCTCATTCACTATGCCAGGCTGCCAGGTGATGTTCTGCATATGCGGACATTCCTGTCGCATTTGCGACTGCGCAGAAGCGCTGATGCAGCCGCAGAAGCGAGAGGTTCAGCATTTGCGATCCTCCGTTCGCATAAGCGGTCGTGCACCTGTGCGATTCATCTCCGCAAAAGCGAAGCAACAGCCCAAGGCCTAAGTCCCAGAAGTGACCAGCTTCCCACAGAAGCAGCTGCGCACCTGCGCACCTGCGGTCACCTATTCGCATGTGCGATTACACCAGGTTTTGCCAAGAACAAGTTTCTTTCAAAACAATCTAAATGATCCGAATTTCATCCAAAACTCACCCGAGCCACTCGAGATCCCCTCCAATTATACCAACCAGTCCCGTAACATAACGCAGACCTACTCGAGGTCTCAAATCACATTAAACAATGTCGAAACTACAAATCACAACTCGATTCAGACTTACGAGTTTCAAACTTGTCACTTTTCAAAACTCGTGCCGAAACGTATTAAATGAATCCGGAATTATTTAAAATTTGGCGCACAAGTAATAAATTACATAACAGAGCTATTCCAAATCTCGAAATCTCAATCCGACTCTGATATCGATAAAGTCAAATTCACGGTCAAACTTTGGAAATCTTTAAGCTTTCAAACTTCTAATTTTAAATAAATGGAAATAACTCAAGCTAGGGACCTACAAATTAAATTTTGGGCATACACCCAAGCCCCAAATTACGATACGGACCTATCGGAACAGTCAAAATACTGATCCTTGTCTGTTTGCTCAAAACATTGACCAAAGTCAACTCAAATGAGTTTTAAAGCTCCATTTCACATTTTAATCAATGATTCACATAAAAGCTTTTCGAAAAAATTTACGGACTGTGCACGCAAGCCGAGGAATGTTGAAAGGTGCTATTCAAGGTCTTAAAACACAAAAATGAATGTTTAAAATTAAATATGACATATTGGGTCATCGCATTCTCCACCTCTAAAATAATAACGAAATTAGAAAAATACCTCAGTGGATATCTACTCCGCATGTTCGACTCGGACTCCCAGGTAGCTGCCCCAATCGACTGACCTCTCCATTGCACCCGAAGTGAAGGGTAACTCTTAGACCTCAATTGCCGGACCTGCCGGGCTAGTATAGCTACTGGCTCCTCTTCATAAGTCAAATCTTTTTCCAATTGGACTGAGCTGAAATCTATTACATGGGACAGATCACCATGGTATTTTCAGAGAATGTATACATTGAACATCAGATGAATCACTGATAAACTAGGTGGTAGTACAATCTTGTAGGCTACTTCACCCACCATTTCAAGAATTTCAAAGGGTCTGATATACCTAGGGCTCAACTTGCCCTTCTTTCCGAACCTCATTACACATTTCATAGGTGAAACCCGGAGCAATAATCTTTCTCCTGCCATGAATGCAACATCACGAAATTTATGGTAAGCATAACCCTTTTGCCTAGACTAAGCTGTGCGAAGTCGATCCTGAATAACCTTGACCTTATCTAAGGCATCCTGTACCAAATCAGTACCCAACAACCGAGCCTCTCCCAATTCAAACGAGCCAAGTAGCGAACTACATTGCCTCCCGTATAATGCTTCATATTGAGCCATCTGAATGCTCGACCGGTAGTTGTTATTATAGGCAAACTCCGCAAGTGGAAAGAACTGATCCCAAAAACCTCAAATGTCTATAACATAAGCGCGAATCATATCTTCCAATATCTGAATAGTGTGCTCTAACTGTCCGTATATTTGTGGATAAAATGTTGTACTCAACTCAACCCGCGTGCCTAACTCATCCTATACAGCCCTCCAGAAGTGCGAGGTGAACTGCGTACCTCGATCTGAAATAATAGACACGGACACAACGTGAAGGTGGACAATCTCGCGTATGTAAATCTCCGCTAACCACTCTGAAGAATAGGTAACTGCTACTGGAATGAAATGTGCTGACTTGGTTAACCTGTCCACAATGACCCATACTGTGTCAAACTTTCTATGAGTCTGTGGGAGCCCAACAATAAAATCCATAGTGATACGCTCCCACTTTCACTCGGGAATTTCTAACTTCTGAAGCAAACCACCAGGTCTTTGATACTCGTACTTGACTTGTTGACAATTCAAACACCGAGCTACATATGCAACTATATCCTTTTTCATTCTTCTCCACCATTAATGTATCCGCAAATCTTGTTACATTTTGGTGGCACCCGGATGAATAGAATACTGGAAACTGTGGGCCTCCTCAAGAATTAATTCATGAAGCCCATCCACATTAGGCAGACAAATACGACCCTGCATTCACAGAACTCCATCTTCCCATACAACAACCTGTTTGGCACCACCGTGTCGCACCATGTTCTTAAGGACAAGCAAATGAGGATCATCATACTGTCGTTTTTTGGTGTGCTCATACAAGGAAGACCGAGCAACTGTGCAAGCTAGAATCCGACTAGACTCTCAAACATCTAATTTCACGAACTGATTGGCCAAAGTTTGAACATCTGCAACTAACGGCCTCTCAGCAACCGTAATATACGCAAGGATGCCCATACTCACAGCCTTTCTATTCAAAGCATCGGCAACCACATTGGCCTTTCTAGGGTGATACAAAAGGGTGATATCAAGTCGTTCAACAACTCCAACGATCTTCTCTGCCTCAAATTGAGATCTTTTTGTTTGAACAAACATTGTAGTCTACGATAATCAGTGAATACCTCACACGAGACATCGTAAAGGTAATGCCTCTAAATCTTCAGCGCATGAACAATGGCTGCATGTTCTAAGTCATAAATAGGGTAATTTTTCTCATGAACTTTCAACTACCACGACGCGTATGCAATCACTCTGCCATCTTGCATTAATACTGCACCAAGCCCAATATGAGATGCATCACAATACACCGTATAAGATCCTGAACCTGTAGGCAATACCAACACTGGCGTCGTAGTCAAAGCAGTCTTGAGCTCTGAAAGCTCAACTCACACTCGTCTCACCATCTGAATGGGGCACCCTTCTGGGTCAATTTGGTCAGTGGGGATGCTATGGATGAAAACCCCTCCACAAACCGGCGATAATAACCTGCCAAACCCAGGAAACTCCGGATCTCTATAGCTAAAGTAGGTCTAGTCCAATTCTAAACTGCCTCAATTTTCTTAGGATCTACTCTTATGCCTTATGCGGATACAACATGCCCCAAAAAGGTGACCGAGTCTAACCAAAATTCACATTTCAAAAATTTGGCATATAACTGATTATTCTTCAAAGTCTAAAGCACAATCCGAAGATGATGCTCATGCTCATCTCGACTGCTGGAGTAAATCAAGATATCATCAATGTATAACACCACAAACGAATCCAAATAGGGCTTGAATACCCAATTCATCAAATTCATAAATGCTGATGGGGCATTTGTCGGCCCAAATGACATCACTAGGAATTCGTAATGCCCATACCGAGTCCGAAAAGGTGTCTTAGGGACATCAGATGACCTAATCTTCAACTGATGGTAACCAGACCTCAAGTCAATCTTTGAAAATACCTTGACACCCTGAAGCTGATTGAATAAGTCATCAATTCTTGCCAACGGATACTTGTTCTTGATAATAGCCTTGTTCAACTACCGATAATCTATACACATCCGCATTGAACCATTTTTCTTCCTTACAAATAACACTGGTGTACCAGAGGGCGAGACGCTAGGTCTAATAAATTCCTTGTCAAGTTAAGTCTTGTAACTGCTCCCTCAACTCCTTTAGCTCCGGCGGGGCCATACGGTATGGTGGGATAGAAATGGGCTGGGTGATCGGAGCCAAATCAATACAAAAGTCAATATCTGTGTCGGGTGGCATCCCCGACAAATCTGCAGGAAATACATCTGGGAACTCATAGACAACTGGGACTGAATAAGTAGATCCTAGATCAAATAGAACTGAAGCATCTCTATGGCAAACTGGAATAATACCTGTGATCACGACATCGGATGACTCGGCCTCAAGACTAGCTGGAAAAGCATAAAATCAAGGTTCAGCCCCACCACTCTGAACTGCATCCCCGGGACGGCCTCTAACTGGCTGGTCTCCACCTCTAATGGCATGACATCCACCTCTAGCTATCTGACCCCTGCCCCTAGTTGGTTGGGCGGGTGGCGGAGCAACCGGTGCCGGTATGATGGCACGAGAATTCTTCTAAGATCTATTGCTCGACAACCTACGGCAATATCTCATGATGTAACCAATATTCCCATACTCATAATACCCATCCTTTTGTTGTGGTTGTTGAAGCTGAAGCTGACCTGAGCGGGTCAGATAACCGTTGTAGTGACTCTGGAGCGGACGTACACTGATAGGAGCTGAATGTGCACTAAATGTTGGCTATCCTGAGTAAAGCATAATAGGACCGTGACTCCCTGAAGCACTGTGAGATGCCTGAAGTGCTGAATAAAATGTCCTGGGAGGATAACCCCTACCATAAGTACCCCTGCCTCTAGATGAGATGCCTCTGAAATTACCGGAATGACGGGGCCTCTTATCTGACACTGGCTCTCTCTCCTGAGCACGAACTAGCTCGATCCACCTAGCAATATTCACAGCTGTCTGGAAGAAAATATCACTCCATGTGTCCTTGACCATCTAAAGCCTGATAGTATAAATGAGTCCATAAATGAATCTCCTCACTCTCTCCTTTTCAGTAGGAAACAAGACGATGGTATGACGTGCTAAGTCTACAAATCGAGTCTCATACTGGGTAACAGTCATACTACCTTGCTGGAGATGCTCAAACTGCATGCGGTATTCCTGTCTCAATGTAATAGGAACAAACTTCTTCAGAAATAGTTCTGAGAACTGCTCCTAGGTAAGTGCAGATGAATTCACTCGTCTAGCAAGTACATAATCTCTCCACCACCTCTTGGCGAAACCAGTCATCTGAAACACAGCAAAATCGACCCCGTTTCTTTCAACTATTCCCATGTTCTGCAGTACCTCATGGCAGCGGTCAAGATAATCTTGTGGGTACTCAGATGGTGTACCACTGAAGTGAATTGGAAAGATTTTAGTAAACTTTTCCAATCTCAATAAAGCCTCAGAATACATGGCGGGCCTATCACCGGCATGTGTCGCAACAACTGGCTGAACTACCCTAACTGGCGGGACTGCTGGAGCCTGATACTGGGGAGCTATCTACTCCGGAGCAGGAGTAGTGAGAGTTTGTGCTCCTCCCCCAGCCTGTGAGACGACTGGTGCCACTGGAAATGTACCATTCTGGGCCACACCCTCCATAAGGCTCACCAAACGAACTAGAGCGTCCTGATGTACTAGAGTAGCTATGAATTCTTCCGGAACATGAACTGGTCTGGCAGGTACAGTCTGAGCTGGGACCTCCGCTTCCAAATTCATCTGAGGTTCTACAACACGTGTTGCTTCTCGAGCTCGAGGATGGGCTCTGCCTCGGCCTCTGGCGCAACCTCGGCCTCGGCCTCTGGCGCGACCTCGGCCTCGGCCTCTGGCGCGACCTCGGCCTATACCCCTGGTCAGAGTTGCCACCGGGCGCTCTGGCTCCTGTCCGGCGGTAGATGTAGTACGTGTTCTCGCCATCTGCGAGAGAACAAGAATAGAATTGTTCAATCATCGGTGATATAACAAAATCATACGACAGAATAATAAAGAAGTGATATTGTTCCTAAACTTCATAGCCTCTAAAAGATAAGTACAGACATCTCTGTACCGATCCTTTAGACTCTACTAAGCTTGCTCTTGACTCGTGAGACCTAGGTAACCTAGTGCTCTGATACCAATTTGTCATGACCCAAAATTTCTACCTTCGGATCGTGATGGCACCTAACATTTTACTTGCTAGGCAAGCCAACGTTAGAATAATTTTAACCATTTTTAACAATTCATCTTAATTAAATAGTAATGAAACCAACAACTGGATTAATATCTAAAATTTAAATGAACAAACCAAAATAATAATGATGTCTAAATACCATCCCAGAACTGGAGTCATAAATGCACGAGCTTCTAGAATAATACAAACAAGGGTCCCAATAAAAATAAAGCAATCTGAAAGAAAACACACAGCTAAGATAAAGTAGAAGGGGACTTCAGAGCTATGAATGTCGTGCAACTATACCTCAAGTCTCCTCTGATAGCTGAATCCGAGCAAATCTACAGTACGCCGCTGGGACTAACTCCGGTATCTGCACAAGAAGTGCAGAGTGTAGTATGAGTAAAACCGACCATATGTACTTTGTAAGTACCGAGCCTAACCTCGACGAATTAATGATGAGGTTAAGGCAGATTGCTTATATTAACCTATACGCAATAATAATAATAATAATAACAACAGGAATAGAGGTAAGACAGTTAAATCATATCAATAACTAAAGTCAATTAATTAGTCATAGCTAATTATTTCTTTTATCATTCCGTTGCGGTGTGCAACCCGTTCCCACAAAATAATCATTCGATTGATCTCCGTTGCGGCGTGCAACCCGATCTAACAATATAAAATTTTAATTAAATTCTGTTGCGGCGTGCAACCCGATCCAACAATATAATCCTTCAATTAAATTCCGTTGCAGCGTGCAACCCGATCCAACAATATAATCCTTCAATTAAATTTTGTTGCGGCATGCAACCCGATCCAACAATATAATCCTTCAATTAAATTCCGATGCGGCATGCAACCTCCTCCAACAATATAAACATAAAATAAAATCCGTTGCGGCATGCAACCCATTCCAAAATTATAATTTAATAACACTTAAATGTAAAACCTACTCCAATAAATACCACATTTAATAAGATATTATTAGGTAACAAAGCATACAATAATTATGATTTGTTTAGTAAATAAGTAATGACAAGTAGCAATTAATTGTGGAAATCAGGGAGAGAATAGGCAATTTAATATTTAATATGCTAAATATCAATTAGCAATTAAGACACATAAGTCAAATAAGCATGTAGCAATTATAGCATGAATTCAAGACATAATATTGGACAAGGAATATGAGAGAAATAATTAATATAATAATTAATTCATGATTTAAAATAATTTATGATTTTCAGATAAACATGCAACCAATCAAATTGACGACGTATAGGCACTCGTCACCTCGCCTATACGTCATTGCACATGAAATTCACGTAACAAATAATTCAAGGGGTCTATTCCCTCAAGTCAAGGTTAACCACGACACTTACCTCATTTCGCAATTTCAAGTGATCACTCCACCACAACTTTTCCTTTCGTGTTAGTCTCCAAACCAATCAAACCTATCAAATTATTGGCCAACAATTCAATTGGAGCTTTAGAAATTGTTCATAATTCGAAAGAGACTTAATTTAAGTCATTTTCGGAAAAGTCAACCAAAAGTTAATTTGGGGCCTACTTTTCAGAATACTTGTTCCGATACGAGTTCAACCATACTAAAATTATTAAATTCCGACATCGGATTGTCCTTCAAATCCTAAATTTTCGTTTTTGGAATGTTTTACAAAAATTCTAATTTCTTCCATCTAAATCCGAAATAAGTGATGAATATAAACATGGATTTATGAAATATAATCACTCTCGGATATAGAACACTTACCCAAGTCGATGTCGTGAAAATTTCCTTTGAAATCGCCCAAATCTGAGACTTAAAACTCAAAAATGAGTAAAAATGGCAAACTTCCGAATCTATGGACTCTGTCCACTCTTCTCGCATCTGCTGACACAAGTTCCGCATCTATGGACTCGCATTGCTAGACAAGGACCGCATTTGCAATGCTAGACTGCCAGGTTGATTTTTGCATCTGCAGACTGCGCAGAAGCGCTCATGGAACCGCAAAAGCGAGAGGTTCCGCATTTGCGGTCCTCCGTTCGCAGAAGCGGTCGCGCACCTGCGCTATTCATCTCTACAGAAGCGAAGCAATAGCCCAAGGCCTAAGTCGCAGAAGCGGCCAGCTTCCCGCAGTAGCGGCTGCACACCTTCGGTCACCATTTCGCAGGTGCGATTACACCAGGTTCTGCCAAGAACCAGCTTCTTTCAACATGCTTTAAACGATCCGAATTTGGTCTGAAACTCACCCGAGCCACTCGGGACCCAGTCCAATTATACCAACCAGTCCTGTAACATAATGTAGACCTACTCGAGATCTCAAATCACGTCAAACAACGTCAAAACTTCAAATCACAACTCGATTAGGACTTATGAGTTTCAACCTTATCACTTTATAAAACTCGTGCTGAAACGTATTAAATAAATTCGGAATGATTTCAAATTTGACGCAGAAGTCATAAATGATATAACAGAGCTATTCCAACTATCGAAATCTCAATCCAAGTCCGATATCGATAAAATCAAATTCGAGGTCAAACTTTGAAAATCTTTCAACTTTAAAATTTCTAATTTTCAGTAAATGGCGATAACTCAAGCTAGGGACCTCCAAATTAAATTCCGGGCATACGCCCAAGCCCCAGATTACGATACGGACCTACTAGAACCGTCAAAATATTGATCCGGGTCTGTTTGCTCAAAACATTGACCGAAGTCAACTCAAATGAGTTTTGAAGCTCCATTTCACATTTTAATCAATTTTTCAGATAAAAACATTCCCGAAAAATTTACGAACTGTGCACGCAAGTCGAGGAATACTGAAAGGTGCTATTCGAGGTCTTAGAACACAGAAATGAATGTTTAAATTTAAATATGACATATTGGGCCATCACATATATATTAACTAAATCCGACTTAGAAACACTTACCCCAATCCATACCTTGAAAATACCTTCAAGATTCGCCCAATTCTGAGGTTTCTAGCTCAAAATATGAAGAAATGGGTTCATGCCCTCGTTTTTGAAATTTATCTCTGCTTCCCAGTCATTAGCTTTCGGATCGCGTACCAACAATCGCGATCACGTAGAACAGATCTGCCCAGCTCACAAAATTCTCTTTCGCGATGGCGTGAACCCAGTGAACCCGGTGAACTACCTTCCCAAGCTTATGCGGTCGCGATTCACCAGTCGCAAACGTGAAAAACACCGCTTGCCTCCCAGCTGCCTCATTTCCTTGTACGCGAACGTGATCCACTGTAAGCGTTCGCGAAGCACAAGCTTCTCAACTTCCGTGATCACGTCCCATACAATGCGGACGTAAAGAGGAAAATTTCAACAGCCCTCAGAGACCCTTCACGATCGCGGACCTATCCTTGCGATCACATAGAAGGAAACAAGAACACATAACATCATCAGACTTCAGCAATCTTCAAAGTCCAATTCCAATCCGTTAAGCATCCGAAATTCACCCGAGACCCCGGGGACCTCAACCGAACATACCAACAAGTCCTAAAACATGATATGAACTTAGTCGAGGCTTTAAATCACATTAAACAACATCAAAAACATGAATCGCACCCCAATTCAAGCCAAATGAATTTATGAACTTCTAACTTCTACATTTGATGATGAAACCTATCAAATAAACTCTGATTGACCTCAAATTTTGCACACAAGTCATAAATGATACAACGGATCAATTCAAACTTCCAGAACCAAAATCCGATCCCAGTAACCATATAGTCAATTCTTGGTCGGGCGTCCGCCCGGTATGGTCACAGCTCTCCAGTCCAAACAAATCATATAGGATAAAATAAACAAGATACATGTATGTTATGAACGAATAATAATTCTCACACTCCTCGACTAGTATAAATGACATGCTAACGTGTAGGCATATGCAAAGTGTGCTATCGTAGCTCAACTCGGAAATTCAATCATTGAAAAGCATTTTTCATGTTTGTTCAGGGATTAAACCTCTATGTAGCCTCAACATTGCTCAAATAGATCGCACAAATTTTTACAAACATGAGAAATATCATAGCTTAAATCTTTACAGCCAATTATAGGCTTATAAGAGCCCGAGTTATAAGAACCTTGTAGGTTCATCCCCATGCATCTGCGCACCCAATAGCATGTAGCTATCACAACAATTCAGGAAACTAGTGCCACACTGAGTTTAAATAAGATACTTATATCAAGCAAATCAAATCACTCCAGTAGCAAGCCCTTCCCCGAGTCCGACCATACCAAAAATACTCAAATCCGATTACAACTCCACCTTCAAATCCTCAAATTAAAGCCTATGAAGTTTCTGTAATTTTCCCCAATTTTAACAATCCAAAACACTAATTAAATGATGAAATCAATGATATATTCATGTATAATAGCGAAATCCGAGGTAGAATCACTTACCAAAATCAATCCCTTGAAAATCCCTTCAAGAATCGCCCAAATCCGAGGTCTCTAACTCAAAATATGAAAAATGGGTTCAAACATTCGTTTTTGAAATTTATCTCTGCTGCCCATTCATTAGCTTTCATGATTGCAAACCAACAATCGCGATCGCATAGAGAAACTCTACCGAATGAACCCAGTCACGAACGTGGAGAACTACCTTCCCATGCTTATGCGATCGCGATCCACCACTCGCGAACGTGAAGAACACCACGTGCCTCCCAGCCGCCTCACTTCCTTGAATGCCTTTGCAAAGCACAAGATTATTAACTTCCGCGATCATGTCCCTCACTATGCGAATGCGAAAAGGAAAAATTCAACACCCCTCAAAGACCCTTTGCGATCGTGGACCTATCCTCGCGATCGGAAAGAAGGAAACCAGAACACATAACATCAGCAGACTTCAGCAATCATCAAAGTCCAATTCCAATCCGTTAAACATCTGAAATCTACCCGAGGACCCCGGACCTCAATCGAACATACCAACAAGTCCTAAAATACAATAAGAATTTAGTCGAGGCCTCAAATCACATAAAATAACATCAAAAACACGTATCGCACCCCAATTCAAGCCTAATGAACTTATGAACTTCTAACTTCTACATTCGATGCCGAAACCTATCAAATCAACTATGATTGACCTCACATTTTGCACAAAAGTACCGGTAACCAAAAAGTCAACTCTCAGTCAAACTTCTCAACTCTCCAAACTTTTATTTTTTCAACTTTCGCCAATTCAAACCAAAATCAACTACGGACCTCCAAAGCACTATCCGGACACACTTCTAAGTCCAAAATCACCCTACAGAGCTATCAGAACCGTCAAAACTCCATTCTAGATCCATTTACACATAAGTCAACACTTGGTCAACTCTTTCAACTTAGGTTTCCAACCTTGGGACTAAGTGTCCCAATTCATTCTGAAATATCCCCGGAACCAAACCAGCCACCCCGGCAAGTCACATAATAGAAATTGAGCACAGAATAAGCAGTAAATAGGGGAACGGTTCCACAACATTCAAAATGACAGATCGACATTACAAAAGGCTACGGGAGCAATTAACCAAAATGACCAGTCGTGTAACGACCCGATCGGTCATTTTGAGGATTAGCATCCTGTTTGGTGGCTTAAGGTGTCTATCAGCTTCATATTATATGTTATGACATACATGCATGATCGATTTTGAATTTTGGATGATTCAGGATTGATTTGGAAGAAGGATTCTTGTTTTAGAAGCTTAAGCGGTAAGAGTTGACCGGAGTTTAACATTTATATAGACAACTTCAAAATGGCATTTTGATGATTTCACTAGCTTCGTATGGTGATTTTGAAATTAGACATGCGTTGTGATTTGGATTTGGAGGTCCGTAGGATAATTTGAAGCATTTTGGAAGTTTTGGAAGGTTGAGAGATTTGACCGGGAGTTGACTTGGTTGATATCGGGCTCAATGACGACTCTGAAATGACATTTTGATGATTCCAATAGTTTCGTATAGTGATTTTAGACTTAGACGTGCATCCGGATTTGGAGGTCCGTAGGATAATTTGAAGCATTTTGGCGAAAATTGAAAAGTTAAAGTTTTGGAAGGTTGAGAGGTTTAACCGGGAGTTGACTTGGTTGATATTGGGCTCAGATTGCAATTATGAGAGTTAGATTAGCTCCGTTATTTCATTTGAGACTTGCATGCAAAAATGGAGGCCATTCCGTATTGATTTGGTATGTTTCAGCACGAGTTTGGAAGTTGAAAGATTTGGAAATTCATAAGTTCGATACGTGGTGTGATTCTTAGTTTTGACATTGTTTGATGTGATTTAAGGCCTCGAGTAGGTCCGTGTTATGTTATGGAACTAGTTGGTATATTCGGACGGGGTCCAGGGGGCCTCGGGGGTGTTTCGGATGGGCTACAGGCCAATTCTCCATGTTGTTGGACTGCTGATTTATTGGTAACAAATGTCCTTCTTCGCGATCACGACGATACATCCGCAATCACATAGGCTGTTTGGAGATTATCCCTTTTTCTCTTTTATGTTCACAGTGAATGGTTTGCGATCGCGAAGGTGTGAATCTGCTGCATCGCGTTCGCATCCTCTATTCCGCGATCGCGTAGTGGGCGACCATGCTAGGGAGGCCAGTATTTTGGTTCTTCACATTCGCATAGATACGTTCACGATCGCTTTAGCTGAGGCATAGACGAACCCCATTCGCATTCTTTCTTCCGCGATTGCCTAGTGCCTTTTGTGGGGCAGTAATATTTCTTCTCTGCATTTGCACTTACCTGTTCGCGTTTGCATAGCACATAATTAGCAGCTAATATTTTTCATCTTCTTGATCGCATACAAATCTTCGCGATCGCGATTCATGTTACCTGGGCAGGAGATATTAATTTCCAAAATCAAGGGCTTTGTTCCATTTTTCATCTTTTGAGCTAGAGACCTCGGATTTGAGCGATCTTTGAGGGATTCTTCACGTGTTCGATTGGGGTAAGTATTTCATATCCGAATTGATTATATTTCATGATTCCATAATAATTTTCATCATTAAATTAGTTAATTGAATGGAATAAAATGGAAATTTTGTAAAATCTTTCAAAAAATATAAAATGAGGATCTGAAGGGAGATTTGATATCGGAATTTAGTAATCCTTATATGGTTGGACTCGTTATAGAATGGGTGTTCGCATTTTGTGCATTTTGTCGGGTCCAAGGTGCGGACATGGGGTTGACTTTTTCATTTTTGTTAAAGTTTGAAGCTTTATTATTCAGATTTGTTTCCTATTATATTTATTCACGAGATGAAGTTATTTTGGCTAGATTTGAGCCGTCCGGAGGTTGTTTCAAACGAGAAGGTCATTTTAGAATATCGGTCTAGTTTCTTTGAGGTAAGTATCTAGCCTAACCTTGTGTTGGGGAACTACCCCTTAAGATTGAGTCATATGTGCTAGTTGGGCCATATGAAGGCCGTGTACGCGAGTAGACGAGTGCGTACTCGGGCTTATTTATGGAAAATTTGACCATTTAGGGCTCTTAGATTCTTATGTTCATTAGATATGAAGTTATTTTATGATGTTAAATCTTCCATTTACTAAATTCACCGTTACGTGTTTTTATATAGAATTAATTGATTCATGTTCTACCCTTGTTGCCAATTAAACTCTTATGTGTCTTGATTGAAGTTGTTGCCTCTTTTACTGCCATGTTATCTTCTCTGTAATTGCTTAACCTTAATTGAAGTTATGTTATCTTTTTTGTAATTGCTTAACCTTAATTGAAGTTATGTTGTCTTTTCTGTAATTGCTTAACCTTAATTGAAGTTATATTGTCTTTTCTGTAATTGCTTAACCTTAATTGAAGTTTCGTTGTCCCTTTCACTATTGACTTATCCTTATTTGGAATCATTGATTCATGCTATCTCTCTTATCGTCGAGTTGTACCTACGTGGAATCAGTGTTGCACATTATATCTTCCCTTGTTGAGCTATTCTTGTTGAGACCATTATTCCATGTTATGTCTTTCTCTGTGAGCTCGTTCTTCCGTTCCTTTGTGTTCTGAAGTTCTTGTGTTGATTTACTTGTCGTAGTCTCGTGTTATTGTTGTTGATGTTATTTTACTCAGTGTTATTGAGCCGAGGACTATGCGTGGTTGTAGTATTAAAATTGTTTTGAAGAGAAGTTTTGACATATGGGCACATGTGGTGAAATACCTTATATTGTGTTGTTATGTTTTGACACACATGATATTGTTGAGAGAATTGTTGGGGTGTTCGCACGTGAGTTGTCCGTGCTATTATTATTATTGATATTTACACATGCGGTGTAACAAGGCGGGCCATATATGTGGGTTGCGCATATGGCGAGACAATTTAGGAATATTATTATGTGCGTGTGGCGAGACAAGGTGGGCATTTACTTTATTGTTGCACATGTGGCGATACAAGCTGGGCTATGTCGGGGATGATTTGTGTTGACTTGTGATGGGGCATTGTTGTTGCTGATGTTTGTGTAGTGGTGTGCCTACCTGGTGTGAGTCGAGCATTTTCTATCTCGTAGTGTTGTTTCCTATGTGCCATTTGTTGTCTCTACTCTTACATGTTGACTCGAGTAGTGATAGAACACTTGCACAAGCATACACGTAATTAATCACTCATATAGGTTTGAGAAGATGAACCCTGATGTCTATTGATCATTTACATACATTCTCGTATACTTGCCTTCTGTGTGAAAGTTATTCTTCTGGCACGTGAGTTGTCCGTGCGTTCAAGGTTATTATTATTATTGGCACGTGAGTTGTCCGTGCTGGTATGAGATATTATCACTCCCTTAGAACGTGAGTCGTCTGTGCAGTTATGAATTGTAATGTGGGCACAAGATGCCAAGTGATTAGGGTTCATGAGTTGGGGCCCGTGAAATGTGACTATGAGGTGACGTACCTCGGGAAAGTCCTTGAACAAATCTTGTAAGAAAGTGGCTGCTCTTATTGAGTGTTACTTATTTTTCCTTACTTGGTTTCATCAGACTTAAACTGTATTCAACTTACTCCACGACGTTATTACATGTTGTGTCTCGTTGCTAATTGCTGCTTTTAGTTTCTTATTACCAGCATTGTTTCATTATTGTTATCATGCTTAACCTTTGATTGATATTGTTCCATTTTAGTTTCACATTCATACTTGTACAGGTTATTAAGTCTAGTAGGTGTCTTGACTTTCCCTCGTCACTACTCTACCGAGGTTAGTTTTGATACTTATTGAGTACCGCCGTGGTGTACTCATGCTACGCTTTCTATATATTTTTGTGTAGATCCTGGTACTCGGAGTTTGTTGATCATTAGATAGCTGATCGGGCATTGATGCGGAGACACAAGGTATACCTACTGTTGCGTTCGCAGGCCTCGGAGTCACCTTCTGAAATTTTACTTTGTGTTATTTATTTATATTCCGGAACAGTTGTGCATAGAGATCTTCTAGTAAACTCGGTAGAGCTTATGACTTGTACTACCGGTTTTGGGATTGTAAGTTTTGTATAGAGATTTCTATTTCATATTTAACAGTTGTTGGTTGAATTTTGCTATTAATTCAGTAAGTGTTAGGCTTATCTACTCTTAGAGACTAGGTGCCGTCACGACATCCTACGGAGGAAAAGTGAGGTCGTAACAGATCGGGTCGTTACAACCATACATGCATGGTTGAGACACAACTTTAGAAAAGGTGTGATCTCTCACATTGTTTCAACAAAACAAAAAAAGTCTTGTGTACGCGCATTATAATATATGTATATATACACACAAAAAAATAGGTTGACAAAAATATACAAAGTAAAAATCAATTTGAAACATAAAGTAAAGCCTTAAAATATGAAAATATTCTAGGCAAAAATTCACTCACTAGAAGACTTTGTTAGATCCACTCAATTTTTACTGCAAAAGTATTTGAGTTTTATTAAGAAGTGGCCAGTAATAGCTTTTGTTGTGATTTATTATTACTTTTATTGATGCATTATACAAAATTAAGTAATTTAAATATAGTTAATTTAACATTATTATTTGCTTTCTTATTGTTAATGGCGTACGTTTCATGTTTGTATCATTGTAATATGCACTGTCCAGTTCGTGATATCTATCACTTTAAATGGTTATGATTCTTCCCCCCTTAAGTTTTCAACGGTAAAATAATAATTCCACCCCTTAGTTTCCAACGGTAATGAGATAATTACAACAACGTAATAATTTCATAAATCATGTCATGATTTTGTATCGTTTGCCATTTTTCTTGCCACTGGTGGGTACAATAAAATGATTAGGATTTCATCATCTTAATTAAAGGTCTTGGATTCGAGCTCTTAGAAATAAAGAATTTCTTGATTCACCGTTGAATGGACTATCTTCCATGAATTCAAATTAACTGGGTCAATGAGCCGATATCGAATGATTTAGCCTCAAATGTTGGTTTAGGTACCTTTGTTAAACAATAAGTTGATAGATAAAGTAAAGGAATGATCAGTAATTTCTAAATTTCTCCTCGCAGGTAGTGGCGTAAGTAGGATTTTCAGCGAGGAGATTCAAAAATAAAAAAGTAAACACGCAAAAAAACTAAGGGAATTTAACACCATATATAAGGGTTCAGCTGAACTGCCATTCTCCCACCTAGCTCCTCCCTGCTTGCAGCTCGTGTCGATCTCACATTGCAATGCTTTGACCATTATTGCAAAATATGGAAAACAAATGCCATTAAACAAGTTAATATGTCATATTTTAGACTGTGAAATCAGAAAGTTTAAGTTAACGTTGGTATTTCAGTTAAAAAATATCGTTTCTTAATTTGCTCTCAGGTAACGTTGATGCAACAAAGTCTGCAAAAAGCAAAGGGAAGTGGAGCTAGCAATGAGATAATTTAATCGATCCGGGAAGTGGGTAAACTTGTAAACAAGTTGTTAGTTAATAATGAGATAAGAGTTATTTTTATCAAAAGCGCGGCAATATTTTTGATCAGGCGATATATATATATATATATATATATATATATATATATATATATATATATATAAGCTATATTCGATATAATATTAGCTATTATTATTACATCTGACTATGAGAATCATTTTATACATACATGTCATGACCCAAAGTCCAACCCGTCGTGATGACACCTAACTCAGCCCGCTAGGTAAGCCAAATAATCATAAAACATAATATAATGATAATGATAAGAGTCAAAAATGAAATACAAAATTTTATACAACTCCCCAAGGACTAGTAGTACAAGTCATGAGCCACTAAGACATAGATTTTACAAAAAAGCTGAACTGAAATAATTACAACATCTGTTTGGATTGTATATGAAAAGAATTCGAATCTAAAGCTATCAAGGACAAGTGATAACCATAACTGGAACGCGGGTACATCTTCAATGCCAGCTCCCGCCATGCACAGCAGCAACGACTCCAAGATCTGCACGCAAGGTGCAAAAGTGCAGTACGAGTACAACAGACCCCATATGCTCAATAAGTATCCTAACTAACTTCGGCGAGGAAAAAGAAGCAAAAACTACAGATAATACTCACTAACACCTGTGCAGTTTATAATTCCATCAAGTATAGAACATATATATGATCAAAACAGGAAATCTCAGGTAAAACCACTTTGATACTCACAATTCTTTGCTTTAAAGTGTTCTGCTCAGTCAACAATCCAGCATATAAGGAAGATATGCAAGTAAAATCGAGTAAACAGTAGAAGAAATTTCATGTAAAGATGAAATGCAATAACCAAATATAAGTCTATTGCGGCGCGCAACCCGATCCAATAACCATAAGCCAATAAGGTCGGTTACAGCGTGCAACCTGATCCAATAATAGTAACCAACTCCAGAACTCACATCAACCAGAAACCCATCATTTTCTCACAATCCGCGTGTACACCATCAAGAGAGAAACATAAGAGAGTAACCCTAGGGGGATGGATCCATATGCACATGCAAGCACAGCTAATTCAACGTGCTACCAGCCTGGCGTGGTCACAGGCTCAATATCATAATTCGCCCGGCGTGGTCACAGGCTCAATATCAACCGCACGGACAACTCATGTGCTACACGGAAAACTCATGTACCATAATATCAATATCTGGATCCGCATGGATAACTCACGTGATGCACGGATAAATCACGTGCCGATACTCACAATCCTCCCGGCGTGGTCATAGGCATAACAACACAATCCGCTGGGTATGGTCACAGACATAAAAATATAATCCGCCCGGCGTGGTCACATACATCCAGTTCAATCATATCACACATGATCAAATGAACAAGATGTCATGAACCAAAACCTAACCCGTCGTGATGGTGCCTATCGTGATACTAGGCAAGCCGACCTTTCCAAAATACTTTCGAAATTTTATATAAATGAATTAAGACATTTAAAATAACCGGAGTCTTTCATATAAACAAGGTAAAACACAAATAAAATATAAGTATGGAAAAATAAATAGCCCGACATCGGGGTGTCACTGAGTCATGAGCATCTAACAACCAATCTAGAAACAGAGTCTACTACAGTCTGTGCCAAATGACAATACAAGAGAGAGAAGATAATAAGAAAGGAAAAACAAGGACTGCGGACGCCGGCAGCTACCTTGTAAGTCTCCGATAATCAGCTCGCACACGAACTCAGCGACTGCCAGAACCGCACACACTGGATCTGCACATGAAGTGCACGGTTTAGCATGAGTACAACCAACTCAGCAAATAACAGAATTAAATAAGGAACTAAGAAGCAGTGACGCACTATAAAGTACAGTTCATATCGAAAGTTTTCAGTAAAGAGTGAACATGCTTTCAAATCTAGTGGTATAAGTCAAATCAATTTGAGCCCAAGTAAAATAGATATGAATCTTCCAGAAATTTTACAACAACATCGGATAGCAACTAAGTGCAACAATAAATAAAAGCATATACAGCCTCTCAAGGCAACAGTCACTCAACTCATCTCATCATCTCATACTCTCTGCTGTCAACCCTCATTACACATTCTCAATAGGTACCTGCGCTCACTGGGGTATACAGACTCCGGAGGGGCTCCTTCAGCCCAAGCGCTATATTGCTGCGGCGCGTATGTAACGACTTGACTTGTCGTTTTAAGAATTTAAGTCCTGTTTGGAAGCATAAGGCCCTGAGCAGCTTCTTATTATGTGTATTGACTTGCGTGCGTGGTTGAATTCAGTTACCGGATGATTCTGAGTGATTTGGGACACTTAGTCCCGAAAACGGAAGCTTAAGTCTTAGGATTTTTACCGTAGTTGGAACTGTATGAAGACGACTCCAGAATAGAATTTTGATGATGTCAATAGCTCCGTATGGTGATTATAGACTTAGGAGCATGTCCGGAAAATTATTTGGAGGTCTGTAGAGGAATTTGGCTTGAAATGACGAAAGATGAATTTTTGAAAAGTTTGACCGGGGGTTGACTTTTTGATATCGTGGCCGGAATCAGATTCTGGAAATTGGAATAGCTTCGTTATGTCAATTATGACTTGAGTGCAAAATTTGAAGTCATTCCAGATTAGTTTGATGTGTTTCGCCACAAGATATAGAATTTGAAATTTCAAAGTTCATTAGGCTTGAATTGGGATTAGATTCATGGCTTTGATGTTGTTTGATGTGATTTGAGTCCTCGAGCAGGTTCGTGTTATGTATTGGGACTGGTTGGTACTATTGGACGGGGTCCCGGGGCCTCGGGTTTGATTCTGGGTGGTTCCAGACCAAGTTTGGGTGTTTTGATGCTGCTGGTTGCTAGTTCTGGTGTTGTTCTTCGCATTCGCGAGGAGCCTCTCGTATTCGCGAAGAAGGATTTTGCTGTTGGGACTTTGTTCTTCGCGTTCGCGAAGAGGTTCTCGCGTTCGCGATGAAGGGAATTTTGTTGTTCGTCGTCTGAATTTAGAGGCTTATATCTCACAATCTATAAGTAATTTCGCGATGATCCAAAAATGAAAGTTGTAGCCCCTTGTGTCTAGTATTCAGAAACTTAAAGTATTTTTCATTTAGAGTTGTTTACAAAAAGTTATGATGGATATACTATAGGCTGTCCTGGAAGAGTTTGGAAATATCTGTTGCACAGGGCTGACTTTGGAAGCTTATATCTCATAATCTATAAGGAATTGAGAGATGAACAACAAATGAAAGTTATAGCCCTTGGAGTCTAGTGTTCAGAAAGTCAAATCATTCATCATTTAGATTTTTTTACAAAATGTTATGACTATTATACTAGAAGCTATCTGAGAAGAGATTGAAAATGACTTTTGAAGAATTTGTTCATCGCGAAGAACAAACCCTTGGGCAGCAGAATAAAGTCCAAATTCGTGTCATTCTTCCATTTTTGGACCAAGGAAGCTCTGGTGAGGCGATTGTTCGAGAGTCTTTCAAGGAAAACATTGGGGTAAGAATTCCTAACTTGATTTTGGTTAAATTACATGAATTTATTGTTGTTTTTATCACTAAATTAGTGAATTGAGTTGAAAATTTTAGAAAACCCTCTTGGTTTAAATTTAAGATTTGGAGGTCTATTTGTTATTTGAATTCGATAAAATTGGTATGGTTGAACTCGTATCGGAATGGGTGTTCGGATTTTATGAAAATTATGTCGAGTTCGAAGAGGCGGGTCCCGCGTTGACTTTTGTTGACTTTTTGGAATAAAATTTTAAGTCGACGTATTATTATTCGGAATTATTTCTGATGAATTTTGATGAAGTTATACAATTAATTTGGATATATTTGAGCGGTCCGGAGGTCAATTCAAGCAAGAAGGCAATTTTAGAATATCGTCATAATTTCAAAGAAGTAAGTGTCTTGCTTAACCTCGAGTGGGAGAATTACCCCTTAGGCATCGAGTCTTATGTGCCATTTGTGAAATGTAAAAATCCGTGTGCGCGAGGTGACGAGTACGTACTCGGCTTATCTGTGTAAATTTTTATTGAGTTAAAGTCTTGAGCATATTGTGTGGTAAATTGGGTAATTGTTGGTAGATATTTAATCATTTATTTGTCATGCCTAAATCCTTGTTGTTGTTGAATCTGTTGTTATATGATAATTTGATGTGATTGTTACTTGATTATTTATGTAATTCCATGAATTTGTTGGTTTGATAATTATTGAAATTGAATTTCATTATGGATTTTACTCTGCAAATAATTAATTAAATGAGCTTAAGAAGAGGTGTTTATATAATTATTAAAAATTTGAATTTAATGAATACTTTGCTTTATGTTGAGTAGTTTCTATCTCTATTGGTTGTTTTTGGGTGTTGTTCACATTGTGTGGAGCTTTTGGCTATTTGTTGTGAAATTAATTTATTTTGTTATATCCTTGGAATTTGTTGTGGCCATTGAGCAAACCGTAATGTGAATTGATTTTGTTATGTTGCCGTGTAAATTGTTGTTTTGTGTGAATTATTATTTTGAGGAGATAAGGGTAGCATTTCACCGTTGATATTATGTGGGTATAAGGGTGGCATTTCACTATTGTTGTATTGTTGGAATATTATCTGGGCGGAGCGATAAGGGTGGCAATAGGAGCGATAAGGGTGGCTATTGATATTGTCTGGGCGGAGCGATAAGGGTGGCTATAAGAGCAATAAGGGTGGCAATAGGAGCGATAAGGGTGGCTATAGGAGCAATAAGGGTGACAATAGGAGCGATAAGGGTGGCTATTGTCAGGGACGATATGTGATGATGTGGGGTTGTGGTGTTGATGATTTTTATGTGATGTTGTGATTTTCTTGTGTTTATTTTTTACCTTGTGCAATTTGTCTTGTTGTTCGTAAATTGATAACAATCTGATTTATGTTGAAATTGAGATCATGTGGTTTTGGCCAGGCGGATTATAAAATAAAATGTGGGCACGAGGTGCCGTGAGTAAATAATGAGGATATTTGGCACATGAATTATCCGTGCAGTTTAGATATGAAATGTGGGCACGAGGTGGTGTGATGAAATGATAATGATATTTGGCACGTGAGTTGTCCGTGCAGTTGTGATATGAAATGAGAGCACGAGGTGCTGGAGAAATATGATGATTTAATTATGGGCACGAGGTGCCGTGGAAACATGAAAAATGGGTTGAGACCTGTGTTTACGAAAAATATGAAAATGGGCTGAGACCCATATTTTTATGATTTTGAATTGAGGTGTCACATGGTGACTTTTAATTGAAAGAATTATATTCAAAATATTTATTTGGAAGGATTTTTATTCAAAAAGAATTATATGAAAGAATTGTATTTGAAATATATTTATTTAAGGAAATTATATTTGAAGATATTTATTGAAATTTTTTTATATTCGAAAGATATTTAGTTGAGGAAATTATATTTGAAAAAGAGTTTTATTCGTTAGAATTATGTGTGAAAGATATTTAATTGGAGAACTTGATTTAACTGGGTATAAATGTATTTATCAATTGTTGATTGATATTAATGGTGATTTTATTGTGTTACTGTGCACATCACTGGTTGTTTTATGTTTCCCTTTTTGTTATTTGTTTCCTATTATTTTGTATATTATATTGCATAGGTTATTAGACTAGTGAGTGTCTTGACTGTACCTCGTCTTTACTCCACTGAGGTTAGTCTTGATACTTACTGGGTACCGACTGTGGTGTACTCATACTACACTTCTGCACATTTTTGTGCAGAGCCAGGTATTGGAGACATCAGACTTGAGCAGAGTTAAAGCGGGATCGTAAGGATTCAAGGTAGAGTTGCTTAGTCGTCGTAGTCCCTTGGAGTCTTTTTATTTCATTGTACTGTTAATTTTTAATCAAACACTATTGTATATTCGGTCATCATGATCATTCCATGTATTCAGTTAGAGTTCGTGACTCAGTACTACCAGTCTTGGGAGGTTGTATATTGTAATTATTTCCGCTGTTAGTTTAAAAAAAATAGCTTCAAAATATAATTGAAATTGGCTTACCTAGTCTTAGAGACTAGGTGCCATCGCGACATTTGTGATGGGATTTTGGGTCGTGATAAGTTGGTATCAGAGCTCTAGGTTCATACGTTCTACGAGTCACGAACGAGTCTAGTAGAGTCTTGCGGGTCGGTACAGAGACGTCTGCACTTATCTTTGAGAGGCTATAGAACTGTTAGGAAATTTTCATTTCTCTCATTCCTATCGTGCAGAATTTGTTGAATTTGGAATTTGAACCTTTGTATCTCCATTCTCTCACAGATGGATGAGGATACGTGCTACTGGGTTAGCTGAGCACGCATCCGCACATACTTCTAGGGCTGCAAGAGGCCGGGGTCGAGGTAGAGGCCGAGGTAGAGGTCGAGGAAGGGCACGTGCTGCGACTAGAGCACCTATCAGAACAACAGTTGAGGAGCCACTAGTAGCTCCAGTTGGGGGACAGGTACCAGAAGCACCTATTGTTACCCCCGGACTTTAGGAGACCTTAGCACAGTTCCTGAGTATGTTTGGTACATTAATTCAGGCGGGATTGATCTCTATTGCACCAAATATTTCGCAGATTGGGGGAGTAGCTCAGACTCCTACCACAACTCAGAGTAGCAGGTTCACGTTGGTCAGGTTTCGGGTGCAGTACCGGTACAACCTGTTATTCCGGTTCGGCCTGAGGTCAGGCCCGAGGCATCAGAAGAAGAACAAAAGAGACTTAAAAGGTTTAAGAAATATGATCTACCAACTTTCAGTGGCACAACTACAGAGGATGCCCAATGATTTCTGGAAAATTGTCACTGTATTCTCCGTACCATGGGTATTGTGGAAGTGAGCGGAGTTTCCTTTACTACATTTCAACTGTCAGACGCAGCGTATCGGTGGTGGTAAATCTATGAAGAAGGTAGACCAGGCGATGCAACACCACCAACTTGGACTCAATTTTTTGAAATGTTCTTGAAAGAGTTTGTTCCCCAGACTCTCCGAGATGCGTGGCGCACGGAGTTTGAACGGTTACGTTAGGGCACTATGACAGTGTCAGAATATGCTATCAGGTTCGGTGAGTTAGTCCATCATGCACCTATCTTAGTTCCTACAATTAGAGAACGGGTCCGCAGATTCATTGAGGGGCTCGATTATGATATTAAAATATGAATGGCTAGAGAGTTGCAAACCGATGCTCAACAAGTAGTGGATATTGCAAGGAAGATTTATGGTGTTTTAGGCGAGTAAAGGGAGTCTAAGGAGGCCAAAAGGTCCCGAAGATCTGGAGGATTCAGTGGATTTTACTCTTCAGCTCGAACCCATTGTAGCGGAGGCTCGAGGAGTCGGTCAGCTCAGTCCGCACATCAAATTACTCGGGGTGCTCCAGTTTATAGTGCACCACCGACACGAGATTCTTACAGT
Source organism: Nicotiana tabacum (assembly GCF_000715075.1). Taxonomy (NCBI): domain Eukaryota; kingdom Viridiplantae; phylum Streptophyta; class Magnoliopsida; order Solanales; family Solanaceae; genus Nicotiana; species Nicotiana tabacum. Next base: position 4,777,744 of record NC_134096.1, read on the forward strand.
GGTTATAACAATTATCCGGCATAGACTCAGTACGAGCAGTCGTGACCTTAGAGGGGTTGTTGTGAGTGTGGTGAAACTAGGCATATCATGAGAGATTGTCTCAGACTTGGGGGGGGGGGTGGATTTCATTTGAACACTCTAGCTACAAGCTTTATTCCAATTGATACTCCAAGTGCACAGTCAGCTAGAGGTGGAGGACAGGCGGGTAGTGGGCGCCTAAGAGATGGAGGCCCGACCCGTTGATATAATCACTATGATTTGGCTGGGGCCAATACACCAGATGGTGTCGTTACAGGTACTATCCTGATTTTTATTATAAATGATAATTTCCCTTAATTTGATTCGGTTCTGAATATTGAGGTGAGTCCTCCTATTATGCTCCACTTATGGGTGAGCTTCGTAAATTTGTGACCCACTTATATGTTTATCCCTGTTGGGAGATTTAAGGATGTGAATCTGTGTCTGTCATTTTATTTTTGTACACCAGTGAGGGATATAAGTCCAAAAGTAATTTTTATTATTCAGTACTGTGGGTTTAATGTGTTTCGAAATAATTGATTCCAATTTTTATGAATTATATGCCCTACCGGTATGAGGGTTCATTATGTGTTGTGAAAACTATTTATGAAATTTATTGAAAAGAAGAAAGAAAGGAAATTGAAATTTCAGTTGGCACAATGTGAAAAATACTTGTGATTCGGAGTTGAGGACGAGATCCTCGTATTTTTATGTAGTGTGAAATATTTAAATCGGGCTGCAAGCCGCGATGGAAGTTATATAAGGACGAGGTCCTTGTGGTGAAATGTTTATGAGTTTAAAATTATCTCTTGTGAAATTTAATTTGTGCAATAATATTAATAGGGAGTCATGCCTGTTAGGCTTATTTGATAATGCTTGTATATTTTCTGTTCATATTCAGCCATTTTCGTGCTGTAAATATTGAGTTTTAGCCTATGAGGTGAGTGTCCAGGTGGCGTTAAATGTGACTCATTAATCCGAGAAAGTAATCATGAGGTCTTCATGCCTCATGTTCTGTTGTCAGTATTGTGAAAATTCGAAACGAGGTGATGGTTAATATGAGATTAATTGACGATGCTGGAATTAATTATGAACAACTTTTAAGACCAGAAATGTGGTGATGAGCATACATATGATGTGCTTCATGTCCTGATATCATTATGATAATGCAATGCTGAGATTAATGTTATTGATATATGCCCTGTGGTGTTTTTTTGGGTTGCAGATGTGTTGTAGGAGTTATTTTGGTGTTACTCTGGCAGGTGGTTAGGCCCAATCATAGGGGAGACTCTGCCAAAATTTCTTAAAAATTTGGGAGTTAGTAAATATTTGGGGGATTGAGATGTGCAAAAGAAGAGACAAATTATGTTTATGTGTTTGAAACACCCCAAATTATTTTTGAAGTACTTCAACACTATCAAGAAAGTTGATGTGTGTGTAGGCACGAGTTGCTACAGCCAGTTGAGACTAATACCGTGCGTTGATAAAAAATCGGACATTCTGAAAATGTTTGGAGTGTAAGAAATTGGTCTTAAGGTTCACAAATATAGATAAAAGAAATAATCTCAAATTAGATGGTATTGCCGGACTTACCTCCAATGCAGTAGCGCGGGACCAACCGTAAGTATATGCGTAAAAGTAGAAATCATCAATTCGGTAACCTCTGAATAATTATTAGCACGTTCGAGGACGAACGTTTGTTTAAGAGGTGGAGAATGTAATGACCCGACTTGTCGTTTTAAGAATTTAAGCCCCGTCTGGCAGCATAATGCCCGAAGCAACTTCTTATTATGTGTATTGACTTGCGTGCGTGGTTGAATTCAGTTACCGGATAATTCTGAGTGATTTGGGACACTTGGTCCCCAAAACGGAAGCTTAAGTCTTAGGCTTTTTACCATAATCAGAACTATGTGAAGACGACTCCAGAATGAAATTTTGATGAAGTCAATAGCTCCGTATGGTGATTATGGACTTAGGAGCATGTCCAGAAAATTATTTGGAGGTCTGTAGAGGAATTTGGCTTGAAATGGCGAAAGATAAATTTTTGGAAAGTTTGACCGGGGGGTTGACTTTTTGATATCGAGGCCAGAATCCGATTCTGGAAATTGGAATAGCTTCGTTATGTCAATTATGACTTGTGTGAAAATTTGAAGTTATTCCAGATTGATTTGATGTGTTTCGGCACAAGATATAGAATTTGAAATTTCAAAGTTCATTAGGCTTGAATTGGGGTATGATTCGTGGCTTTGATGTTGTTTGATGTGATTTGAGGCCTCGAGCAGGTTCGTGTTATGTATTGGGACGGGTTGGTACGATTAGATGGGGTCCCGGGGGCCTCGAATTTGATTCGCGGTGGTTCCGAGGAGCCTCTTGCGTTCGCGAAGAAGGATTTTGTTGTTGGGACTTTGTTCTTCGCTTTCGCGAAGAAGGAAATTTTGTTGTTCGTCATCTCACTTTAGAGACTCATATCTCGCAATCTATAAGTAATTTGGAGATGATCCATAAATAATAGTTGTAGCCCTTTGTGTCTAGTTTTCAGGAAAGTAAACCATTTGTCATTTGTAGTTATGTACAAAACGTTATGGCGGATAAACTTTAGGCTATTCGGGAAGAGTTTGGAAATATCTGTTGCACAGGGCTTAATTTGGAAACTTATATCTCGTAATCTATAAGGAATTGGGAGATAAGCAACAAATGAAAGTTATAGCCCTTGGAGTCTAGTTTTCAGAAAGTTAAACCATTTATCATTTGGAGCATATTGTCTGGTAAATTGGGTAATTTTTAGTATATATTTAATCATCTATTTGTCGTGCCTAAATCCTTGTTGTTGTTGAATATGTTTTTATATGACAACTTGATGTGATTGTTGTTGATTATTTATGTAATTCCGTGAATTTGTTGGCTTGATAATTATTGGAATTGAATTTCATTATGGATTTTTCTCTGCAAATAATTAATTAAATGAGCTTAAGAAGAGGTGTTTATATAATTATTAAAAATTTAAATTTAATGAAGATTTTGCTTTATGTTGAGTAGTTTCTATCTCTATTGGTTGTTTTTGGGTGTTGTACACATTGTGTGTAGCTTTTGGCTATTTGTTGTGAAATTAATTAATTTTGTTATATCCTTGGAATTTGTTGTGGCCATTCAGCAAACTGTAATGTGAATTGAGTTTGTTATGTTGCCGTGATAACTTGCCGTGTAAATTGTTGTTTTGTGTAAATTATTATTTTCAGGAGATAAGGGTGGCATTTCACCGTTGATATTATGTGGGTATAAGGGTGGCATTTCACTATTGTTGTGTTGTTGGAATATTGTCTGGGCGGAGCGATAAGGGTGAGAATATGAGCGATAAGGGTGGCTATTAATATTATCTGGGAGGGTGGCTATAGGAGCGATAAGGGTGGCTATTGTTAGGGACGATATGTGATGATGTGGGATTGTGGTGTTGATGATTTTCATGTGATGTTGTGATTTTATTGTGTTTATTTTTATACCTTGTGCAATTTGTCTTGTTGTTCGTAAATTGATAAAAATCTGATTTATGTTGAAATTGAGAGGATGTGGCTATGGCCAGGCGGATTATAAAATGAAATGTGGGCACAAGGTGCCATGAGTAAATAATGAGGATATTTGTCACGTCAATTGTCCATGCAGTTGAGATATGAAAAGTGGGCACGAGGTGCTTTGATAAAATGATAATGATATTTGGCACGTGAGTTGTCCGTGCAGTTGTGATATGAAATGAGGGCACGAGGTGCCGGGAAAATATGATGATTTAATTATGGGCCCGAGGTGCCGTGGAAACATGAAAAATGGGCTGAGACCCATGTGTTACGAAAAATATAAAAATGGGTTGAGACCCGTATTTTTATGATTTTGAAATGAGGTGTCGCATGGTGACTTTTAATTGAAAGAATTATATTCAAAATATTTATTTGGAAGGATTTTTATTCAAAAAGAATTATATGAAAGAATTGTATTTGAAAGATATTTATTTAAGGAAATTATATTTGAAGATATTTATTAAAAGAATTTTATATTCGAAAGATGTTTATTTGAGGAAATTATATTTGAAAAAGAGTTTTATTCGTAAGAATTATGTGTGAAAGATATTGAATTGAAGAACTTGATTTAACTGGGTGTAAATGTATTTATTAATTGTTGAGCGATATTAATGGTGAGTTTATTGTCTTACTGTGCGCATCACTGATTGTTTTATGTTGCCCTTATTGTTATTTGTTTCCTATTATTTTGTATATTTTATTGCACATGTTATTAGACTAGTGAGTGTCTTGACTGTACCTCGTCTCTACTCCAATGAGGTTAGTCTTGATACTTATTGGGTACTGACCGTGGCGTACTCATACTACACTTCTGCACATTTTTGTGCAGAGCCATGTATTGGAGACATCGGACTTGAGCAGAGTTAAAGCGGGATCGTAAGGATTTAAGGGAGAGTTGCTTAGTCGTCGCAGCCTCTTGGAGTCTTTCTATTTCATTATACTGTTAATTTGTTATCCAATAATATTGTATATTCAGTCCCCGTGATCATTCCATGTATTCAGTTAGAGTTCGTGACTCAGTACTACCAGTCTTGGGAGGTTGTATATTGTAATTATTTCCGCTATTACGTTCAAATAAAAACAAATAGCTTCAAAATGTAGTTGAAATAAGCTTACCTAGTCTTAGAGACTAGGTGCCATCACGACGCCTGTGGTGGGATTTTGGGTCGTGACAGCGCAGCCCGATCCAATATTGTTGCGGTGTGCAGCCCGATCCAATATTATTGCGGTATGCAACCCGATCCAATATTATTGCGGTGTGCAACCCGATCCAATATTGTTGCGGTGTGCAACCCGATCCAATATATATATATATATATATATATATATATATACATATAGTCCGAAGGCTTGTTGAGGTGTGCAACCCGATCGATATACCTCACAGCTCGCAGCTCGGCACTCAGGCCCTATCTCAGTCACTAACCTCTCCAGCCCCTCGGGCTCATAGAATATCATAATAACCACCCCAAACAGAGAATACAACAAGTATCAACAAGAAATAAGAGAAAACAAAGATATAACACAAAAGTAAGATCGTGACTGAGTACAAGAAAGAAATTAGCAGTCGATTAAACAAGTATACGACCGCTGCGGGTCCCAACAGTGATATCATATGGCCTAAGCATGGTTTCTAACATGAAAGGGAGTCAATTGCTCAAAGACAATGTAAACAAGTAATAACAATGGCTAATCGACTTTACAGTCTCACGGGACGGACCAAGTCACAATCCCCCACGGTGAACGCTCGCACACCCGTCACCTAGCATGTGCGTCACCTCCAAATATTCACATTATACAAATTCTCGGGGTTTCATACCCTCAAAACCAAATTTAAGACAGTTACTTACCTCAAACCAAGAAAATCTCTACTCCGAAATACCTTTGCCTCTCAAATCGGTCTCCAAACGTCCGGAATCTAGCCACAAGTAGAACAATACAATAAATATAGGCTAAAGGGATCAATTCCACAAGAAAAGTAATAAATTAAAGCCAAAAAACTAAAATTGGCCAAAACCTGGCCCTCGGGCCCACGTCTCGAAATCTGACAAAAGTCATAAAACCCGAAAGCCATTCACTCATGAGTCTAACCATAAGATATTTACTCAAATCCAACAACAAAATCTCATTCAAAACCTCAAAATCCCAACTCAAGAGTTCTTCCTCTTTTTCCCCAATTTCTCACCCCAAATCACAATTTAGATGATAAAATTAAAGATAAAATCATGGGATTTAACCAAAACCAAGGAAGAATCACTTACCCCAATCAAGTCCACGAAAATCCCTTCAAGAATCGCCCAATTCCGTGCTCCCAACTCAAGTTTTTGATAAAAATGGCAAAACCCCCGTTTTAGGAAACTTTAATACTGCCCAGACATTTCCTTAATCGCAATCGCGGAAATAACCTCGCGATCGCGAAGAACAACTTCGCTTCCCCAGGATTTAACCTTACGCGAATGCGGAAATCTCCACGTGAATGCGGTTCACTAGCCCTCATGCTTACGCGATCACGAACAACCCCACACGCTCGCGAAGAATAACACTTAAATTCCACTGCTACTTTACTTCCTCTTCGCGAACGCGGCCTAGCCCATGCGTTCGCGATGTACAACCTGGCCAACATACGCCATCACGTCCTCAAATTCGCGAACGCGAAGAACAACTTTAGCTGGCCTCTCAACTTGCCTTACGTGATCGCGAGACCTCCCTCACGAACGCGATGAAGAAAAGGTCTGCAACAAAACACCAGAAAATCTGCTATCTTCCTTAAGTTCAAAATGGTCCGTTAATCATCTGAAATCAACCCGAAGCCCCCGGGACCTCAACCAAACATACCTACAAGTCCTAAAATACCATACGAACTTAGTCGAGCCCTAAAACCACATCAAACAATGCTAAAAATCACGAATCGCCCTCCAATTCAAACTTAAAGAACTTGAAACTTCAAATTTCCACAACCGATGTCGAAATCTATCAAACTTCAAATTTCCACAAGTCATATTCAACATTACGGACCTACTCCAACTTTTGGAATCGGAATCCGACCCCAATATTAAAAGTCAATCCCCCGGTTAAACTTCCCAAAAATTCGACTTTCCCCATTTCTAGCCTAAATTAGCTACAGACCTCAAATTCACAGTCCGGACACGCTCCTAAGTCCAAAATCACCCAACGGAGCTAACGGAACCGACAGAGAGTCGTCTTCACACACTTCCGACTACGGCCAAAATCCTGAGACTTAAGCTTCCGTTTTAGGGACTAAGTGTCCCAAAACACTCTGAAACCAAAAACAAGACCTCCCGCCAAGTCAGATAAGAAGAAATAGATACGGGGAAAATAGTAAATAGGGAATTAGGGGTAATATACTCAAAACAACCGGCCAGGTCATTACAACCCCCCCCCAAACAATCGTTCGTCCTCGAACGAGCATAGAGACAAACCTGAAGTGGTGAAAAGATGAGGATAACGGATGCGCATATCATGCTCGGTCTCCCAAGTGACCTCCTCGACCAGCTAACCCCTCCACTGAACCTTCACAGAATCAATACTCTTCGACCCCAGCTTTCGTACCTGCCTATCTAAGATCGCCACCTGCTCCTCAACATAAGATAAATCCTTGTCCAATTGGACTGAGCTCAAATCCAATACGTGAGACAGATCGCCGTGATACTTCCGGAGCATAGAAACATGAAATACTGGATGAACTCCTGCTAGACTGGGAGGCAAGGCAAGCTCATAAGCAACCTCCCCAACACGTCGCAATACCTCAAATGGACCGATAAACCTCAGGCTCAGTTTGCCCTTCTTTCCAAACCTCATAACACCCTTCATGGGTGACACCCGGAGCAAGACCAGCTCTCCAACCATGAATGCAACATCGCGAACCTTCCGATCAGCATAACTCTTCTGTCAGGACTGGGCTGTGCGTAGTCTATCCTGAATTACCCTAACCTTCTCCAGAGCATCCTGAACCAAGTCTGTGCCCAATTATATAGCCTCGCTAAGCTCGAACCAATCCACTGGAGACCTACATCGCCTACCATACAGAGCCTCATACGGTGCCATATGGATGCTCGACTGGTAACTGTTGTTGTAAGCAAACTCCGCAAGAAGCAAGAACTGATCCCATGAACCCCCAAACTCCATCACATACGCACGGAGCATATCCTCTAATATCTGAATAGTGCGCTCGAACTGTCCGGCCGTCTGAGGGTAAAATGTTGTGCTAAACTCCACTCGAGTACCCAACTCATGCTGTATGACCCTTCAGAACTGTGATGTAAACTGCGTACCCCGGTCCGAGATGATACATACTGGTATTCCATGAAGCCTGATGATCTCGCGGATATACACTCGAGCCAGCTGCTTGGAAGAATAGGTAGTCATCACAGGAATGAAATGAGCTGACTTGGTCATCCGGTCCACAATCACCCAAACTGCATCAAACTTCCGCTGAGTCCGCGGAAGCCCAACAACGAAATCCATAGTGATCCACTCCCATTTCCACTCCAGAATCTCTAACTTCTGAAGCAACCCACCTGGTCACTGATGCTCATACTTCACCTGCTGGAAATTTAGGCACCGAGCTACATACTCCACTATGTCCTTCTTCATTCTCCTCCACCAGTAATGTTCTTTCAAGTCCTGATACATCTTCGTGTCACCTAGATGAATAGAATACCGCGAAATGTGAGCCTCCTAGAGAATCAACTCACGCAAATCATCTACATTGGGCAAACATAGCCTACCCTGCATCCTTAATGCACCATCATCCCCAATAGTGACCTCCTTAGCATCACCGCGCTGGACCGTGTCCTTAAGGACAAGCAGATGGGGGTCCTCACACTGACGCTCCCTGATATGATCATAAAGAGAAGACCGAGAGACCACATAAGCCAATACTCGACTCGGCTCAGAAACATCCAATCTAGCAAACTGACTAGTCAAGATCTGAACATCCAATGCTAATGGACTCTCTACTGCTAGAAGATATGCTAAGCTCCCCAAACTCTCCGCTCGGTGACTCAAGGCATCGGCCACCACATTGGCCTTCCCGGGATGGTATAAAATGGTAATATCATAGTCCTTAAGAAGCTCCAACCACCTCCGCTGATGCAAGTTATGATCCTTGTGTTTGAACAGATGCTGCAAACTCCGATGATTAGTGTAAATCTCACAATGGACCCCGTACAAATAGTGCCGCCAAATCTTCAAGGCGTGAACAATAGCTGCTAACTCAAGGTCATGGACATGATAGTTCTTCTCATGGGTCTTTAATTGGCATGAAGCAAAAGAAATTACTCTACCCTCCTGCATCAAACACACCCGATACCTATCCATGAGGCATCACAATACACTGTGTAGGAACCAGAAGTTGATGGCAGAACTAGAATTGGAGCCGTGGTCAAAGCAGTCTTGTGCTTCTGAAAAGATCTCCTCGCACTCATCTGATCACCTGAAAGAAGCACCCTTCTGGGTCAATCTTGTCAAGGGTGATGCAATAGATGAAAAACCCTCGACAAAACGGCGGCAATAGCCCACCAAACTAAGAAAGCTCCTAATCTCCGTGGCTGAGCACGGTCTGGGCCAACTCTGCACCGCCTCTATCTTCTTCGGATCTACCTGAATACCCTCACTGGACACCACGTGTCCCAAGAACGCCACTAAACTGAGCCAAAACTCACACTTGGGGAACTTTGCATAAAGCTTCTCCCCCCTCAATCGCTGTAACATAATCCTCGGATGTTGAGCATGGTCCTCCTAGCTACCAGAATACACCAGGATATCATCAATGAATACAATGATGAACGAGTCCAAATACGGCTGAAACACATTGTTCATCAGATGCATGAACGCTGCTAGGGTGTTGGTCAGCCCAGAAGACATCACAAGGAACTCATAATGGCCATATCGGGTCCTGAAAGTTGTATTAAGAATATCTAAGTCCCGAATCTTCAGCTGGTGATACCCTAACCTCAAATCAATCTTGGAGAACACTGTCGCTCCTTGAAGCTGGTCAAACAAATCATCAATACGCGGCAAAGGATACTTGTTCTTGACTGTGACCTTGTTCAACTATCTGTAATCAATGCACATTCTCATAGTACCATTCTTCTTCTTCACAGATAGAACTGGTGCACCCCAAGGTGACACGCTAGGCTGAATAAACCCCTTATCAATGTCATGACCAAAACTGGAGGGCCATGACTTGCACCCAACCATACCTGTCGAGCACCAATGCACATTTTATCTAACCTTTCATATTATCTATAACGGCCGACGAAATCAATATAAATGGTAGACATGAATCCTAAACAACCAACAATGACAAATAATGTCATGAACATATATAACATGGAACGACAAGACTGTCAAGAAACTATATATAAGGTACGAGCTACCACGCTGCCATGAAAGACTATACAACAAAAATCAGTCGACAATGCATTCCAAACCATACATGAGTCGACATATGTCTATGAGCCTCTAAAGGAACATAAGTGCTGCAACATTTCCGGAATAAGGCCTCGACATACCCATAATGTCTATAACAAAAATGCATACCAAGACCACAGAAAGTCCGGAGAAGGGATCTCGCAAATAACCGCTGAACTGGGCAGCCTACTATGGTGGGGGAGCTTCGCCTACCTGTCTATTAGGACCTGCAACACGACATCCAGTATCCACAAATAAAACGGACATCAGTACGAATAAAGTACTGAGTATGTAAGGCAGGGAAGCATAAGTAAGAACAGTAATATAAACAGGGATAGAGAATATACAACCTATAACATCTGGTACCTCTGAGGGATACTGACATGAAATGTATGATACATATATATATATACATAAAAACATACCCGGCCATCATAGGGCTAGGTAGTATCGTACCCGACAACTTGGAGCTCGGTAAACCCAACTAATCAGTGGTTGCACAATAGGTGACGTACCCAGCCAACTATAGCACAGCTCGGTAGAGTAAAATAGATACATATATATGATGCATGCTGGACTAACTGAAATCATATTTTGAACCTTTCAGAGTGATGTAAGGTCGGTATCTTCCGTACACGTTATTAGGATTAACTCTTCATCATGAGTCTTATAAGAATCAAGAAGCACCAACAACATTGATAACATAAGAATAAGAGAGGTAACATCAATATCAATCATTCCATAAGAAGGGAAACAATGTAAGTACTGCTAGCTTCTAAAAGTGGAGTATCTTTGGAAGCTCATTCATTACATTATGTACAATCAGAGTCATGCAAAAGAATGAAAAGGATAGCCTCACATACATTGTAACTATTATGTATCAACCACAACCTATTTTACAATGAAACGGACAGTAACTCCCCTATTTATATGACTTCCCACAAGTCAAAGCAATCACCAAACATCCCAAAAAACATCATTAATAATCATATTGAGCCTCCCAAAACAGTCCACCAACCAACAACATTACTACCAAGCCTTTCGATATATATATTTCACAAGTTCTAGCTTCAACGACTTAGCCACAACTTGGATAATCTTAAATATATATAGAGTAAGAGGTTCCTTACCTTTAAAAAGAAAGAACAACTCCAATTTTACCTTAATTTTCCACAAAATATCCCTCCAATGCTGCCACAATAACAAGGAAGCGAAACTAGTAATCAATTCGGGTTGTTCGGCACTAGAATTACTTTAGAAGATTTGAAATCACCTAGGGTTGATATTAAAAACTTGAGGGAGTATTTAAAGAACATAAAAAACTTAAAACAACCTGCCACACTAGCTGGAACAGCACAAAAATCAGCAACAACAAGAAGAACAAGAAACTTACTAGCGCCACGGGATTCCCGAAACTTGATTTGCGTTATTTGATCTTTGTTTGGGTCTTGGATCATGAGAGAACCTTGAGAGAGTGTTTTTAGGGTTCTAAGGTCTTAATATACTGAAAAATAATGACTTAAAATGGGGTTGAGGCATCTTATATATATACATATGTCTTAAATCGCATATGTGGGCCCCATAGAGAGCTGCTTGGCACAGTCTCGCGAAAACGCGAATATCTCTCTATTCCAAGATCGTATCGACAAACGGTTTAATGCGTTGGAAACTAGACTCATAGATATTCAATTTGGTGGGTAGATCACCCCGTAATTCCAAGTAAATTGAGAGAAAAACGTAGTAACATTTGACCAAAAGTTTAAGTAAAATTATAAACGTAAGTTGCGACAACTTTTGTCGACTTTTGTTTCATAACTCGCTTAACTTCAAAACTTATGATAAAGATATTATATGATTCATATACATTTAAACATGACCTCTTGGGATAATTAAGCACCTCTAGGTTTACCCAAAAATACGGGTTACAACATCCTTGATTTGTTTAACTTCTAATACTTGTTAACCACTTTTATACACCCTTGTATCGTTTAAGACCAATAGGATTAACTTCTTATCATCTCAAAGATAATATCTTCTCGGATTTACGTCGACTAACTTATGGCGTGATCTAAGGTATGCGAATTTTGATTGTAATAATCAAGGAGTTCCTGAAGCTGCTCTTTCAATTCCTTCAACTCAGCTGGTGCCATATGGTACGGGGGAATAGAAATGGGCTGAGTGACCGGCATCAAATCAATACCTAAATCAATATCCCTATAGGGCGGCATGCCCAACAGGTCTGCAGGAAACACATCGGGAAAATCTCGCACCACCGGAATAGAATCAATAGCAGAGGCCTCTGCACTAACATCCCTCACAAAGGCCAGATAAGATAAACAACCTTTCTCAACCATCCACTGAGCTTTCAAGTATGAAATCACTCTACTAGGAACATAGTCTATAGAACTGCTCCACTCAACCCTTGGCAAACCCGACATCGCCAACCTCACAGTCTTAGCGTGACAATCTAGAACAACATGACATGGAGACAACCAATCCATATCCAATATCACATCAAAATCGACCATACTAAGTAGCAAAAGATCCACTCTGGTCTCCAGACCCCCAATGGTCACCACACTTGACCGATATACACGATTCACAATAATACTATCGCCCAAAGGAGTGGATACATAAACAGATGAAACTAGAGACTCACGGGGCATATCCAGATAATGAGTAAAATACGAGCACACATATGAATAAGTGGAACCAGTGTCAAATAATACAGAGGCATCTCTATGGCAAACTGAGACAATACCTATAATCACAGTATCCGAAGCAATAGCATCTGGTCTGGCAAGAAGAGCATAGAAACGGGCCTGGCCACCCCCTGATCGGCCTCCCCCTCTCGGGCGACCCCTAGTTGACTAGGCTCCACCCCGGGCTAGCTGAGCGGGTGGTGGAGGGGCTGGTGCTAATGACATAGACTAGCTCGTCTACGGAGCTGGACCTCCTACAATACTGGACACTCTCTCCTCATGTGACCAAACTCCCCACACTTATAACAACTCTCCAGTGTTGGTGCAGGGGACTGAAGGGAGCCCCGAGCACCGGGATAACTGGTAGAAGGACCTGGCATCGGCGAACCCTGACCTGATAGAGTACGGGACGAGCTCTACGCTGGGAGGGCACCGAGAGATGAACGGCCCTGCTGATAACTGTGAGAACCATGGCAAGATGATGCACCACGGTGACCTGGATGAGCCGTCTAAGCATGTCTGAAAGGACGACTCTTACCGTGTTGGAACTAACCCTAGAAGGAGCACCGCTAAATCCTCCCTGTGCACGAGTCCTCTTGGCCTCCCTCTCAATCCTCTCCTGACTACGAACCATCTCAATTTGACTCGCAGTGTTGACAACCTCATCAAAAGTAGCACCAGACACTCTCTCTCTAGTCATAAGCAATCGCAGCTGAAACGTGAGGCCATCTATAAACCTCCTGATCCGCTCCCTGTCTGTGGGAACCAACCAGATAGCATAACGGGCCAACTCCGAGAATCGCATCTCATACTGCGTCACAGACATATCACCCTAACAAAGATGCTCAAACTACATGCGCAGCTCCTCTCTGCGAGACTGAGTCACGAACTTCTCCAGAAAGATAACGGAGAATTGCAGCCAGGTAAGAGGTGCTGTGCCGACCGACCTACGCCTCTTGTAAGCCTCCCACCAATTGAATGCAGCCCCGGAGAACTTAAAGGTAGTGAACGAGACCCCACTGGTCTCCAGAATACCTTCTGTACGGAGTATCCTCTGACACTTTTCCAAGAAACCCTGCGCATCCTTTCTCTCTGTGCCACTGAAAGGTGGAGGCCGGAGTCTCCCGAACCTCTCCAACCTACGCTGATCATCCTCAGGCATAGCAGGAACCACATAGTCCTGAGAAGCTGCAACCGGCTGGGCTGGTGGTGCCTCCGGTGTCTGGAATCCATGTACCACCTGCTCTGGTGTGCGGGTAGCGGGAGTCTGAGAACCTCCCCCGGCCTGAGAAGTAGCTACTACGACCGGAACAGAGACCGCCTGAGCAAGACTGGTACACGCGGTCAGAATCTGAGCTAAGGCCTCTTGATGGCCTGGAATCACAATAAGCACAGGTGGTGCCTGAGTTGGTGCATCAACAACAGGAATCTGGTCCTGATCTGGGGCAACTGGTGGATCTATAGGTACTGACCCAGTTGTCGTGCGTGCTACACCTCTGCCCCTATCGTGTCCTCTACCGCGACCTCGGCCTCTCGCGGCCCTGGCTGGTGGTACTGGTGGCTGTCCATCCTACCAAGTAGTACGAGTCCTCACCATCTGTGAGAGAATGAAACAACAGATATTTAGTGACTAGAATCAATAGATTCGCACGACAAGAATTCAAGAATGTGAATTTTTCTAAGGGTTCTGCAGCCTCTCGAAGATAAGTACAGACGTCTCCGTACCGATCCGCAAGACTATACAAAACCTGCTCATGACTCGTGAGACCTATGCAACCTAGGCACTAATACCAACTTGTCACAACCCAAAACCTAACCCGTCGTGATGGTGCCTATCGTGATACTAGGCAAGCCGACCTTTCCAAAACACTTTCGAAATTTCACAGAAATGAATTAATAGATTTAAAATAACCTGAGTCTTTCATAGAAATAGGGTAAATCCCAAAGAAAACATTAGTGCGGAAAAATAAATAGCCCGACATCGGGATGTTATAGAGTCATGAGCATCTAACAACCAATCTAGAAATAGAGACTACTATAGTCTGTGCCAAATGCCAATACAAGAGAGAAAACATAATAATAAAGGAGAAACAAGGACTGCAGACGCCGGCAGCTACCTCATAAGTCTCCGATAATCAGCCCGCGCACGAACTCAATGACTGCCAGAACCGTACACACCTAGATCTGCACATGAAGTGTGGGGTGTAGCATGAGTACAACCAACTCAGCAAGTAACAAAATTAAATAAGGAACTGAGAAGCAGTGACGCACTATAAAGTACAGTTCATATCGAAAGTTCTCAGTAAAGAGTGAACATTCTTTCAAATCCAGTGGTATAAGTCAAATAAGTTCGAACCCAAGTAAACAGATATGAATCTTCCAGAAATTTTACAACAACATCGGATAGCAACTAAGTGCAACAATAAATAAAAGCATCCCTCTCATGGCAGCAGTCACTCAACTCATCTCATCAGCGCATACTCTCGGCTCTCATTCATCATTACACACTCTCAATAGGTACCTGCGCTCACTGGGGGTGTACAAACTTCGGAGGGGCTCTTTCAGCCAAAGCGCTATATTGGTACGGCATGTAGCCCGATCCAATATTGTTGCGGCGTGCAACCCGATCCAATATTGTTGCGGCGTGTAACCCGATCCAATATTGTTGCGGCGTGCAACCCGATCCAATATTGTTGCGGCGTGTACCCCGATCTAATGTTGTCACACACACACACACATATATATATATATAGCTTAAAGGCTTGTTGCGGCGTGCAACCCGATCCATATACCTCACAGCTCGCAGCTCGACACTCAAGCCCTATCTCAGTCACTAACCTTTCCAGCCTCTCGGGCTCATAGAATATCATAATAACTAGCCCAAACAGAGAATACAACAAGTATCAACAAGAAATAAGAGGAAACGGAGATATAGCACACAAGTAAGACTGTGACTGAGTACAAGACATCAAGTAGCAGTCAATTCAATAAGTATACAACTGTTGCGGGTCCCAACAGTGATATCATATGGCCTAAGCAAGGTTTCTAACATGAAAGACAGTCAATTGCTCAAAGACATGGAAAACAAGTAATAACAATGGCTAATCGACTTTACAGTCTCACAGGACAGACCAAGTCACAATCCCCCATGGTGCGCGCTCGCACGCCTGTCACCTAGCATATGCATCACCTCCAAATATTCACATCATACAAATTCTCGGGGTCTCATACCCTCAAAACTAGATTTAAGACTGTTACTTACCTCAAACCAAGCAAATCTCTACTTCAAAATGCCTTTGCCTCTCAAATCATTCTCCAAACATCCCGAATCTAGCCACAAGTAGAACAATACAAACAAAATAGGCCAAAGGGATCAATTCAACAAGAAAAGTACTAAATTAAAGCCAAAAATCTGAAATTGGTCCTAACCCGGCCCCCGAGCCCATGTCTCGAAATCCGACAGATATCACAAAACCACAAAGCCCGTTCACTCACGAGTCAAACCATACCAAATTTACTCAAATCCGATAACAAATCCCAATCAAAACCACAAAATCCCAAATAAAGAGTTCTTCCTCTTTTTCCCCAATTTCTCACCCCATATCACAATATAGATGATAAAATTAAAGATGAAATCATGGGATTTAACTAAAATCAAGAAAGAATCACTTACCCCAATCAACTCCAAGAAAATCCCTTCAAGAATCACCCAATTCCGTGATCCCAACTCATGTTTTTGATAAAAATGGCAAAAACCCCGTTTATGGAAACTTTAATACTACCCAGACATTTCCTTAATCGCGATCGCGGAAATAGCCTCCCAATCGCGAAGAACAACTTCGCTGCCCCTGGATTTAACCTTACGCGAACGCGGAAATCTCCACACGAATGTGGTTCACTAGCCCTCATGCTTACGCGATCGCGAATAACCCCACGCGTTCGGGAAGAATATTACTTAAAATCCACTGCGCGTTCGCGATGCACAGCCTGACCAACCTACGCGATCGCTTCCTAAAATTCGCGAACGCGAAGAACAACTTTAGCTGGCCTCTCATATTGCCGTATGCAATTTCGAGACCTCCCTCGCGAACGCGATGAAGAAAAGGTCTACAACAAAATACCAGAAAATTTGCTATCTTCCTTAAGTCCAAAATGGTCCATTAATCACCCGAATCCCCTGGGACCTCAACCAAACATACCTACAAGTCCTAAAACACCATACAAACTTAGTCAAGCCCTCAAACCACATCAAACAACACTAAAAATCATGAATCGCCCTCCAATTCAAACTTAAAGAACTTGAAACTTCAAATTTCCACAACCGATGCCGAAACCTATCAAACCACCTCCGATTGACCCCAAATTTTGCACACAAGTCATATTAAACATTACGGACCTACTCTAAATTCCGGAATTAGAATCCGACCCCGATATCAAAATGTCAACCTCCTTGTCAAACTTTCCAAAAATTCGACTTTCGCCATTTCAAGCCTAAATTAGCTACTGACCTCCAATTTATTGTCCGGACACGCTTCTAAGTCCAAAATCACTCAACATAGCTAACGGAACTGACGAAACTCCATTGTAGAGTCGTCTTCACACACTTACGACTACGGTCAAAATCTTGAGACTTAAGCTTCCGTTTTAGGTACTATGTGTCCCAAAACGCTCCGAAACCAAAAACAGGACCTCCCGGCAAGTCACATAAGCAAAAATAGATACGGGAGAAATAGTAAATAGGGAATCAGGGCTAATACACTCACAACAACCGGCCGGGTCGTTACACAAGATTCCATGTATATATTGAATGAATAACAAATCGCATGCTCCTAGACTGTTATAAATTACATGCTAAAGTGTAGGCATAGGCAAAGTGTGCTATCATATCTCAAATCGGCAATCTCATCAAAGGATAGCATTTATCAAGTTCATTCAGGAATTAAACCTCTATGTAGCCTCAAACATGACTCAAATAGTTCACACAATGTTAAAAATATGAGACATCATAGTTTAAAGCTTAACAGTCAATTTTAGGTTTATCATAGCCTAAGCACAACCTGAGCATGGATAAATACTCTCGGTGTTAGCACATGGGCTCAAACCCCATGCATGTGCGCGCCTATAGCATGTAGCTATCACAAAAAATTAAGGAAACTAGTGCCTTAACCAAGTTTAGATAAGATACATATCTCAAACAAGCCAAAACAGTACCGAACAAGCCAAACAATACTCTAGAAATTCCATCCCGCGCGTATCAACCCCTCCGAATGGCTCAAAACTAGCCAAAATTAACTCAAAAATATCAAATAATGCCTAAGGAAATAATCCCAAATGATAAAGGTCGAATCTTTACTCTTTTAGTCAAAGTCAACCAAAAGGTGAAACCCGGGCCCGCACCTTGAAACCCGATAAAACTCACAAAATTCGACAAATCATTCAATTACGAGTCCAACCATACTAATTTCACTCAAATCCAACTCCAAATCGATGTTTAAAACTCAAAAATTCACTTTATGAAAGTTTAGACAACCCCCCAATTTCTCTTTCAAAATCAGCAATCAAATGCCAAAATTGAAGATGGATTCAAAAAATATAATCAAAATCGAGTAGAAAACACTTACCCCACTATCGCCGCAATTGGAGCTCCATAGCTCAAAATATGCTAAAATGTATGAATCCTTCGAAATAGAGTACTTTATACATTGTTCCAGAGGTACCCTTTGCGATAGCGGTTACAAACCCTCGCGATCGCGATTGCAAAACTTTCCAGGACAATTTTTACCCTATGTGATCGCGGCCATTTCCCCGCGATTGTGATGAACAAACTTCCATTAACCCTTCTCAAACTCTTCTCAGATAACTTGTAGTGTATCAGCCATAACGCTTTGTACATAACTCCAAATACAAGCAGAGTGATTTTATGGAAACTAGACACAAAGAGCTACAACTATCATTTTTGGATGATCTCCAAATTCCTTATAGATTGCAAGATATAAGCTTCCAAAATTGGGTCAATGACAACAGAATTTCCTCTACGCGGTCGTGAAAAGGCTTCCGCGATCGTGATTCATAGTGCCCAAACAATAAATTTTCTCTTTGCGAACACGACCCAAAGTCCGCGATCGCGATGCACACCCTTGTGACAAAAAACCAACAATTAAAATGGCCTAGAAATGGTCCGAAACCACTCCAAAACTCACCTGAGCCCCTCAAAACCCCATCCCAACATACCAACAAGTCCAAAAACATAACACGCACCTATTCGAGGCTTCAAATCACACATAACAACATCAAAAACACGAATCATCGATCAAGATCAATCTCTTAAGTTCATAAACTTCAAACTTCGAACTAAGCATCCAATTCAAGACTAACCAATCCGAAATGAACCCAAATTTTGCATACATAACAAACATATTCCAACTCCTGGAACAATAATTCGAACCTGATATCATCAAAGTCAACTCTTGGTCAAACTTATGAACATTCCAAACCTTCAAATTCTAACTTTTTCCAATAAGTGCCGAAACCTTCAAGAAATATCCAAATGCAAATCCAGGCATACACCCAAGTCCAAAATTGCCATCCGGACCTAACGGAACTATCAAAACTCTGATTCGAGGTTAAATACTAAAAATTCAAACTTGGTCAACCCTTCCAACTTAAAGCTTCCTAATTGATAATCATTCTTCCAAATCAATTCTGAATCACATAAAAACCAAAACTGATGATTCACACAAGTCATATACATCATACGAAGCTACTCAAGACTTCAAATAGCTGAACAGAATGCAAATGCTCAAAATGACCAGTCAGGTCGTTAGATTTTCCCCCACTTTAACATACGTTTATCCTCGAACGTGCTAAGAGTCGTTCCAAGGCCATCAATTAACTGTGTGATCTTACCATACACATATCCGGGGTTGGTCCCACGTTACCCCAATTGATATAATTCTGTCACTCAACATAACTGAAGATTCATCCTTCAACCTTAGCTCATAAACTTTGGAACACAATTTCCAATATTCGGAATTCCTTACAAGACTCGAATCTCGCTTCTACACAATGTATAAGTCTGATCAAGATGTATCAAGCCATAACCATAATCCAAGATAAAATCAGATGATATACCACATAACTCGCACACTTATAGCAATAATTTAGGATCACAACAACTGCTCAAAACAAACCTGGTACCGGTAATAAACCTCATATCAAATAAAACCTTGTTCCAAAACCTTCGTACACTGTCGATGATGAAAGAAACACACAGAAACTCATAAACACTCATCAGATCAACAAGTCATAGAGCTATCTCTCGTCCGACAAGAACCAAAGCCAAATTCTAAGACGACTTCTGATATTATTCTTCCAAACATACCGTAATCAAATCATACAGTATCCATTCTAGGTCCAATGACCTTATCTCATCAAACACAACTATTCTATTGACACGCTACACCAATACAACCTAAAGCCACAAACCGTGCAATCTGTGTACGAATAAGCAACAATTCAAGTGTACTCAAATATGGAAAAATGACATAATGGGAGAACCATCCCACAAGCTCAACAAGTACCACCACAACACAAGGCTATGACCCCATCACACATAGTAGAACCAAGACACACGAATCTATCACAAAGGATCATATCCCAACATAACCCACCTGCAATGTGTGACCCTATCCAAACACTGGTCCATATGAAACAGCTCAAGCCACAATGCTCAAAATCAACAACCACTCGCACATCAAGTACATGAAGTGCTTAACCATAACCATTGAGAATCAAATAACACAATATACCACAGCCCGAAAAGACCATAACCAAGGCACAATCAACAACTCAACACCCCAATAACCATCTCACTCGAATTCTGCTACAACGCCTAAATAGAACCGCATCATGTGTACATATAACCAATAAATCACAACTCCTCGTAGCATAAAAGAGTAACACATAGAAAATATCAGAACACGAACAAGCTCAACTTTAAGTAAATTCCACACCCTAACACTAACATGTCTGAGTTAACAAATCTGATCCGGTGTAGAATACACATCCTTATTGGTCCTACCAATAGGCCCCCAAATGGATAAATGTCCCTACTAAAGCCCACAATGACCTAACCATAGCACATGCTACCATCTAGCTAACTTTGGCCCCAACTTTACAGTCCGCCAGTCACAAACAATCTGCTTCTGAGAACTCCCAGTCTCCAAATCAATAGAACATATGAATCACCATAGTCGAACCCAACTCCACCACTCGAATGACTAACATATCTCTCATACATAATCATCACCATGAGAAATACTTCTATAATTCTTCCATGCCACATAGAAAAATCTAAACATCAATAGTCGATCAATCAGGCGAGTACCGCAATACCAATGAAGCATCCGTAAGTCAAAACACAGTGCACCTTCTGAAGTGCGCACCCTCCTCAGGCAATAACAAGTAGTAATAACATTCATCTAATCACCTGAAACTATCCGTGTTGTCTAATAATTCATGACCTTACCTTCAAAACTGAACCGCCACCTTATATATGCAAATCTCAATCCCATAGGACGCACCACATCTATCATGCCATCATATGAAAAGCACGAGAATCTCATAATCAACTCTGAGTCATAAGCGGAATAAATACTCGATCAGCCAGAAACCTTCTACTTGATCCCATCCAGGAGAAAATCATAACATGCCACATACCCCCTCATACCTGTGATAAATCCATCTCAACTTATGGCAGAAATCATCGAGAATACTTCGAAACCCATTTGCACATAACCAAACCATTAGAATTGAATCGCTCCAACTCAACCAAGTCACGCATGTCGCCAATCCCAATAGTATTGCCACAAAACACCTGTAGAGACTCACCACATCATAAGTACCCAAGGAATTTAGATGATAAAAATCAAGATATAATCTTGGAATTTAACCAAAATCAAGTGATAAATACTTACCCCAATCAACTCCCTGAAAATCCCTTCACAAATCGCTTAAATCCGTAGTCTCTAACTCAAAATATGAAAAATACATACAGTACAGAAAATTAGGCATGCTCTTAAGTTCGACAGTTAAAGCCAAAACAGTTAATTCATGTCAAGTTCAATTGAAACAGGATATAATATCTCTCACAAACTACATGACAGTGATATATGCCAGCTAAAGTACAACAGTAATGAAATCAAGTGCATATTCTCAAAGTAACTGTCACCCAGTCCTCCCATTCACTCCAACCTCACAGTCACTCATTCCTTACCATCTCTCAATTCTCGTAGTTGCTCGGCACTCGCACTCGCACTTAGTAGGTATCTGCACTCACTGTGGGTGTGCAAAGTCCAGAGAGGCTCCTTTAGCCCAAGCGCTATAATAAGCCAATCGTGGCATTAATAAATAAAACATGTTGCAGCGTGCAGCCCGATCCCAATAAATATCCACACAATCAGGCCCTCAGCCTCACTCAATCATCAATCTCTCGGGCTCTCAATAATCATGATAATTAGCCCAAACAACGATGATATAATGTATCAATAAAGAATAATAGAGACTGAGATATAATATGCAAGTAAAAACTGTGACTGAGTAAAATATGGCAATTTAGTAGATAATTCAACATGTAACACGACGTTTGTGGGTCCCTACTGTACCAACATATAGCCTAAGCATGATTTATAACATGATTTGTAGTTCAATTTCTTTAACACATGGAGAATATACAGATAACAATATTGCTATGGTGCATGGCCACACGCCCATCACCTAGAAGGTGCGTTACCTCAACACCAATCACATGACACGTAATTTGGGGTTTCCTACCCACAGAACCAAGTTTAGAACTGTTACTTACCTCAAACCATGCAAATCCCTTCTCCAAAATGCCCTTACCTCGCGAAGCAGCCTCTAAATGCCTCGAATATAGACAAACGGTTCGTTATAGTCAACACGATCTAAAGGAATCAATTCTATAAGAAAATACAAAGTTATAAATCAAAAGTCAAAAGTCGACTCAAAAGCTGGCCCCCAGGCCCCTGTCTCAGAATCCAATAAGAGTCCCAAAATCCGGAAGCCCATTCTGCCACGAGTCCAACCATACAAAATTTACCAAAATCCAACACCAAATCGATACCCAAAATCCCAATTTAAACTCTCCAAATACCTAGCCTCAAACTCTCAAATTACCCCCTCAAAACCACACAATCTAGGTGGGAAATTCAATGGGGAAACACAATTATTGAATTAATTTAACCACAAGTGACTTACCTCAAGAAACCCCTGTAAAATCCTCTCAAACATCTCCTAAGTCCGAGTTTGGAAAGTCCATAATGAGAGAAATCATGAACCCTTAGAATTTAAGCTTCTGTCTAGGGGTCTTCGCTTCTGCGAACAACTTACCCACACCTGCGGCCCCATAGGTGCGAAAACGTTTTGCTTCTGTGATGCCCACTCGACCCCCAACCTTGCGCACTTGCGGCCAAAATCCTTGCATCTGCGGGTACGCTCTTGCAAGACCTCGTCCGCTTCTGCAACTCCAACACATTCTGCCCCTTTCTGTTTCTGCGAAGGACCATAGGCAGATACGCCTTCGCATATGTGGAAACCATTCCGATCCTGCAACCACTACTCAATCCTCTCCAAGTCATACCTGCGAGCTCACACCTGTAACCAATGTTGCGCAAGTGCGATCACACTAGAAGACTCCTAGCTTCAACAATCTTTCAAACTCCAAATTTGATCCGATAATCGATACTCAATACGAACTTAGTCGAGCTTTTAAATTACATCAAACAACGCTAAAACCACGAATCACACCCCAATTCAAGCCTATTGACACTAAGAAATTCCAACTTCTACAAACAATGCCGAAACCTATCAAATCAAGTCCGATTGACCTCAAATTTTGCACATAAGTCACAAATGTCACAAGGGACCTACTCCAACTCCCGAAAGCCCAATCCTATCCCAGTAACCACAAAGTTCACTCTCAGTCAAAATCCAAATTTTCATATTTCGTCATTTCAAGCCTAATTCAACTACGGACCTCCATATCACTCTCCGAACACACTTCTAAGTCCAAAACACTTGAAACAATCAAAAATCTATTCCGGAGTCATTTACACACAAGTGATCCAGTCAACCATTTCAACTTAAGCTTTCATCCTTGAGACTAAGTGTCTCAGTTCATTCCGAAACTTCCTCGGACCCGAATCAACTACCCCCGCAAGTCACATAACAATAATTTAGCAGGGAGTGAATAGTAAATGGGAGAATGGGGCTACAACTCTCAAAACGACCAGTCGGGTCGTTACAACCTCATTCTCCCTTTTGGGATACACTTTTCTTGGTCAGTTCCTGACTCGGCCTTTGTTCTCCTTTAAAGGTATTTAGCACCATAAACCATATCACGTGTAGACACTGATGTCTTTCTAGCTTTTCTTCTTATAATGTCTAATTTCATCGGTATATCAACTATTTAATTAATCGACGAAAACGAAAGTCAGAATCTCAATTTAAGCTTTAACGCACGATCTAGAATAAGGAATAATGGAAAACTTTTCTTAAATGTATGTAGACCCTCGTTTATAGAAGTGGGGCCATCACAATGATAAATGAGGCTCTTTTGAAACGGCTCCATAGACCCCTAGGACTCTTTAAATTTGGTTCAGATACCATCTATAACAGCCCAGCCCGCTAGGGATATTATCCGCTCTGGGCTTAGGCCCTCACAGGATTAAAATGCGTCACTAGGGTCTAAGACTTATTAACTTATATACCTAACATCCCTCTTGTGTTTTGCCGATGTGGGACTCTGTCTAAAGTCTAGGCTGTTACAAAAATATACTATGAATATAAATTAAAATTTACTTTTTCTACATATATATACCAAATTATAAATATTCTTAACAAAATTGTTGTTTTCATCATTGTGCATCACACTTGTAAAGTTAGTGATACTTGCTAAAAGGAGGCAGTCAGCTGTAGAATGTTCCTGTCGACATGTCTTTTTAACAAATTATCTAAATTATTACACAGATATCAAATAAAAGAATCTTGCACTATAAATTTAATTGAAGTTGGCATAGTTAATTTTCTATTTTATTTTAGTAATTAACTTTTATTTATTAGGAATTATTATTTGATATCGCTTAATAATTTAATGATGTAAAATTAGATGTTATTTGTGTATAAAAGTAATCCTTTTTCTAAAAATATTATGCAACACAGTTAATTTGATACATGTTATTCATATATATATATATATATATATATATATATATACCAAAAACTTGTTGCGACCAAAATCCATGTACTGGTAAGTGTAACGACCCGACCAGTCGTTTCGAGAGTTATAGCCCCGTTTTCCCCATTTCTACTTCTTTTTGTGTTTTTATAATTGTTATGTGACTCGCCGAGTTAGTCGGTTCGGGTCCGGAGAGGTTTCGAAATAAATTGAGACACTTAGTCTCAAAGTTGAAAGCTTAAGTTGAAAAGGTTGACCGGGTGTGGACTTATGTGTATACAATTCCGGAATGGAGTTTTAATGGTTCCGTTAGCTCCGATGGGGTATTTTGGACTTAGGAGCTTGTCCGGATTGTGATTAGGAGGTCCGTAGTGGAATTAGACTTGAAATGGCAAAAGTTGGAAATTTTGAAGTTTGACCGAGGGTGGACTTTGTGGATACCGGGTTCGGATTGGGGTTGAGAGTTGAAGTAGGCCCGCGGTGTCATTTGTTACTTGTGTGCAAAATTTGAGGTCAATCAGACGTTATTTGATAGGTTTCGATATCGTTTGTAAAAGTTGGAATTCCTTAGTTTTCATTACGCTTGAATTGGGGTGCGATTCATATTTTTGATATTGCTTGATGCTATTTGAGGGCTGACTAAGTTCGTATCATGTTTTAGGACTTGTTAGTGTGTTTGGTTGAGGTCCCGGGAGCCTTGGATTGATTTCAAATGGTTAACGGATCGAAAATGAGACTTAGTGCATTGCTGAACTAGAAGCCTTCTGGTGTGATCATACCTGCGAGGGTCTTGTCTGCAGGTGCGATGCCGCAGGTGTGGCTGATGTTGCGCAGGTGCGGAGCTTGGTTGTCCTGGGGTAGGACGCATGTGCGAGGGGTAATCTGCATCTGCGAGCCCGCATGTGCAAGTAAGGTTCCACAGATGCGGAGAAGAGGGGCGTAGGTTGCCTTCACAGAAGCGGATCATGGGCTGCAGAAGCGCTTCCGTAGGTGCAAAACCTGTGAACTTAAGTGGTTTCCACAAAAGCGATTCCGCAGCTTAGGATATTTGGTCGCAGGTGCGAAAGCACTGGGTAGTGTTAAATTCGAAGGTTTCCGAGATTTTCTTCATTTTGGACATTTCAAGCTCTGGCTTAGGCGATTTTTGAGAGGGATTTCGAAGGGATTCTTGAGGTAAGATACTTGTTGTTTAATTCAGTCAATAAATATGTTTCCCTATTGATTTTCCCACCTAGATTGTGTGGTTTTGAGGTGTAATTTGGGAGTATGAGGCTAGGGATTCAGAGAGTTTAATTTGGAGAGTTGAGTGATGATTTGGTATCCGATTTTGGTAAATTTTGTATGGTTGGACTCGTGGTTGAATGCGCTTTCGGATTTAATGACTTTACCGAATTTCGAGACGTGAACTAGGGCCCCAACTTTTGAGTCAACTTTTGACATTTGATTAATAACTTAATATTTTCTTATGGAATTGATTCCTTCATGCATTTATATGTTGATTCGCGAGGCAAGGGCATGTTGGAGTTGGGATTTGCACGGGTTAGGTAAGTAACAGATCTAAATTTGGTTGTGAGGGTATGAAACCCCGTATTATGTGTCATGTGATTGGTTTTGAGGTGACGCCCATGCTAGGTGACGTACGTGTGGGCGTGCAGCGTAGGAATTGTGTCTTGGTTAATTCCATGGAACCGTATAGTTGAATAATTTGTTGTTATCCGTATATTCTCCATGTGTTATAGAAATTGAACTGCAAACCATGTTCGAAATCATATTTAGGCTATGTGTTTGTACTGTAAGGACCCACAAAGGTCGCGTTACATGTTGAATTATCTGCTAAATTGTTGTTTTATACTCAGTAACAGTTTTACTTGCATATTATATCTCGGTCTCTATAGTTCTTTATTGATACATTATATCATCGTTGTTTGGGCTGATTATCATGATTATAGAGATCCCAAGATATTGGAGAGATTGATGAGTGAGTGGGGTCGGGGGCCTTATTGTGAGGATATTTATGGGATCGGGCTGCACACCGCATCATGTTTTATTTATTTATGCTATGATTGGCTTGTTATAGCGCTTGGGTTGAAGGAGCTCCTCTGGAGTCTGTACACCCCCTGTGAGCGCAGGTACCTACTAAGTGCGAGTGTGAGTGTCGAACGACTAGGAGAATTAAGAGACTGTGAGGAATGAGTGACTGGGAGATTGGAGTGAATGGGAGGACTGAGTGACTATTACTCCGAGATTATGCACTTGATTTCATTATTGTTGTACTCCAGCTGGCATGTATCACTGTCATCTAGTCTTTGAGACATACTATATCCTGTTTTAATTGAACTTGACATGAATTAACTATTTTGGCTTTAAACGTCTAACTTGGAAGCATGCATATTTCTCCTGTATTATATTTTTTTATAAATTAAATTGTATCCGTGAAGCTCGTAACTACTTTCGGTCAAATAGTTAGTATTGTTTCTTATTGAATTTGTTGTACTCACGCTACACCCTGCACTTCGTGTGCAGATCCAGGTGTTTCTGGCCACGGTGGATGTTGATTATCTGCGCTGTTTGATCCTTCGGAGACTTCAAGTTAGTCGTGTGGATTTGTTGATTTCTGAAACTAACTTCTATTATTCTATTCTCTCACGTGCCTACTGGACAACCACCCGTACCACCAGATAGGGCCACGAGAGGCCGAGGTTGCGGTAGGGGTAGAGGTATAGCTCCTACAATAGCTAGAGCGGCACCTGCAGATCCACCAGTTGCTCCAGCTCAGGAACACGTTCCAGGTGTGGTTGAGCTAGTGGGGCCAGCTCAGGCACCAGTTGTGCCTATTGTGATTTCAGGTCTTACGGAGGCTTTGGCTCAAATTTTAACTGTGTGCACTAGCCATGCTCAGGGAGTTTAAGTTCAGACCACGCCGGTCACTTCTCAGGCCGGGGGAGGACTCAGACTCCCACCCCCCGTACTCCCGAGTAGGTGATGCAGGGACTTCAGACACCGGGGGTGCTAGCAGCCCACTCTGTTGTAGCTGCTCAAGCCCAGGTGGGTCTCGTTATGAGTGATGATGAATAGAATAAACTTGAGAGGTTTTGGAGAATCCAGCCTCCATCATTCAGTAGGGCTGAGTCAAAGGATGCTAAGGACTTTTTGGACAGGTGTCAACGGATACTTCATACTGTGGGTATTGTGGAGACCAATGGGGTCTCGTTCTCTACTTTTCAGTTTACTAGGGCTGCCTTCAGATGGTAGGAGGTCTATGAGAGGAGAAGGTCAGTCGGTGCTACACCATTTTCATCACATGATTTCTCTGTGATCTTCTTGGAGAATTTTGTGCCACTGACCCGAAGGGAGTAGATGCGCAGGCAGTTCGAGCAGCTACATCAGGATGGCCTGTCTGTGACTCAATATGAGAAAAGATTTTCAGAGTTGGCTCATCAGATAGTTTGGTTGGTATCCACCGAGAGGGAGTGGATTAAGAGGTTCATTAATGACTTTACATATCACCTATGTTTTGCTATGACTCGGGAGAGTGAATCTGGTGCTCGGTTCGACGATTTGGTTGACATTGCTTGGCGACTAGAGATGGTCCATATTCAGGAGCGTGAGGAGAGGGAGGCCAACTGGCCTTGTGGATCGGGTGGTTTCAGCGGTGTGCTTTTTGGGGGTCAATTCTACCACAGCAGAGGTTGTTCTTACAGGCACGCTTAGATGGCATGTCCAGTTCATCGTAGTGCATCATCCAGCCATGGTTCATACACTGCTCATCAGGGTCAGACATCTCTCATTACCCTTCCAACTCAGAGTTCATCCCGTACTCCATTGGTTCAGGGTTCATCCATGCTAGGTCCTTCTAGCAGTTATACTGGTACTCGGGGGCCTCTTCACTCCCCACCACCACCACCACCGTGGAGTTGCTTCAAGTGCAGGGAGTTTGGGCATATGTGGAGGCAGTGTCCTCGTCACCTAGGAGGTTCAGTGCAGCATTAAAGTCAGGCTGCGACTTCCACACTAGTTACTTCACCACCCTCCCAGCCATCTCGTTGGGGCCCCCAGGCAGCTAGAGGTAGCCCTAGAAGGGGAAGCCGATCAGGTGTTGGTCAGGCCCAATTCTATGCTATTACTGTCCAGGCTAGATGTTGTTGCTTCAGATGTAGTGAACACATTTATTGTCTCAGTATGCCACAGGGATGCTTCTGTATTATTTGAACCTGGTTCCACTTATATGTATCATCATATTTTGGTCATAATCTGGATATGTCCCGTGAGTCGTTATTCTCATCTATTTATGTATTTTTGTGGACCATGTATATCGGTCATGTCTAGTGACTATTGGGGGATTGAAGACTAGATTTGATCTCTTATTGCTTATTATGGTTGATTTTGATGTGATCTTGGGTATAAATTGGTTGTCTCCATGTCATGCTATGCTGGATTGTCACGCTAAGACTGTGACATTGGCGATGTAGGGTTTGCCAAGGATAGAGTGTAGAGGTTCTCTAGATTATGTTCCTAGCAGAGTAATTTCATATTTGAAGGCTCAACGGATGGTTGTGAAGGGTTGTTTATCTTATTTGACCGTTATGAGGGATGTGGGTACTGATACTCCAACTATTGATTCGGTTCCAGTGGTGCGAGACTTTTTAGATGTGTTTCCTGCAGACCTGCAGGGCATGTCGCCCGAATGGGATATTGACTTTGGTATTGGCATGGTGTCGGGTACTCAACCCATTTTTATTCTTCAGTATCATATGGCACCGACTGAGTTGAAGGAATTTAAAGAGTAGCTTCAGGAACTTCTTGATACGGGGTTTATTAGGCCTAGTGTGTGCACCGGTTCTGTTTATGAATAAGAAAGATCGTACTATACGGATGTGCGTCAACTATAGGAAGTTGAAAAAAGTCACAATCAAGAACAAGTATCCTTTGCCGCGCATCGATGATCCATTTGACCATCTTCAGGGAGCGAGGGTGTTCTCTAAGATCCATTGGAGGTATGGGTATCACCAGTTGAAGATTCGGGACTCGGACATCCTGAAGACAACATTCAAGACCCGTTATGATAATTATGAGTTCCTTGTGATGTCTTTTGGGCTAACCAACGCCCCAACAACATTCATGCCTCTGGTGAACAATGTATTTCAACCTTATCTTGACTTGTTTGTCATAGTATTCATTGATGATATCCTGGTATACTATCGTAGCTAGGAGGAGCATGCCCAGCATTTGAGGATCGTGTTGCTGCGATTGATGGAGGAGAAGCTTTATGACAAGTTCCCCAAGTGTGAGTTTGACCTTAGTTCGGTGGTGTTCTTAGGGCACGTGGTGTCCAGTGAGGGATTTAGGTGAATCCAAAGAAGAAAGAGGCGGTTTAGATTTGGCCCAGGCCGTCCTCAACTACTGAGATTCGGAGTTTTCTCGGCTTGGCCGGTTATTATCGTCGCTTCATGGAGGGTTTCTCATCTATTGCATATCCCTTGACCAAATTGACCCGGAAGGGTGCTCTTTTCAGGTGGTTGGATGAGCGTGAGGAGAGCTTTCTGAAGCTCAAGACTACTATGACCACAACTCCAATTCTAGTTTTGCCTTCAGCTTCAGGCTCTTATACAATGTATTTTGATGCTTCTAGGATTGGTATTGGGTGTGTCTCGATGCAGAAGGGTAGATTAATTGCTTATGTTTCGCGCTAGTTGAAGCCCCATGAAAAGAACTACCCTGTCCATGATTTGGAGTTGGTTGCCATTGTTCATGCATTGAAGATTTTAAGCCATTATCTCTATGGTGTGTTTTGTGAGGTACTTACCGATCATTGGAGTCTCCAGCACTTGTTCAAACAAAAGGATCTAAATTTGAGGCAGCGGAGATGGTTGGATCTGCTAAAGGACTATGATATTACTATTCTGTATCATCCCGGGAAGGCCAATATGGTGGCCGATGCCTTGAGTAGGAAGTCGGTGAGTATGGGTAGCCTTGCATTTATTCTTGTTGGTGAGAGACCACTTGTAGTTGATGTTCTGGCCTTGGCCAACCAGTTCATGAGATTTAATGTTTCGAAGCCCAGTCGGGTTCTAGCTTGTGTTGTTTCTCGGTCTTCCGTATATGATCGCATTAGAGAGCGCCAGTATGATGATCCTCATTTGCTTATCCTTAAGGACACGGTTCAACATGGTGATGCCAAGGATTTTACTATCGGGGATGATGGGGTGTTGAGGATGCAGGGTCGGATTTGTGTGGCCAATGTAGATGGGCTACATGAGTTGGTTATTGAGGAGGCCCAAAGTTTACAGTATTCCATTTATCCGGGTGCTACGAAGATGTACCAGGACTTGAAGCAGCACTATTGTTGGAGAAGAATTAAAAAGGATATAGTGGGGTTTGTAGCTTGGTCTTAACTGTCAGCACGTGAAGTATAAGCATCAGAGACCGGGTGGATTGCTTCATAGGCTAGAGATTCCATAGTGGAAGTGGGAGCGGATCACCATGGATTTTTTAGTTGTGCTTCCACGGACTTCGGGGAAGTTCGATGCTATTTGAGTGATTATGGATCGGCTGACCAAGTCCGCGCACTTCATTCCAGTTGGGAATATTTATTCTTCGGAGCGGTTGGCTGAGATTTACATCTCCGAGATTGTTCGCCTTCACAGTGTGCCGGTGTCCACCATTATAGATCGGGGCACACGATTTACATCGCAATTTTGGAGGGTAGTGTAGAATAAGATAGGGACCCAGGTGGAGTTGAGTACAACATTTCACCCTCATATAGATGGATAGTCATAGCGCACTATTTAGATATTGGAGGATATGTTACGCTCTTGTGTAATTGATTTCGGGGGTTCTTGGGATCGGTTTATGCCATTCACGGAGTTTGCCTACAAAAACAGCTACCAGTCGAGCATTTAGATGGCTTCGTATGAGGCTTTGTATGGGAGGCAGTGTCGATCTCCGGTGGGTTTGTTTGAGCTGGGTGAGGCTAGGCTATTGGGTACTGACCTGGTTTAGGATGCTTTGGACAAGGTTAAATTGATTCAAGATTGGCTTCGCACGGTCGCAGTCTAGACAAAAGAGTTACGTCGATAGGAAGGTTAATGATGTTTCTTTCATGGTTCGGGAGAAGGTACTGCTCAAGGTTTCACCCATGAAGAGTGTTATGAGATTCGGGAAGAAGGTCAAGTTGAACCCTTGGTATATTGGGTCGTTTGAGGTACTTCAGAGGATCGGGGAGGTGGCTTACAAGCTTGCCTTGCCACCTAGTTTGTCGAGTGTGCATCCAGTGTTTTATGTTTTTATGCTCCGAAAGTATGTTGGCAATCTGTCTCATGGTTTTGATTTAAGCATTGTTCAGTTGGATGGTGATTTGACTTATGATTTTGAACCGGTGGCCATTTTGGATTTGCAGGTTCGAAAGTTGAGGTCAAAGGATATAGCTTCAGTGAAGGTGCAGTGGAGTGGTCAGCCGGTTGAGGAGGCTACTTGGGAGACTAAGCAGGAGATGCGGAGCATGTATCCACGCTTATTTGAGACTCTAGGTATATTTCTAGACTCGTTCGAGGACAAACATTTGTTTAAGAAGGAGAGGATGTAATGACCCAGGCGGTCGTTTCAAGATTTGTAGCCCCGTTCCCCTATTTACCGCTCATTTTATGCTTTACAATTGTTATGTGACTTGCCGGGGTAGTTGGTTCGAGACCGAAGAGGTTTTTGAATGAATTTAGACACTTAGTCTCAAGGTTGAAAGCTTAAGTTGAAAAGGTTCACTGGATGTGGAATTATGTGTAGACGACTCCAGAATGGAGTTTTGATGGTTCCGTTGGGGGATTTTTGATTTAGGAGCGTATCTGGATTGTGATTTAGAGCTCCGTAGTGGAATTAGGATTGAAATGGCGAAAGTTAGATATTTGGAAGTTTGACCAAGAGTGGACTTTGTGGATACCAGGCTCAGATTGGGGTTTCGGGAGTTTGATATCGGGGTCGGATTCCAGTTCCGAGAGTTGGAGTAGGTTCGTGGTGTCATTTGTGAATTGTGTGCAACATTTAGAGTCAATCGGATGTGATTTGATAGGTTTTGGCGTCATTTATAGAAGTTGGAATTTTCCTGTTTCAACGGGCTCGACTAAGTTCGTATCGTATTTTAGGACTTATTTGTATGTTTGGTTGAGGTCCTGGGGGGCTCGGGTTATTTTCGGATAGTTAACGGATCGAAAATGAGACTTAGTGCATTGCTGAAGTTGGGAGTTTTCTGGTATGATTGCACCTGCGAGGGATTGGCCGCAGGTGCTTTGCCGCAGATACGGCTGATGTTGCGTAGGTGCAGGGCTAAGCTGGGGTAGGACGCAGGTGCGACGGGTAATCATCATCACCGAGCCCGCGGGTGTGAGCAAGGCTACGCTGATGCGGAGAATAGGGGCGTAGGCTGCCTTCGTAGAAGCGGATCATGGACCGCAAAAGCGTTTCCATAGGTGTGGAACCTGGAGCACAGATGCAGACCCTATGGACTTAAGTGATTTCTGCAGAAGCAAAGGATTTTCCGCAAAAGCGATTCCGCAGGTGCAGATATTTGGCCGCAGGTGCGAAAGCACGGGGCAGTGTTTAAACTCGAGGGTTTCCTAGATTTTCTTCATTTTGGATATTTCAAGTACGGGCTTAGGCAATTTGTGAGAGGGATTTCGAAAGGATTCTTGAGGTAAGTCACTTGTGGTTTAATTCATTCATTAATTATGTTTCCCCATTGATTTTCCCACCTAGATTGTGTGGTTTTGAGGTGTAATTTGGGAGTTTAAGGCTAGGGATTTGGAGAGTTTAATTTGGGGAGTTGAGTGACAATTTGGTGTCGGATTTTGGTAAATTTAGTATAGTTTGACTCTTGGTTGAATGTGCTTTCGGATTTTATGACTTTTAACAAATTTCAAGACTTGGGCCCGGAGCCGGCGTTTGAGTCGACTTTTGACTTTTGATTAATAACTTAGTATTTTCTTATGGAATTGATTTCTTTAGCTCGTGTTGATTGTATCGAACTGTTTATGGCTAGATTCGGGGTATTTGGGGGCCGATTCGCGAGGCAATGGCATGTTGGAGTAGGGATTTGCACGGGTTGAGGTAAGTAACAGTTTCAAATTTTGTTCCGAGGGTATGAAACCCCGTATTATATGTCATGTTATTGGTTTTGAGGTGACGCCCATGCTAGGTGATGGGCGTGTAGGCGTGCACCGTATGAATTGTGACTTGGTCAATTCCATGAAATCTTATAGTTGAATAATATGTTGTTATTCGTATATTCTCCATGTATTAATGAAATTAACTGGAAATCATGTTAGAAATCATGTTTAGGCTATCTGTTGGTACTGTAGGGACCCACAAAGATCACATTACATGTTGAATTATCTGCTAAATTGTTGTTTTGTACTCAGTCACAATTTTACTTACATATTACAACTCAGTATCTATTGTTCTTTATTGATACATTATATCTTCATTGTTTGGGCTGATTATCATAATTATTGAGAGACCCGAGAGATTGATGACTAAGTGAGACTGATGGCCTG
This sequence comes from Nicotiana tabacum, assembly GCF_000715075.1. Classification (NCBI taxonomy): domain Eukaryota; kingdom Viridiplantae; phylum Streptophyta; class Magnoliopsida; order Solanales; family Solanaceae; genus Nicotiana; species Nicotiana tabacum. The sequence continues at coordinate 4,812,257 of NC_134096.1, forward strand.
ATTGTGAGGATATTTATGGGAGTGGGCTGCACGTCGCAGCAAGTTTTATTTATTAATGCCATGATTGGCTTATTATAGCGCTTGGGCTGAAGGAGTCCCTCTGGAGTCTGTACACCCCTAGTGAGTGCAGGTACCTACTGAGTGCGAGTGAAAGTGCCGAGCGACTGGAGAATTGAGAGACTGTGAGGAATGAGTGACTAGGAAGACTGAGTGACTGTTACCCCGAGATTATGCACTTGATTTCATTACTGTTGCACTTCAGCTGGCATGTATCACTGTCATCTAGTCTCTGAGAGATACAATATGATGTTTCAATTGAATTTGACATTAATTAACTGTTTTGGCTATAAACGTATAACTTGGAAGCATGACAATTTCTCCTGTATTATATTTTTTCTGTAAATCGAACTGTATTCGTGAAGCTCATCACTACCTTCGGTCCAACGGTTAGTCTTATTACTTACTGAGTTGCGTGATGGCACGTAATCTAACCCACTAGGTAATCCAATTGACAACTATCCATTCTAATGAGATCTATTGACACAAATAAATGATAAAATAAATGAACCTTAATACATTTCCCAAGGACCGGTAGTACAAATCATGAGCTTATAAAGCTACCAAGTTCAAGAGGCAGCTATGACCAAAACCGATTACATCCTCTGTTTGAAATATACAGGAACCGATTAAATTTCTAAAGCTACCAAGTTCAAGAGGCAGCTATGACCGGAACGCAGGTACATCTTCAAATCCAGCCCCGGCGTGCACAGCAACTTCAGCATCCAATATCTGCACCGCAAGGTGCAGAAGTGTAGTATGACTACAACCGACCCCATGTACTCAATAAGTAACAAGCCTTACCTTAGGTTGAAAGTAGTGACGAGCTGGAACAAAGGTCGTAGTCCAACACCAATACCCAACAACAGTTCATAACAACATAATAAAAGTGATAAAAGAAGTAACTCAGAGATATAATGCTCAGCTCGTTCACAGTTCCGAAAAATAGGAATGCTTTTCAAGTATATCAGTGAAAACCCAAATCATTTACGATAATCACCAAAATATGAGTAAGTTTGTAAAACTGTGATTTTTTCCAAAACTTTCAACAATTATTAAGATGTTTCATTTTCAGATAGCATGAGGAAAGTACATCTATATACCTACATGTCAATATGCAAGTGAAACCATAAATGTCACCAAAACCGGGCAGATCCAGTCCAGGGTAGATCCAGCCCAAACATAAATAAATCCAAGGCAGATCCAACCCAATGCACATGAATCTGGGGCAGATCTAGTCTAATTAATGATATGATATATGACAATATATGATAACAGAGACTGAAATATGATTTGTAATGATGAATGCGACTGAGTACATAACTAAAATTAAGCAAATAACTCAACAGCAAAGAACGACCACTGTGGGTCCCAATAGTACCAACATATAGCCTAAACATGATTTCTAGATAAATTACAGCTCAACTTCTCTAAAACATAGAGGATAGTAAAAATGTTTAGATACGATAGCTACACAGTTCCATGGAATCGACTAAATCAAAATTCACACGGTGCACGCCCACACCCCCATCACCTAGCATGTGCATTACCTTAACATCAATCACATAACACGTAATTCAAGGTTTCATACCCTCAACACCAAGTTTATAAGTGTTAGGTATCTCGAACAAGCCAAATCCAATATCGAGCAAGCCAAACGATACTCGAAAAATGTCATCCCATGCGTACCGACCTAAGAACGACTTGAAACTAGCCAAAAGCAACTCAAATACATCAAATAATGCCTAAGTAAACAATTCCAAATGATAAAGGTCGAATCTTTAATCAAAAGAACAAAGTCAACCAAAAAGTCAAATATGGGTCTGCTCCTCGGAACCCGACAATACTTGCAAAATCTGATAACTCATTCAATTACGAGTCCAACCATACTAGTTTCACTCAAATACGACTCCGAATTGATGTTCAAAACTCAAAAATTCACTCTACAAAACTTTAGACAAAATCCCCCAATTTCTCTCTTGAAATCCTCAATTAAATGCCAAAACGAAGATAGATTCATGAAATAAAATTGAAACTAAGTAGAGAATACTTATCCCAATCCATGTAATTAAAATCGCTAAATCATGAGGTTCCCAACTCAAAATATGGATAAATGGCTCAAAGGTCCGAAATTGGACATTAATTCTGTTGCTCAGCCTTTCTTCTTCAGAATCGCGATCAACAAATTCTTCAACAACAATTTTCAAACTCTTCCTAGATAGCCTCTAGTAAAATGGTCATTACTTTTTGTACAAAACTGCAAATGAAAAATGGTTTATTTAATTGAAAACAAGACATCAAGGGCTACAACTTTCATTTTTGAAATAATACCAAATTCCTTATATATTGCAAGATATAAGCTTCCAGAGTCAGCTATCTGAAGAAGAAATCTCTCCTATGCGATCGCGAAAGAGCTTTTTCACGATCGCGATTCACAAGGCCCCAAACTGCAGTTTGCTCTTAGCTAACGCAACCAAATGTTCGCAATCGCGATGCACACCCCTGTAGCCAAAAACTAGCAACTGGAAATGGCCTATAAATGGTCCGAAACCACCACGAAACTCACCCGAGCCCTCGGGGCTCCACGCCAAACATCAACACAAGTCTAGAAACATCATACAATCTTGCTCGCGCGATCAAATTACAAAATAAAACCCGAATCCATGAATCGGACATCAACACACATGAAACTTGGAGGGAGAACTCAAGAACTTCTAGAATTACTACCAAGCGTCCGAATGCTATCAAACCAACTCCGAGCGACCCCGAATTTTACAGGCAAGTTCCAAATCTTAACGCAGACCTACTCGATGTTTCAAATCTCACTTAACAATATCAAAATCACAAATCGCACCTTCTAGAACATTTCCAAACCTTCAATTTTTCAACTTTCGTCAATTAGTGTCGAAACCTTCTAAAATTATCCAAATGCAAATCCGGGCATACACCTGAGTCCAAAATCACTATCCGGACCTAACCGAATCATCAAAACTCCGATCCGACATCGAATACTAAAAAGTCAAACTTGGTCAACTCTTCCAACTTAAAGTTTCAACTATGAAATTCATTCTTGCAAACTATTTCCAAAAACACCTGAAAACCAACGCCGGCAATTCATACACGTAATAATATATCATATGAAGCTACTAAAGACTTTAAATAGCTGAACGGAATGCAAATGCTCAAAACTACCGGTCGGGTCATTACATTCTCCCCCACTTAAACATATGTTCATCCTCGAATGTGCCAAGAGTCGTTCCAAAGCCATCAAACTACCGTGTAACCTTATCATCTTATCATGTATATACTCATGGGTGATCCCACGTCACCGTATTCCATATAGGCCTAACAACAAAACATAACTGAAGATCATTACTTCAACCTTCGCCCGTAAACCATAGAATCTAATTTCCAACATCCGAAATTTCCTATAAGACCTGAATCCTGCATTTACACACTGTATAGGTCTGAACAAGGTGTATCAAGACATAACCATACCCAAGATGTAATCACATGATATACCGCATACCTCGTGTACTTGTAGCAAATGGCCACAATAACTTCTCAATACAAACCTGTCACCGTTAATAAACCTCATATCAAATAAAGCCTCGTTCAAATCCTTAGTACACTGCCGATGATGAAAGAAACACGCAAAAAATCATAATCACTTATCAGATCAACAAGTCATGGAGAACTCTCTCGTCCGACAGGAACCGTAGTCTAAAATCTAAGCTGACCTCCGATATTATTCCTCTATATATACTGCAATCAAATCCGATAATACCCATTCTAGGTCCAATGACCTCATCTCGTCAAACACAATCATTTTATTGACACGCGGCACCAATACAACCTAGAGCCACAAACCGTGCAATCCGTGCACCAATACCCAATAACTCAATGCACCCAAAAATGAAAGATGACTCAAATGAGAAAACCGTCCCGCAAGCTCAACAAGTACCACCACGACCGCAATGCTATGAGCCTATCATACATAGTAGAACCAAGACAAATGAATCAATCACAAAGGATCATATCTCAACATAACTCCGCTGCAATGAGTGACCCCATCCTAACACTGGTCCAAATGAAATATCTCAAGCCACAATGCTCAAAATCAACAACCATGCGCAATTTGACATCAAGTACCCAAGGTGCATGACCGAAACCACGGAGAAGCAAATAACACAATATACCACAACCGGAAAAGGGCATAACCAAGGCGCCAATGAACAATTCCACATCCCAAAAACCATTTCGCTCGAATTTCGCTACACGACCCAAATAGAACTGCACCATGTGTGCGTATAACCAGCAAATCACCGCCCCTCGTATCATAGAAGAGTAACTGATAGAATATATCAGATACAAATAAGATCAATTCTAACCGATTGGCTCATCCCTTGGCTATAGCAGTACGAAGTCAACCAATCCGACACAGTGTAGAATACACATCCTTATAAGGACTACCAATGAGCCCCCAAATCAACTTTGGTCGTCCCCAATTGGATAAATAGCCTTCCAAAAGTCAATCTTGAATAACCATAGTACGTGCTACCATATAGCTAACTTTGGCCACATCTTCACAGTCCGCAACCCTGAAAAAATCTATTTTCGAGAACTCCCAATCTTCAAATCCATGGAATACATGAATCACCATAGCCGATCCCAACTCCACCACGCGAATGATTAACATGTCACTCAAACACAATCATCCCTATGAGAGATATTTCTATAATTCTTCTGTGCCACATAGCAAAATTTGAACATCAGCAGTCGATCAACAAGGTGAGTACCGCAATACCAATGAAGCATTCGTAAGTCAACACACAATGCGCCTTCTGAAATGCGCACCCTTAATAGGAATTACCAAGTAGTTATAACATTCATCTAAATATCTAAAATTTTCCATTTTGTCCTTAATTCATGACCTTCCCTCCAAATATGAACCGTGACCTTGCACATGCAAATCGCAATCCCACTGAACACACCGCATCTATCATGCCATCATATGAAAAGTATGAGAATCTCATAATCAACTCTAATTCACAAGCAGAATACCTACTCGGTCAGCTGGAAACCTTCCATTTGATATCACCAAGGAGAAAATCAAAATACGCAATATGCTCCTCTCGCGAGTAGGAAATATCCATCTCAAACCATGGTAGAAATCATCGAGAACTCTCCGAAAGCCATTAGCACATAACCAAACCATCAGAACTGAATCTCTCTAACTCAACCAAGCCACGCAGGTTGCCAAATCCAAGAGTATTGTTGCCGAGCACCTGTAGGGACTCACCACATCATAAGTACCCAAAGAACCGATCATAGCTATTACCTTGTTGATCCAACCTACTACTAAGCTGTATTATTTCTCTGAGTTCCTTCTGAATTATCCTCAAGTTGACACTCCTCCTCGCCATAATACAATGATCCTCAAACAAAACTCACCCCACGAGATCCTAGAATAAAACCACACCGCCCTAAGGCCTATAAGTTGTTGTATTCCCTATCAAGCACCCCAAAAGTACCACAATCGAGATTCCCACTCCAAAGAGTCCTTATGTGAGCCTGGAACTATTTCCTTTACCTTCATGATACTGAAATGTAGAATTCATAGTGATACAAAAATACTGCGAGTCCCAACACCATCCGATGCAAATCTCGGAGTCTAGCCATATGCAAATCCGAATAAATTCTCAATTTCTACATATAATTCTTGAATCCATTAGAACCTTCTCTAGAGTCATCTACTCTGTTCAAATCTTAACTGCACCACCCAAACGGGCCGAACGACATGTGCCTCATTAGCACGACAATACCCAAGGAAGTAACCTCGCCTTAACGTATCCAAGCAAATTCCTAGTCCAATGCGTACTACAACCGTCACGGAATAACAATTCAAATCATTCCATGATTTCCACATACCCATAAAGTGTAATATAATCCGTATTCAGAAATTTCCTTACTCAAGTCATCCTCGATCTCAACCTTTAGAAGTCATAACTGATTCACAAGTATGCCTCAAACCGAAAACAGCACAACAGATAACCATGCAATCAAATCGGTTATAGCAGACTCCCCCCACTTGGCTCAAAGCCATAGATTGAAACACTCGATAGCTCACAATACCCATACCCCATTACTTCCATAATACCGCAATGAGATTCAACTAAATCCTTCAAAAGCTCGTGTAACACAAACCATCTAATATCTCAAATTATCTGCAATTCTCGCATTCATCCTCGTGACGGTCAGTCAACTTTCTCAACCAATCTGAACTCAAATCGCAACACCTATACCCACTGGTAGAAAAGAAAGCCGCCACACAACATCATAAGGATCACACATCTGTAGATTATCGCGCATGTGATAACCCACCAACTTAGCCTCAAACTGACATCTCTCTATCCCCTTTCACAGCCACAACTACTACGCAATCGCTTAATCTTTTCGAGTCTGAACTCATCAATAAGACATGAAAATCTATCTCAATTAAACAACATGAAAGATCCGTCAACACACTTATAACTCGAGATTATAGGTTATATCAAGACCGGAATCAAACACCCAATAGTCCTTTTTACATCTCAAGCAAAATGTTCTCGTCACATTCAAACGATCTGAACACATCCCGCAGTCACACCATATTTTATCATATAGCCATCCAACTACTCACCGATCCATAAATTCTACTTATAGGGACACTACCATACATATAAGTCCAAAAGCATATACTCACATAACTTAAATCCCCGTGCTCAAGTTATCGTCAAAATACGGCCTCAAATCGTCCAGACGGGCCCATCATCAGCACGTAGAAATGACATCTCGCACCTCATCCATGGAATTACAAGTCGTCGATGCACAGCTGATACTGAGCGCTCAAATGTGCATACGAGTGCATGGAAGGAATTCAAAGAGTTACACTTCAAGCTGAATCAATGCCGCACGATAAGGAAAGAAAGATAGAAAGTTTATCCTAAATGCCCTGTAGCCTCTCAAAGATAGGTATGGATGTCATCATACCGATCCACAAGACTCCACTAGACACTTGCTCATGAATCGTAGAACCTATGAACCTAGAGCTCTGATACCAACTTGTCACAACCCAAAATCCAACTAGTCATGATAGCACCTAATCCAACTCGCTAGGTAAGCCAATTAACAATTCCATTTTAATGAGATTTATTGAGACAAATAAATGATAAAATAACTGAACCTTAATACATTTCCCAAGGACCGGTAGTACAAATCGTGAGCTTCTAAGATTTAGAATTTACAAAGATGGTATGAAATAAAGTACATCCATTTGTTTGAAATAAATAGGAACAAATTATAATTCTAAAGCTACCAAGTTCAAGAGGCAGTTATGACCGGAACGCAGGTACATCTTCAAATCGAGCTCCCGTCGTGCATAGCACTATCAGCATCCAACACATGCACGCAAGGTACAAAAGTATAGTATGAGTACAATCGACCATATGTACTCAATAAGTAACAAACCTAACCTTAGGTTGAAAGTAGTGACGAGCTGGAACAAAGGTCGAAGTCCAACACCAATAGCCAACAACAGTTCATAACAACATAATAAAAGTGATAAGAGAAGTAACTCGGAGATATATTTCTCACCTCATTCGCAGTTTCGAAAAATAGGCATGCTTTTTAAGTATATCAGTGAAAACACAAATCTTTTACCGAAATCACTAACATAAGAGTAATTTTGTAAAAGTATGATTTTTCCCAAAAATTTGAAGGATAATTAAGATGTTTCATTTTCAGATATCATTAGGAAAGTAAATCTCGATACCTACATGTTGATATGCAAGTGAAACCATGAATGTCACGAAAACTGGGTAGCATGAGGAAATGCATCTCTATGCATGTATCTCAAGTACGCATGTCAAGTGCAATGCATCTCAGTGATGAACTCATGTACTCACACTCTCGGAGAAATTAATCTCACTGTCTCGTATCCTCACTCATCATGCAAAATACTCAGAACACTAAGTCACTCAGTACTGTACAGGGCAGATCCAGCCCAGGGCAATCTAGCCCAAACATAAATAAATCCAGGGCAGATCCAACCCAATACAAATGAATCCAGGGCAGATTCAGCCCAAATCCATAGCAATTGTGCCCACTGTGGATGTGCAGACTCTAGAGGGGCCGATCCATACCAAGCACTATAATAAGCCAAATCCTGGTATGAATCAATAAAGCATGCTGCGGCATGCAGCCTGATCCCATAAATATCACTCACAATAGGCCCTTGACCTCACTCAGTAATCAATCTCTGTAGTATCTAGGGCTTACAACACTCATGCTATGCATCCCTAATCAATGACACGAGATGTGACAACATATGATAGCTGAGACTGAGATATGATATGTAATGGTAAATGCGACTGAGTACATAACTGCAATTAAGCAAATAACTCAATAGCAAAGAACGACCACTGTGGGTCCCAATAGTACCAGCATATAGCCTAAATGTGATTTCTAGCATAAATTACAACTCAAGTGCTGTAACACATACAGTACAATAAAAATGTTCAGATAAGATAGCTACATAGTTCCATCGAATCGACTAAATCATAATTTACATGGTGCACGCCTACACGCCTGTCACATAGCATGCGCGTCACCTCAACATCAATCACATAACACATAATTCGGGATTTTATACCCTCAACACTAAGTTTACAAGTGTTACTTACCTCGAACAAGCCAAATACAATACCGAGCAAGCCAAATGAAACTCCAAAACTGCCATCCCGCGCGTACCGACCTCTAAACAGCTTGTAACTAGCCAAAAGCAACTCAAATACATCAAATAATTACATTCGATTACGAGTCCAACCATACTAGTTCTGTACCTTGGGACCCAACAAAACTTACAAAATCTGATAACCCATTCGATTACGAGTCCAATCATACTAGTTTCACTCAAATCCAATTCCGAATCAATGTTCAAAGCTCAAAAATTCACTCTATGAAACATTAATAAAAATCCACCAATTTCTCTCTTAAAATACTTAATTAAATGCCAAAAACGAAGATAGATTCATGAAATAAAATCGAAACTGAGTAGAGAACACTTACCCCAATCCATGTGATGAAAATCGCCTTAGAAATCGCTAAATCCCGAGGTCCCGAACTCAAAATTTGGATAAATGGCTCAAAGGCCTAAAATTGGAAATTAAATCCACTGGCCAGGCTTCCTTCTTCGCGATCGCGGACATCCTTTCGCGATCGCGAGGAACAAATTCTTCAACAACAATTTTCTAACTCTTCCCTGATAGCCTCTAGTGTAATTGCCATACCTTTTTTTACAAAGCTCTAAATGACAAATGATTTGACTTTCTGAAAATTAAACATCAACGGCTACAACTTTTCTTTTTGGATCATCGCCAAAATCCTTATGAATTACAGGATATAAGCTTCCAAAATCAGCCATATGCAGCAGAAGTTTCTCCTATGCAATCACGAAAAGGTTTTTGCGATCGCATTTCAAAAGGTCCCAGATTGCAGCTTGCTCTTCGCTAACGCGACCAAATGTTCGCGATCGTGATACACACCCCTGTAGTAAAAAATCAGCAACTAAAAAGGCCTAAAAATGATCTGAAACGACCCCGAAACTCACACGAGTCCCCGGGGCTCAACGCCAAACATCCACACAAGTCTAGAAACATCATGCAAACTTGCTCGCACGATCAAATAACCAAAATAACACTCGAAACCATGAATCATACATCAACACGCATGAAATTTGAAGGGAGATTTCAAGAACTTCTAAAATTACAACCAAGCGTCTGAATGCTATCAAACAAACCCCGAATGACCCCGAATTTGCAGACAAGTTCTAAATCATAACTCAGACCTACTCAATGTTTCAAATCTCACTTAACAACATCAAAATCACATATTGCACTTCAAATCAACTTAATGACGTTATTGAAGTTTCAAAATTCAAAACTAACTGCGAACAAGCCTAAACACCTCGGATTAATCTCAAATTTAGCACACAAGTCATAAAATGACTTAACAGACCTACTATAACTTTCGGAATCAAAATACGACCTCGATAGCAATAAAATCAAATCTCGGTCAAACATATGAACATTTTCAAACCTTCAAATTTTCAAATTTCGCCAATTAGTGCCTAAACCTTCTAGAATTATTCAAGTGCAAATCCGGGCATACACCCGAGTACAAAATCACCATTCGGACCTAACGGAATCATCAAAACTCTGATCAGAGGTCCAATACTAAAAAGTCAAATTTGGTAAACTCTTCCAACTTAAATCTTCAACTATGAAATTCATTATTCCAAACTAATTCCGAAAACACATGAAAACCAACGCAGACAATTCACACACGCCATAATACATCATATGAAGCTATTCAAGACTTCAAATTGCTGAACGGAATGCAAATGCTCAAAATGACCGGTCGGGCGTTACATTACACCCTGCACTTCGTGTGCAAATCCAAATGTTTCTGGCCACAGTGGGTGTTGATTATCCGCGCAGTTTGATCCTTCGGAGACTTCAAGGTAGCTGTCCGACGTTCGCAGACCTTGACCCTCCTTCCCTATCTTTCAGCTTTATGAATTTTGTTTCAGTTTTTCATAGACGATATTTTTCAGACTTGTGTTGTATAGACGCTCATGTACTTAGTGACACCCTAGTTTTGGGGATTTCCGTATTGAGTTTTGCTTTTCCATCCAGCTTTTAGAGAGCTTTAATCATTTAAACTATTTTAGTTCCTTTTCATTTAACGTGTAGGAAATATTTTGAAATTTCGGCTTGCCTAGTACCATGCTAGGCACCATCGTGGCAGGCTAAGTTTTGGGTCGTGACAAAAAGATACATTAATTAGTCAACCGGACAAATTAACACACAACATCGGTGCCCAAAATAACAAGAATATTGCCAAAAATATCAAGAAAATTAAGAAGATATAAATAAAATAAAATAAAATTAAGAAATTTGTTGCGACTGACTCGAAAGAAACAAGAATAATAAGAGAAAGAAACGACTTTATTAAATCAATAAATTACGAGTACAATGGCAAAGAAATGATGAATGAATTAATTAGTAGAAATGGAAAACCACTACTTTATTTGTCTTTCCCTAAATATTTTCTATTTTTGCATCCTTTGGTCCATCTTCAAGGCTTCAAATTCTTCAATCTCTCGAGTTTCTCTGAGAAAATCGTAGAGAATAACGTATTAGAAAATGGAAGAATAATCAACAACTATATGTTTGAATTAAAGAAAAAAATGTGAAGGATTGAAGAAAGAACTGTACAAGTAATAAAAACTAAGTTTTATTAAGACGTTCAATGTGGTGAAGGTAAAAAAATACATTTATACAATCATGCATTTATAAGGTAATTAGTTATTTTTTTATGATAAACATTAATGTGATAACATGGTAAAAATCGGTTTTAGTTTTATATACGAATAATACAAAAGATAAATTTATACAATCGAGATATTTATATGGTAATTACTATTTATAAATTCCTCTGATAAACATTAATATATATAATCTAATATCTCTACCGAAAAAAGTACGAATTTCTAATAGTTATATCCTTGGAAATTGATTTGTTGTGAAGGAATTTTCATCGACTCTGTTTCACCAAGAAGCCAACTTCGACGAAAATAGTTTAAAAATAAAATGGAAGATATATTTAAATTATTTGTCGATAGTCCAACAATATATTTAGCATTTTTTTTTTATCTTTTTTTGTAGTGATCTACTAGCACGTGTTAAACTTACACTGTTAGTGTATATACCTTTTAGCAACTTGGCGTTGCAGCCGCTGTCACACTTCATCTCACAATGAGTGTATCCAAGACCTTGAGCAATACATGTCTTTTCACATATGTTGAAGCAAGTTGTGTATTCAGCATTAGTCTTTAGAACAGCTTCTTTAAACATTTCTGCGTTACTTTTTTCTTGTTCATGAGCCTTGGAAACATGCACAGATGATGATAGCATAACCATGCACACAAGAAACACTGCAACAAGCTTCTTTGATGATTCCATTTTTTTATTTTTTTTTTGACGTTTCGCTACTCGCTTTTCGCTTGATATTACTTTTTTTTAATGTGCTTGTTGCTTTGTGTTTCTTTTTTGGGACGATTTGGTTATGCTATTGATTATGCTATTTATAGGTGTATTTTGAAACTTTTTGTTGGAGATTTGCCTTAAAAGTTGGATGATTTCCTGTTTTGTATGATTTTTCTTGGTTGTGCTTGTGTTAAATTAAGGTTAAATTACTAACTGAAAATATGAAGCCGTGAGATCCGTTCTTCCACATACTTTCTCTTTGGTAGAAATCAAGAAATGACTTTTCACTTCTAATAAACGTAATGGAAGTACATAATTTTATTATTACAAGAAAGTTCACTACTTAAACATGACACCAATGACAATGGTTTATATCAACATTTAAAACCCAATGCATACACTCTTCATACCTTTCCTCAAGTTTTAGACTCATGCCAAGATCATTTAAAATATTCATGTGGCTCTTTCTAACGTCCTCGCCTCAAAACTTGACTCTAATGCATTCCACACTATGACTCACTCTTTGTTCCAACTCAAAAATCAAGGTCTCTACCAATCCTTTGCAAATCATATGCCCTCACCAACAAACCACAAAATAGTCCACACACTCAAATATAAGTTCTAATATATTTTAAGGACTCTCAGATCGAAAGAATTTGCTCACTCTCATAAATAAACTCTTATGCCACCCAAAGCTCGTTCCATGGGCTTTCCCGTAGGGTAAGTCTCTACTAATTTAAGCACGCAAAGTCTAGGATCAAGTAGGACTTTATCAATTGTAATGTAGGCTAAGGGAACAGCTAGGATATATTTGAGAAAGTAGTGACTAACCCTCCAAAGTACTTTAATACACTACATTTCACTTCTAAGCACATTCTTGTCATGACCATTTCAATGTCATGCCATGAAACCATACACATTTAGGCCCTTCTTCATTAAGCACATCAACATATCGATACTTACTAGCCCAGACACACATATGTGATATGTTATTCATTTTTTTCTCTTTTTTTTCTCTTTTTTACTTTTTTCGCTCTCCTTAATTTGGTATTTTTGGCTAGTACCTTTTATTGTTTATACAAACATGCACTTTTTTGGCTTTTCTATAATTCCACTCAAAAATTATCCAATCTCATTCTTTACTCATCAAGCTACTTAAGTGTTTTCGGAGATAAAGGTTCGAAAAGAATGATTAAGAATAAAGGGGATTCGCCTTGTAATGTGGTATCCAAAGAAAATGTCTACATTCTTAAAATGGTTGACTACGATAATATTAGCACTAGTAGGTAAATAGGCTAAATGGTCAATCAAAAAAAACCTATATCACTTCCCAAACTTACAAAACTTAATCATTTCGCTTCGACTCACACACGGGGAAAGATCTAGACTAACAAGGATGGCACAAAGTACACCAACATCTTACCTCACACAATACACACGACTCACTTAGGACGGCTCAGACTCATTTCTCAAGTTAAAAAAACTAGCAGAGTCATCATAAAATTTAAGCACACGAAAATTAATTACAAGAGTCAAAAGATGAGCCTCAGCATCAAAAGAAAGGCACACATATTTTCAAGGCACGTAATTACAAAGACCATGAAGAAAATACTTAGTTCAAATGCTCCAAACCTAAGCCCCGATATAAAACATGTCAAAATGTATAGATACTTATGTTCTCCCCAATCCATTATCAGTTCAAAAGAAAAAAAAAGTTTTTTTTGTATTTTTCTGCAGACTTTAAGCCCTCAAGAAAACTGTCAAGGAATTCCATCGTTGCGAAAAGTTCAAATCATTTTGAAAATTCTACCTACAAGGAAAAAAAAACTACTACTCGGTTCAAAGAGTCATCTCTTAGAAAAGAACCGTGGCCATAAGAAAAAGTAAGAGGGATTATTTCTATATTTTTTTTTTGTTTTTTAACACACATAAAATAAGACAACTAAAATAGCATAGCAATACCCAAACAGTATCTTTACCCCACACTTAAAAGTATGTATTGTCCCTCTCACGACCCAATTTCACCTAAAGGTCGTGATGACGCCCAACACTACAGCTAGGCAAGCCAACTAATAAGTTAAACATATATCAATTATTTTCAGAATACTTTTCTAAGAAATGTTATTCTTTTACTAGAAATATTAAAGATAATATAAAATTAAACCGATTAGTTTAAATTCAAGAAAATAATTTCAATTCCAAATTCTACCAATGTGTGTGCCAAAACCTGGTGTCACAAGTGTATGGGCATCTAGTAGATTATACAAAAACTCAAATACTGTCTGAAATAAAAATAGACAGAATGAAAATACAAGGAGAGGCACTGGTATCTACAGAACGGCCCAGCAAGGCAGCTCACCACTACGCCTCTGGATAACGTGGATGTACGATGATCGGTCCTCCACTAGTACCTGCCTCAGATCCTGTACAAAACGTGTAGCATGAGTACGTAAACAACGTGTACCCAATAAGTATCAAGCCTAATCTCGAAGTGGTAGAGCTGAGATGACCGACTTTGACACTCACTAAGAGTCAATAATAATAAATTAAATAAAAATAGCAATTTCTAGATCAACATGATTTATAGAATTTACAATGATTTTCTTTAACCAGCAGAAATAATTATATTCCTTCAAATGCAACAATTTGCAATATATTAATTAAATTCCTTCAATCCCAATAAATTTTTAATTTATCAATTAGCCTCATTTACAAGAATAACAATAATTCCTTAACAAACAGAGATAATTAATTCTTTATATTTCAAAGATTTTTAATTTATCAATTAGCTTCACAAGCTACAATAAACCATCAAAGTATCTTGTAATTATTATTATTATGCACAATTTCTGTCGAGGTCGTACGGCCCAATCCAGAGTGTCGTGTACACTGCCGAGGGACATGCAGCGTGATCCATAGATGCATCTATTCTGCCGAGGTATTCGGCTCACTCCACAAGAAAGGAGGACATTTTCTTATGTACCTTCGGAAGGAGAGTATATTTATTATAAGATAAATTCGGGAGGAAGAATAATTTCTCTTAACAATTAATTAATTTAAACAGAAAATCAAGCATATGAGATTTTCATCCTTTCATATTTTTATCTAAAAATTCACTAACAATTCGCAATATATATATATATATCAAATAATATTAATTAAACAAAAAATATAATTTACACAAGTAATTCATGCTTTGAGATCTAAACTACCCGAATTTTAGCATTAATAGTAGCTACGCACGGACTCTCGTCACCTCGTGCGTACGTAGCCCCCACAATTAGCAACAATTATTACTTTAATTACCTATGGGGTAATTTCGCCCTCACAAGATTAGACAAGAGACTTACCTCATCTTGCTCCAATTTAATCTACTTGTAGACCCTTTCCTCGATTATCCAACTCTGAATGGCTCGAATCTAACCAAAAATAATTCGATACATTCACCAAAAGTTATAGAATCAATTTCATAAGAAAATACTACATTTTCTATTAAAATTTCGAAATTAATTAAAAATTCGTCCGTGGGGCTCACGTCTCGAAATCTGGCGAAAGTTACAAAATCCGACAACCCGTTCAATTATGAGTCCAACCATATAAGTTTCACTCAAATCCGACTCCGAATCGATACCGAAATCTCAAAAATTCGTTTCTATGAGATTTCTAAAATTTTCTCAAATTTCAATCTCAAACACTAATTAAATGGTGAAAACAATAATATATTCATGTATATTGACCAAATCCGAGTTAGAATCACTTACCCCAATGTCTTTTCCTTGAAAATCTATCAAAAATCGCCTCTACTCAAGCTCCAATTTGTTAAAAATGGCAAATGGGACGAATGCCCTCCTTTATAATTCTGCCCAAGCAGCCCTCGATCATGACCTCGATCCTCAGCCTCGATCGTGGTTCGATCATGGCCCTCGAGCCTGGGTCTTCGATCATGACCTCGATCCTCGGCCTCGATCATGGCCTCGATCCTCGGCCTCGATCGTGGCTTCGATCATAGCCCTCGAGCCTTTGTCTTCGATCATGGCTCTCAAGCATGGGCCTTTGATCATGACCCTCGAGCCTGCCTCGATCATGGCCTCGATCTTGGGTCTCGATCCTGGGCCTCGATCTTGGGCTCGATCACAGCCTAGAATTTCCAGCATAAAGAAAAAATTGCAGCAGCTGTTTTAAGTCTAACTTTTGATCTGTTAACTATCTGAAACTCACTCGAGGCTCTCGGGACCTCAATCAAATATACCAACAAGTCCTAAAACATCATACGGACTTATTTGAAACCTCAAATCACATAAAACGATGCTAAAACCACGAATCATGCTCCAATTCAAACTTAATGAAATTTAAAACTTCCAACTTCTACATTCGATGTCGAAACCTATCAAATCAAGTTCGATTGACCTCAAATTTTGCACACAAGTCATAAATGACATAATGGAGCTATAAAATTTTTCGAAACTAGATTCCGACTCCGATATCAAAAAGTCAACTCCCCGGTCAAACTTTCAAACTTAAATTTCTATTTTAGCCATTTCAAGCCTAATTTAACTACAGACTTCCAAATAAAATTCCGAACACACTCCAAAGTCCAAAATTACCATATGGAGCTGTTGGAATCGTCAAAATTCTATTTCAGAGTCATTTTGTTAAAATATTGACCGAAGTCAAACTTGGCCTTTTAAAGCCAACTTAAGGAACCAAGTGTTCCGATTTCAACCCAAACACTTCCAAATCCCGAACCAACCATCCCCGCAATTCATAAATCATTAAAAGCACATACGAGAAGTTTTATTTTAGGAAACGGGGTTCTAAAAGGTAAAATAACTGGTTGGGTCATTACAGTCCCCAATGTACACCCATAAATGCAAGAGGGTAAAAGATACTCCCTGTTAGGCTAATGGTCGAAGCGTTAGCAGCTCATGGGGTACTCAGAATTCTTCCATAATTGGTTCTTTATGCGGGTACCCCACACTTAGTTCTAACTATCTCACTTGCTTCCTTTTGCTTCCATGCAATGACTTTGTTTCTCATGCTCTTACTCCTACAAAGGTAAGAGGCAACTATGCGCAACTTGGAGTCAGTCCCAGGTTCTTTGTTCCTAGTAACTTCACAAATAAAAGGCAAACCATCATAATAAGGGGTGGGGGGGAAGGATAATAAATATAAGCACAACCATAAAAGTGACCATCTTGACCACCACAAACATCACATATATTCCACACATAAGATTAAGTTGGTGCACATAACTCGCTATCAAAAATATTTTGACAATTTCGCCAAAAGTGGTTTCCTCCACAATACGCACAAGTAAGTTCAATAGTAGAATTACCAATATCAAAACTCTTATAATTCCAAGATTCCATGTTTCTCAAATCAACAAGTAAAATTAAAATAAAAAAATAAAATATGTCATATCCAAAACTACCCCCTAGTGTGACTAACACCCAGCTAACACCACTTGCCAGGCGAACCCATTTCTCATATGTTTAACCATTTACACAAATAATAAGTGTAGGTCTAAGAGCATTATTATCTATTAAGAACGAAATGGTTACCAACCAACACCTTAGTCAATTGATAGAAAAACCAACAGTCACTCAAGTAATAATAGACTAACTCAAATCTCACATTAAGACCATGTGTCACAACCCAAAATTTCCACCATTGGGATCGTGATGGCGCCTAACATCACACTTGCCAGGCAAGACAACGGTAGAGGTTATTTAGCCAATTCCTTTACATTTTTAGTGATTATAAGTAACAAGCAAAAGTAAAGCGAAATAACGTGAAGCTATATGGATAACAACCTTAATTACAAGCTATGTCTACCCAGAATCCGGTGTCACAATTCACGAACACACTAAGATTTTCTACAATCATTTGTTGGAAAGAAAATACAACCGTTTGGGAAGTAAAGTAAAAATAGTAAGTATAGGAGTATGGAAGGGGACGTTAGGGCATGCGGCCGCCAGTAGGACTACCTTGGGTCTCCTAGCTGTATAATCTACAACCAACCTCTCGATCAGCCACTACCTGCTCTAAAATCTGCACATGAAGTGTAGAGTGTAGTATCATTACAACAGACCCCATGCACTGGTAAGTACCGAGCCTAATCTTAACGAAGGAGTGACGAGGCTATGGCGGGACACTCATAATATAAGTTGCATACAGTGAATGATAAGATAGAAAAGAAAGCATAATAAAGTAAAATAGTAACTTGCAGAGAATAAATGAAGGACCCAACGTACTTTATCAGTGCCTAGCTATTACCAATCCTTAAATGCAATTCGATACTACCGTACGGCTAACACAGTCAAATAAAGAACATAACCATATAAATTGTTGCGGCGTGCAACCCGATCCCACCGTACATATCACAATCCTCCCTTATTTCTTCTTAATATCATAAACAACAGAATATAGATAAAATATTGCGGCGTGCAACCCGATCCTACCATATCATAATGATTACAATCACGGTTCACCCTTATTTCACCATATTCCACCCTTATTACACCTGTTGTGGCATGCAACCCAATCCCACCGTATAATATCAATTCACCCTTATTCTTCCTCAATATATCACCTTTATTCCACCTGTTGCGGCGTGTAACCCGATCTAACCATATTCGTATCAATCACATATAGAAGTTCCACAATTTAACACAAGATTCTTCTCAATACGTAAACTTCATAAAAAGGCAAATGGAAATCTTATCCTAATAAAACTCTACACAGGTAATACTACTCAGCGAGACCAATACAAATGTCACTAACACACAAATAAAAACAGCTCAAGCAAGTAATAGGGGATAAGGAAACGATGGGGTAACAATTATCTTCAACAAGGAGAAACAATATCTAACAAGTGGCAATTAGGTATGGGGTTGCAAGTAGGCATGTAACAATTTAAGCGAGGAAAGAAATAATACAATAAGAACGGGAAGGAAACAAGCAAGGCAAATAGATTGGCGGCGCATAAGTACTCATCATCTCACATATACGCCGCTCACATGATTTTCATATTACAATTAAGGCAAGGATTCCTAATCCCTCAAGTCAAAGTTAGACACAACACTTACCTCGATCCACGGGCCACTCACTCCTCAATTACCGCTTTTTCTCTAGATTCCATCTCCAAACCACTCGTATCTAGCCATAATTAACTTAATAACATCATATATTGCTAAAAAAATCAATTACAATGCATAAATTTAGGTTTCCCAAACTTTTCGCCAAAAAGTCAAAAATCAACTCCGGGCCCGCTTGGTCAAAACTCGAGGTTCGGACCAAAACCCATTCACCCATTCAACCCCGAGCTCGAATATGCAATTAGTTTCGAAATCCGACCCCAAATTGAGGTCTAAATCCCAATTTCCCAAAAATCCCTAATTCTACCCAAACCCCTAATTTCTACCATGGGAATCCTAGATTTTAGGGTGAAAATTAAAGGAATGTATTGGGTAATTGAAAGAAAGTAGGTTAGAATCACTTACCAAAAGTTTGGGGAAGAAAATCTTTTGGAAGAATCGCCTCTAGGTCTCTTAGTTTTGAAAATTTGAAAGTAATGGCCAATTCCCGTTTTTCTGGTCTGTTTTAAGTCACACGCGTCAGGCCTTCTTCGCGTTCGCGATGAACAACAGCCCGAGTGGCTTATGTGTTCATGAGATACTGTTCGCATTCATGAAGGCTTATGCCCACCAGCCTACACGTTCGCGAGCCATGTGCCACGTTCACGAAGAGTATATGGTACTTCCCCTCCCCCAGGTCCCATGCCTACGCGTTGGCGACAGATCGGACGCGTTCGCGAAGGGTATGCCCCCCCGATGCTCTACGTTCGCAACCTAGCCTTCGCGTTCGCGAAGAAGAGTTTCCACCCAGCTCCAGTTTACTCTCCGCATTCGCGAGAGTGCCTTTGCGAACGCAAAGAAGAAGACACCAGATGATAGATGAAGCACCAAAAACAAGATTTGTAAGTGTAAAACTTCTCGTAGCATATCTGAAGCTCACCCGAGCCCTCGGGGCTCCAAACCAAAAGTTCACATAAGTTTAAAAATATCATACGAACTTTCTCGCGCGATTAAATTGTCAAAATGACACCTAAAACTACGAATTTAGCACCAAATTGAATGAAATTTTCAAGAAAGCTTTAGAATTTCTATTTCTCAACCGGATGTCGGAATCATGTCAAACTAATTTCGTTTCTTACCAAACTTCGCAGACAAGTCATAAATATTACATTGGACCTGTACCGGGCTTTGAAACCAAAATACGGTCCCGGTATCAATAATGCCAACATGAATAGATTCTTAAAACCATTTAAATTTCAACAAAAAATCGTATCTCAAGCTAGGGACCTTGGAATTCGACTCCGGGCACATGCCCAGGTCCCATAATTCAATACGGACCCACCGGGACCGTCAAAATACAAGTCTGGGTCTGTTTACTCAAAACGTTAACCGAAGTCGACTAAAATCAACTTTTAAGGCAAAAATTCT
Organism: Nicotiana tabacum; assembly: GCF_000715075.1. Taxonomy (NCBI): domain Eukaryota; kingdom Viridiplantae; phylum Streptophyta; class Magnoliopsida; order Solanales; family Solanaceae; genus Nicotiana; species Nicotiana tabacum. The sequence continues at coordinate 4,832,907 of NC_134096.1, forward strand.
TATTTTATCAATTTTTAGCATATAAGCCTTTCGGGTCAATTACCCGGACTGCAAACGCAAGTCGAGAAAGGCTAAAATGAGTTATTTAAGGATTCGACACACAAAATTTAGTTCTAAAATATGAGATGACCTATTGGGTCATCACATTCTCTATCTCTAAAATAACCGTTCATCCTCGAACAGACATAGAAAAGTACCTGAACTGGTGAATAGGTGGGGATATCTACTCCGTATGTCCGACTCGGACTCCCTAGTAGCTGCCTCAGCGGGATGACCTCTCCACTTCATTCGAATGGAAGGATAACTCTTTGATATCAACTGACGAACCTACCGGGCAAGAATAGCCACCGGCTCCTCCTCATAAGTCAAATCCTTATCCAACTGGACAAAGCTGAAATCTAACATGTGGGACGGGTCACCATGATACTTCCGGAGCATGGACACATGGAACACTGGATGAACTGCTGATAACCCCGGAGGCAACGCAAGTCTATAAGCCACATCCCCCACTCTCTCGAGAATCTCAAAAGGTCCGATATATCTAGGGCTCAACTTTCCCTTCTTTCTAAACCTCATGACACCCTTCATGGGTGACACCCGAAGTAACACTCTCTCCCCGACCATGAATACCACATCATGAACTCTACGGTCAACATAAATCTTTTGCCTGGACTGAGCTGTGCGAAGTCGATCCTGTATAACCTTGACCTAGTCCAAGGCCTCCTGTACTAGATCTGTACCCAATAATCGAGCCTCTCCCGGCTCAAACCACCCAACTGGCGACCGTTACCGTCTACCATGTAATGCCTCATAGGGAGCCATCTGAATGCTCGATTGGTAGCTATTGTTGTAGGCGAACTCTGCAAGGGGAAAGAACTGATCCCACGATCCTCTGAAGTCTATAACACAAGCGCAAAGCATATCCTCCAAGATCTGAATAGTACGCTCAGACTGCCCGTCCATTTGAGGATGGATGTTGTGCTCAACTCAACCAGCGTACCCAACTCACACTGTACTGCCCTCCAGAAGTGCGAGGTGAACTACATACCTCGATCAGAAATGATAGACACTTGCACACCGTGAAAGCGGACGATCTCACGAATATAAATCTCTGCCATCGCTTCGAAGAATAGGTAATTGCCACATGAATGAAATGTGCTGACTTAGTCAGCCTATCCACAATGACCCAAATGGCATCGAACTTCCTCTGAGTTTGTGGGAGTCCAACAACAAAGTCCATAGTGATACGCTCCTGCTTCCACTGAGGAATCTATATTTGCTGAAGCAAACCACCGGGTCTCTGATGCTCATATTTCACATGCTGACAATTCAGGCACCGAGCTACAAAAGCAACTATATCCTTCTTCATCCTCCTCCTCCAATAATGTTGCCGCAAATTCTGGTACATCTCGGCGGTACCCGGGTGAATAGAATACTGAGAACTGTGAGCCTCCTCAGTAATCAACTCACGGAGCCCATCAACATTAGGCACACACACGCGACCCTGCATCTTCAAAACCCTATCATCTCCAACAGTAACCTGCTTGGCACCACCATGCCGTACTGTGTCCCTAAGGAACAACAAATAAGGGTCATCATACTGCAGATCTCTTATATACTCAAACAAGGAAGACCGAGTGACTGTGCAGGCTAGAACAAGGCTAGGCTCTGAAATATCCAAACTCACAAACTGGTTGGCCAAAGTCTGAATATTTGATGCTAGCGGCCTCTCACCGACTGGAATGAACGCAAGGCTTCCCATACTCGTTGCCTTCCTACTCAATGTGTCGGCCACCACATTGGCCTTCCCAGGATAATACAATATGGTGATATCATAATCTTTCAATAGCTCCAACCACCTCCTCTGCCTCAAATTGACATCCATTTGTTTGAACAAATACTGAAGGTTGCGATGATCCGTGAAAACCTCACACGACACACCATAAAGATAGTGCCTCCAAATCTTCAGTGCATGAACAATGGCTGCCAACTCTAAATCATGGACAGGGTAACTCTTCTCATGAACCTTCAACTGCCAAGACACATAAGCAATCACCCTGACCTCCTGCATCAATACTACTCCGAGCCTAATACGGGAAGTATCACAATATACCGTGTAAGATCCTGAACCTGATGGTAACACCAACACCGACGCTGTAGTCGAAGCTGTCTTGAGCTTCTGAAAGCTCGCCTTACACTTGCCTGACCATCTGAACGGGGCACCTTTCTGGGTCAACCTGGTCAACGGGGATGCTATAGACGAAAACCCCTCCACAAACCGACGGTAATAACCTGCCAAACCTAAGAAGCTCCTGATCTCTGTGGGTGAAGTGGGTCTAGGCCAGTTCTAAGCTGCCTCAATCTTCTTAGGATCTACCTGAATGCCCTCTGTTAATACAACGTGACCCAAGAAAGCGACTGAATCCAACCAAAACTCGCACTTCCAAAATTTAGCATACAACTGGATGTCCCTCAGAGTCTGGAGCATTATCCTAAGGTGTTGCTCATGCTCCTCCCGAATGCGAAAGTATATCAAGATGTCATCAATAAACACAATCACAAAGGAGTCCAAATAAGGCTTGAACACCCGGTTCATCAAGTCCATAAATGTTGCTAGAGCATTGGTCAACCCAAAGGACATCACCAAAAACTGATAGTGCACATACCGCGTCCGAAAAGCTGTTTTAGGGACATCGGATGCCCTAATCCTCAACTGATGGTAGCCAGATCTCAAATCAATCTTCGTAAACACCTTGGCACCCTGAAGATGATCAAATAAATCATCAATCCTTGGTAGTGGATACTTCTTCTTGATGGTGATTTTGTTCAACTGCCGATAATCTATACACATCCTCATAGACCCATATGTTTTCTTCACAAACAACACTGGTGTACCCCAGGGCGAGACACTAGGTCTAATGAAGCCCTAATCAAGCAAATCCTGCAACTGTTCCTTCAATTCTTTTAACTCTGGCGGGGCCATCCGGTATAGCGGAATAGAAATGGGCTGAGTGACCGGAGCAAAATCAATACAAAAATCAATATCCCTGTCGGGTGGCATCCTCGGCAGGTCTGCAAGAAATACCTCTGGAAACTCATGAACAACAGGCACAAAATCCATAAAAGGAACGTCCGCACTAGAATCACGAACATAAGCCAAATAAGCCAAACACCCCTTCTCGACCATACGCTGATCCTTCATGTAAGAAATAACCCTGCTAGTAGAATGGCCAGGAGTCCCTTTTCACTCTAATTGAGGCAATCCCGGCAAGGCTAAGGTCACCGTCTTGGTGTGACAGTCCAATATAGCGTGATAAGGTGACAGCCAATCCGTACCCAATATAACATCGAAATCAACCATATTGAGGAGTAGATGATCTACACTGGTCTCAAGACGCCCAATAGTGACCACACACAAACGATATACGTGATCTGCGACAATAGCATCCCCCACAGGTGTGGATACATATACAGGGGCACCCAAAGAATCACGAGGCATAACCAAATCTGAAGCAAAATAAGATGACACATAAGAGTAAGTAGACCCTGGATCAAAGAGAACTGAAGCATCTCTACTGCAAACTGAAACAGTACCTGTAATAACAGCATTGGATGACTCAGCCTCCGATCTGACTAGAAAAGCATAACATCGAGGATGGGCCCCACCACCCTAAACTACGTCCTTAGGATGGCCTCTAGCTGGTTGCTCTCCACCTCTAACGGCCTGACCTCCACCTCTAACTGTCTGGCCCCTACCTCTGGCTGCATGACCCCTGCCTCTGGCTGGCTGAGCAGATGGTGCAGCAACTGGTGCCGGAACTATGGCACGAGAACTCTGATGCTGTGAACTGCCCGCCCAACAATTTCGGACAGGTCCTCCTGATATGCCCATAACTACCACATTCGAAACATCCATCCTGATACTGTGGTTGTGGAAACTGAGACTGACCTGAACGGGCCGGCTGACCACGGTAATAACTTTGAATAGTAGGTGCACTGATAGGAGCTGGTGGTGCACTATAGGCTGGCTTCCCAGAAGGAGGCACATAAGGACCACGACTCCCTGAAGCACTGTGGGATGCCTAAAGCGCTGAATGGAATGTCCTAGGAGGATGGCCTCTACCAAAAGTACCCCTGCCTCCAGACTAGGCACCACTGAACCCATTGGAATGACGAGATCTCTTGTCTAACCCCTGACCTCCCTGTCTAAGAACCATCTCGACTCACCTGGTGACATTGGCAGCCACCTAAAAAGAAATCTCGCTCCCAGTCTCCTTAGCCATCTGCAATCTAATAGGCTGAGCAAGTTCCTCAATAAACCTCCTCACCTTCTCTCTGGAGACGCTCTATTTGACGGCGGCACTCCTCTCTCAAGGTGATAGGCAGAAACTCCTCTACGAAGAGATGAGTGAACTGGTCCAAAGTAAGAGCAGGCGACCCATCTGGTCTGGTCAACAAATGATCCCTCCACCATTTCTTGGCAGAATGAGTCATCTTAAAAGTAGCAAAGTCGACCCCATTGGTCTCCAATATACCCATGTTCCCAAAGAACCTCATGACAACTATCAAGATACTCCTGGGATCCTCTGAAGTAGCACCAGTGAAATGGACTGGAAAGAGCTTGGTAAACCTATCCAATCTCCACAAAGCCTCAGAAGACATAGCTGACATATCACCGGGCTGTGCCGCATCAACCGACTAAACTACTCCGACTGGATGAGCTGCTGGAGTCTGAAACTGGGGAGCCATCTACTCCGGAGTGTGAGTAGTAGGAGTCTGAGCTCCTCCTCCATCTAGAGAGATGGCTGGTGCCATGGGGAATACACTAGTCTGGGCCACACTCTCCATAAGGCCCACCAATAGGACCAAAGCATCCTGAAGAACTGAGGTAGAAACAAACCCCTCCGGGACCTGAGCTTGTCCGGTAGGAATAGTCTGAGCTGGAACCTCCTCATTGAACTCTACCTGAGGCTCCATGGCTGGGGCTGCTGCTCGGGCCCTGGGCTGAGCCCTACCCTGCCTCGGCCTCTGGCACGGCTTCGGCCTCGACCTTTGCCCCTCGTAGGAGCTGCTGCTAGAGGCTCTGGCTGCTGCTCAGCTGAAGAAGCGGTACGCGTTCTCACCATCTGCGAGAGAATAAGAATAGGAGAGTTCAATCAGTATTGAGAAAACAAAATTCGCACGACAGGGTTGAATAAAAGTGCAATTTGTTCCTAACTTTATAGCCTCTAGGAGATAAGTACAGACGTGTCCGTACCGATCCCCCAGACTCTACTAAGCTTGTCCGTGAATTTTGAGACCTAGGCTTCCTAGTGCTCTGATACCAACTTATCACAAACCAAAATTCCCACCGCCAGGACCGTGATGGCGCCTAACATCACACTTGCCAGGAAAGCCAACATTAGAGATTATTTATTCAATTCCTTTATATTTTTAGTGATTATCAGTAACAAGAAAAAGTAAATCGAAATAACGTGAACCTATATGGATGACAACTTTAATTACAAGCTATCTCTACCCAGAATTCGGTGTCACAATTCACGAACATACTAAGATTTTCTACAATTATTTGTTCGAAAGAAAATACAACTGTTTGGGAAATAAAGTAAAAACAGTAAGTCTAGGAGTATGGAAGGGGATGCCAGGGCCTGCGGACACCAGCAAGACTACCTTGGGTCTCCTAGTTGTATAATCTGCGGTTAACCTCTCGATCAGCCACAACCTCCTCCAAAATTTGCACAGAAAGTGCAGAGTGCAGTATCAGTACAACCGACCCCAAGTACTGGAAAGTGCCGAGCCTAACCTTGACGAAGGAGTGATGAGGCTATGGCGGGACACTCACAATATAAGCTGCATACAGTGAATGATAAGACAGAAAAGAAAGCAGAATAAAGTAAAACAGTAACTTGCAGGGAATAAAAAAATGACCCAACGTACTTCATCAGTGCCCAGCTATTACCAATCCTTAAATGCAATTCGATACTACCGTACAGCTAACACAGTAAAATAAAGAACATAACCATATAAATTATTGCGGCGCGCAACCCGATCCTACCGTACATATCACAATCCTCCCTTATTTCTTCTTAATATCATAAACAACTAAATATAGATAAAATGTTGTGGCGTGCAACCCGATCCCATCATATCAAAATGATCACAATCACGGTTTACCTGTATTTCACCACATTCCACCCTTATTACACTTGTTGCGGCGTGCAACGCGATCCCACCGTATAATATCAATTCACCCTTACTCCGACTCAATATATCACCCTTATTCTACCTGTTGCGGCATGCGACCCGATCCCACCATATTCATATAAATTACGCAGGAAATATAGAAGTTCCACAATTTAACAGAAGACCCTTCTTAGTACGTAAACTTCAGAACAAGCCAAATGGAAATCTTATACTCAATAAACTCTACACAGGTAATACTACTCAGCGAGACCAATCCAAAATGTCACTAACACACAAATAAGAACAGCTTAAGCAAGTAATAGGGAGATAAGGAAACTATAGGGTAACAATTATCTTCAACAAGGAGAAATAATATCTAACAAGTAGCAATTAGGCATGGGGTTACAAGTAGGCATGTAACAATTGAATCGAGGAAAGAAACAATACAATAAGACCGGGAAGGAAACAAGAAAGGAAAATAGATTGGCGGCGCATAAGTACTCATCACCTCACATATACGACACTCACATGATTTTCATATAACAATTAAGGCAAGGATTCCTAATCCCTCAAGTCAAAGTTAGACACAACACTTAGCTCGATCCACAGGCCACTCACTGATCAATTACCATTTTTCCTCTATATTCCACCTCCAAACCACTCGTATCTAGCCATAATTAACTTAATAATATCAAATATTGCTAAAGAAATCAACTACAATGCATAAATTTAGGTTTCCAAAACTTTCCCCCAAAAAGTAAAAAATCGACCTCGGGTCCGCTTTGTCAAAACACGAGGTTCGGACCAAAACTCATTCACCCATTTAACCTCGAGCCCGAATATGCAATTAGTTTCGAAATCCAACCCCAAATTAAGGTTTGGATCCCAATTTCTCAAAAATCGCTAATTCTACCCAAACCCCTAATTTCTACCATGGGAATCCTACATTTTAGGTTGATAATTCATGGAATGTATTGGGTAATTTAAAGAAAGTAGGTTAGAATCACTTACCAAAAGTTTGGGGAAGAAAATCTTGTGGAAGAATCGCCTTTAGGTCTCTTAGTTTTGAAAATTTGAAAGTAATGGCCAAATCCCGTTTTTCTGGTCTGTTTTAAGTCACAGGCGTTAGGCCTTCTTCGCGTTCGCTAAGGACCTGCCGCGTTCGCGATGAGCAACAGCCCGAGTAGCTTATGCGTTTGTGAGATACCTTTTGCGTTCACGAAGGAGTATGCCCACCAGCCTACGCAATCGCGAGCAATTGCAGCATTCTCGAAGAGTATATAGTACTTCCCCTCCCCCAGGTCCCATGCCTACGCATTCGTGAGAGGCCGGACGCGTTCGCAAAGGGTATGCCCCCCCGATGCTCCGCGTTCGTGACCTAGCCTTCGCCTTCGCAAAGAAGAGTTTCCACCCAGCTCCAGTTTACTCTCCGTATTTGCGAGAGTGCCTTCGCGAACGCAAAGAAGAAGACACCAGATGACAGCTGAAGTGTCACGACCCAATTTCACCTATTGGTCGTGATGGCGCCCAACACTACAGCTAGGCAAGCCAACTAATAAGTCAATCGTACATTGGTTAACCTTTATTCCAAGAAAATAATAAAATACTAACTTCTACCAATGTGTGTGCCAAGACCCGGTGTCACAAGTGCGTGAGCATCTAGTAGATTATACAAAACTCCAAATACTGTCTGAAATGAAATAGACAGAATATAAATATAAGAAGAGACACTGGTAACTGCAGAACGGCTCAGAAAGGCAGCTCACCACTATGCCTCGGGATGACGTGGGTATGTGATAATAGGTCCTCCACTAGTACCTGTCTCAGATCCTGCACAAAAAGTGCAGCAAGTGTATTATGAGTACGTAAACAACGTGTACCCAGTAAGTATCAAGCCTAATCTCGAAGTGGTAGAGACGAGATGGCCGACTTTGACACTCACTATGGGTCAATAATAACTGAAATAAAACTAGGATATTTAAATCAGCATGATTTACAGAATTCACAATAATTTATTTAATCAGCAAAAATAATCAAATTCCTTCAAATGTAACAATTCTCAATATATTAATTAAATTCCTTCAATTCAAATAGTTTCTAATTTATCAATTAAACCTCATTTACAGAAGTCACAATTAATTCCTTAACAAGAAAGAATAATAATTCATTAAATCCCAAGGATTTTTCAATTTATTAATTAGCTTCACAAACTGAAATAAATTATTAATGTATCGTGTAATTATTATTATTAAGTACGATTTCTGCCGAGGACGTATAGCCCGATCCAGAGTGTCGTGTACACTGCCGAGGGACGTGCGGCGCGATTCATAGATGCATCTATCCTGCTGAGGCGTTCGGCCCGCTCCACAGGAAAGGAGGACATTTTTTTATGTGCCTCCGGAAGTAGAGTATATTTATTATAAGATGAATTTGGGAGGAGAACAATTTCTTTTAACAATTAATTGATTCAAACAGACAATCAAGCCTATGAGATTTCCATCCTTTAATATCTTTATCTAACAATTCACAATATATTCATATAGATATCAATTAATATAAATAAATCAAAGAATACAATTTAAACAAGTAAGGCATGCTTTGAGTCCTAAACTACCCGGACTCTAGCATTAATAGTAGCTATGCATGGACTCTCTTCATCTCGTGCGTACGTAGCCCCCCACAATTAGCAATAATTATTTAATTTTAAATCACCTATGAGGTAATTTCCCCCTCACAAGATTAGACAAGAGACTTACCTCGTCTTGCTCCAATTTAATCCACTATAGGGCCTTTTCCACGATTATCCAATTCCGTCTAGCTCGAACCTAGCCAAAATAATTCGATAAAATTACTAAATATTGTAGAAATCAATTCTATAAGAAAATACTACATTTTAAAGAAAAGATTCCGAAATTAATTAAAATTTCGCCCGCGGGGTCCACATCTCAAAATCCGGCGAAAGTTATGAAATCCGACAACTCATTCAATTACGAGTCCAACCATACTAGTTTCACTCAAATCCGACTCCGCATCGATACCGAAATCTCAAAAATTCATTTCTATGAGATTTTTAAAAATTTCCCAAATTTCAATCTCAAAACACTAATTAAATTGTGAAAATAATGATATAGTTGTATATGTAGATCAAATCCGAGTTAGAATCACTTACCCCAATGTTTTTCCTGCTCAAGCTCAAGTTCGTCAAAAATGGCAAATGGGACGAATGCCCTCTTTTTATAAAACTGCCCAGCAGCCTTCGGAAATGGTCCTCGAACTGAGCCTCGATCGCGGCTTCGATCACATGCTCGAGCCTGGACCTCGGTCATGGCCTCGATCAGGGCATCGAGATTGGGCCTTCGATCAGGACATCGAGGCCGGGCCTTCAATTGTGACCCTCGATCTTGGGTCTCGATCCTGGCCCTCGAGCCTTGCCTTCGATCATGGCCCTCGAGCTGGACCTTCGATCATGGCCCTCAAGTTGGACCTTCGATCATGGCTTCGATACACTAGCTCGAGCCTGTACCTCGTCAACCCTGGGCTCGATACCTGGGCTCGATATCTTGGCTCGATCACAGCCCAGAATGTCCAGCAGAAGAGGAAAAATTACAGCAGCTTTTTAACTCAAATTTTTGATTCGTTAACCATCCGAAACTCACCCGAGGCCCTCGGGACTTCAACCAAATATACCAACAAGTCCTAAAATATCATACGAACTTAGTCGAACAGCTAAATCACATCAAACAATGCTAAAACCATGAATCATACCCCAATTCAAGCTTAATGAAACTAAGAGCTTTCAACTTCTACATTCAATGTCGGAACCTATCAAATCAACTCTGATTGACCTCAAATTTTACACACAAATCATAAATTACATAACGGAGCTATGAAAATTTACGGAACTGGATTCTGACTCCGGTATCAAAAAGTCAACTCATCGGTCAAACTTCCAAACTTAAAATTCTTGTTTTTAGCCATTTCAAGCCTAATTTAACTACGGACTTCCAAATAAAATTCCGAACACACTCCTAAGTCCAAAATCACCATATGGAGCTGTTGAAATCTTCAAAATTCTGTTCCGGGGTCATTTTCTCAAAATGTTGGCCGAAGTCAAACTTAGCACTTTAAGGCCAACTTAAGGAACCAAGTGTTCTGGTTTCACCCCGAACACTTCCAAATCCCGAACCAACCATCCCCGCAAGTCATAAATCATTACAAGCACCTACAGGAAGTTTTATTTTAGGGAACGGGGTTCTAAAATTTAAAATGACCGATTGGGTCATTACATTCTCCACCTCTTAAACAAATGTTTGTCCTCGAACGGGTTTAGAATTGTACCTGGAGTGCTGAATAAGTGTGGATATCTGCTCCGCATGTCTTCCTTGGCCTCCCAAGTCGCTTCCTCGACTGGTTGGCCCCTCCACTGGACTTTTACTGCAGAAATCCTCTTGGACCTCAACTGGCGAACCTGTTTATCAACAATGGCAATTGGCTCCTCTTCATAACCCAAGCTATTATCTAGTTGAATTGTGCTGAAGTCTAACACATGTGATAAGTCGGCATGATACTTCCGGAGCATAGATACGTGAAAAATCGGATGAACTCCTGATAGGCTGGGAGGCAATGCAAGCTCATACGCAAACTCCCCAATTCGTTTCAACACCTCAAATGGGCCTATAAACCTTGGGCTCAACTTGCCCTTCTTCCCGAATCTCAAAATTCCCTTCATCGGCAAAACCTTCAAGAGAACTTTTTCACCTACCATAAATGATATATCACGCGCTTTCTGATTCGCGTAACTCTTTTTTCTGGACTGTGCTGTACGAAGTCACTCCTGAATCAACTTTACCTTTTCCAAGGCATCCCTTACCAAATCAGTACCATATAACTTAGCCTCACCTGGCTCAAACTATCCGATAGGTGAACGACATCGCTGACCATATAAAGCCTCAAATGGAGCCATCTCAATGCTGGATTGGTAACTGTTATTATAAGCAAACTCGGCCAAAGGCAGGAAACGATCCAACTGACCTTCAAAGTCAATCACACATGTCCTGAGCATATCCTCCAAAATCTGAATTGTCCTCTCTGATTGTCCATCGGTCTGTGGATGAAAGGCTATGCTGAGCTCTACACGGGTCCCCAACTCACTCTGTACTGCTCTCAAGAAATGTGAAGTAAACTGAGGACCTCTATCTGATATGATGGAAATTGGCACACCGTGCAACCGAACTATCTCCTGAATATAAATCAGGGCCAACCTCTCTGAAGTATACGTAGTCACAACAGGAATAAAATGTGCTGACTTAGTCAACCTGTCAACAATCACCCAAACTGCATCAAACTTCCTCAAGGTCCGCGGCTACCCAACTACAAAATCCATAGTAATTCGTTCCCATTTCCACTCTGGTATGGTCATCTGCTGAAGTAGGCCACCTGGCCTCTGGTGCTCATATTTAACTTACTGGCAATTTAGACACCGAGCTACATACTCAACTATGTCCTTTTTTATTCGTCGCCACCAATAATGCTGCCTCAAGTCACGATACATCTTCGTAGCACCTGGATGAATAGAATATCGAGAACAGTGTGCCTCCTCCAGGATCGTTTTCCTTAGTTCATCCACATTAGGAACACACAGACGATCCTGGAGTCGTAGAACACCATCTGCACCAATAGTGACTTCCTTGGCACCACCTTGTAGTACCGTTTCACGAAGAACCACCAGGTGTGGGTCATCATACTGGCGAGCCTTGATCTGTTCAAATAGTGAAGACCGGGCCACAACACATGCAAGAACTCGGCTGGGCTCTGAAATATCCAGCCTCACAAGTCTGTTAGCCAAGGACTGAATATCTGAGGCTAATGGCCTTTCCTCTGCTGAAATGAAAGCCAAACTACCCATACTCTCCGCCTTTCCGCTCAAGGCATCTGCAACCACATTTGCTTTGCCTGGATGATACAGGATAGTAATATCATAATCTTTTAGTAACTCCAGCCATCTACGCTGACTCAAATTTAGATCCCTCTACTTGAAAAAATACTGCAAGCTGTGATGATCAGTGTAAACTTCACAAGACACCCCATAAAGATAATGCCTCAAAATCTTAAGAGCGTGAACAATCGCAGCTAACTCCAAATCATGCACCAGATAATTCTTTTTGTGGGGCTTCAGCTGACGTGAAGCATATGCAATAACTTGCCCTTCCTGCATCAATACACAACCCAAGCCAACGCGCGAAGCGTCACAATACACTATATACATCCCTGAACCGGAAGGCAACACTAACACTGGTGCTGTAGTCAATGATGTCTTGAGCTTCTAAAAGCTCACCTCACAATCATCGAACCATCGGAATGGAGCACCCTTCTGGGCTAATTTGGTCAAAGGTGCTGCAATAGATGAAAAACCTTCCACGAACCGACGATAATAACCTATCAAACCCAGAAAACTCCTGATCTCTGTCACCGAAGTGGGACGATGCCAATTCTGAAATGCCTCAATCTTTTTGGGATCAACTTTAATACCTTCGCCCGATACGATATGTCCCCAAAATGCTACAGACTCTAGCCAAAACTCACATTTAGAGAACTTAGCATATAGCTTTTGTTCCCGCAATGTCTGAAGCACTACTCTCATATGCTGCTCATGCTCCTCCTTACAACGTGAGTAGATAAAAATGTCATCAATGAAGACAATGACAAATGAGTCAATATATGGCCTGAATACCCTGTTCATCAGATCCATAAACACTGCTAGGGCATTAGTTAAACCAAAAGACATTACTAGAAACTCATAATGACCATATCTAGTACGGATAGCAGTCTTCGGAACATCCGAATCCCGAATCTTCAACTGATGGTACCCCGACCTCAAGTCGATCTTAGAGAATACCCTAGCACCCTGCAACTGGTCAAATAGGTCATCAATACGCGGCAACGGGTACTTGTTCTTAATAGTGACTTTGTTCAATTGGCGATAATCAATACACATCCGCATTGTTCCATCCCTCTTTTTCACAAATAATACTGGTGCACCCCAAGGCGATACACTCGGTCTGACAAACCCTTTGGCTAGTAACTCTTCAAGCTGTTCTTTCAATTCTTTCAATTCTTTCAGAGCCATGCGATACGGTGGGATAGATATAGGCTGGGTATCTGAAGCCAAGTCAATACAGAAATCAATATCACGATCAGGTGGCATACCTGGAAGATCTGACGGAAATACATTGGGGAACTCCCGAACTACAGGCACTGAATCAATAGCCGGAGTCTCTGTAGTAGTATCCCGAACATAGGCTAGATAAGCCAAACAACCCTTCTCACCCATATGTCGAGCCTTTATAAAAGAAATAACTCGATTAAATGAACTAACAGGCGAACCCTTCCACTCCAGCTTAGGCAATGCTGGAATAGCCAAGGTAACAGTCTTGGCATGACAATCTAGAATAGCATGATATGGAGATAACCAGTCCATACCCTGAATAATTTCAAAATCGGTCATCTCAAGCAATAGGAGATCTGCTCTAGTTTCATAACCACAAAATGTAATATTACAGGACCGGTAGATCCGGTTCACAACAACAGAATCGCCCACAAGAGTGGACACATAAACAGGAGTACTCAAGGACTTACGAGAAACACCCAGGAATGGAGCAAATAGAGATGACACATATGAATACGTAGATCCTGGATCAAATAATACTGAGGCATCTTTGCCATAAACAGAAATAATACCTGTAATCACAGCATCTGAGGCCTCTTAACCGAGCTGGAGCGCCAACTGGCTGGCCTCCGCCTGGCTGACCTCCACCCCTAGGACGGTCCCTACCCACCTGTCCTCCACCTCTAGGTGGTCGGACCACTGGTGGAGCAACTGGTCCGATAAGCATAGGTTGCTGACCCTGCTGTTCTGGTCTACCTCGAAGCCTGGGGCAAAACCTCTGCATGTGACTGGGATCCCCGCACTCGTAATAACTCTTCAATGCGATGGGTTGCTGACTAAGTGTCTGGCCCTGGGGACCTAAATACCCACTGGGAGGACCCTGAATAGCTGGTGGGCGGTAAGAACTCTCTGGGATACCACTAAGATAAGGTCTCAACGAAGAACGACTTCCCGTGGTGGTGCTGGATATGGGGGTCTGCTGGACTGTCCCTTCACGAACTGACCCCTGCCCCCGAACGGAGCACCTCTGAACTCTCCAGAGTACCTGAACCGCTTATCTCTCATAATCTGCTCTCGGCTCCGCTGACGTACACCCTCAATCCTCCGGGCTATCTCCACAACTCGCTTATAAGAAGTACCCATCTCAACCTCTCGAGCCATAGTGGCCTGAATACCAGTATGTAAACCGGCTACAAACCTTCGCACTCTCTCCGCCTCAGTAGGGAGTATCATTAGTGCATGGCGAGATAATTTAGAAAACCTCGCCTCATAATCAGTCACTGACATCTGGAGCTGCTCAAACTGAAACCGCAACTCTTCCCTCTGGGAGGGTGGAATATACCTGTCCAAGAAGATACGGGTGAACCTGTCCCAAGTCATGGGAGGAGAATCTGCTGGTCTGCCAAGAGCATAAGACTGCCAGCATCTACGGGCTCTACCCTCTAGCTGAAAAGTAGCGAAATCAACCCCATGGGATTCAAATATCCTCATGTTGTACAGTCTATCCTTTCAATGATCAATGAAATCCTGTGGATCCTCATGTCGCTCACCCCCGAAGACAGGAGGATGTAGTCTAGTCCATTTGTCCAATAGTTTCTGAGGGTCGGAGGCTACAGCTGGCCTGGGCTCAGGTGTAGCTGCTGCCACTGGCTGGACTCCACCCACGGGTAGTGCACCCTGGGTCTGATATACAGCAGCTGCTTATCCATGAGCCTGCGCGGTAGGAGTCTGTGCTTCCCCACCCGCCTGAGATGTGGCTGGGTCTGCCGGAAACAAATCGGCCTGAGTCATATTGTCCATGAATCGCAGCATACGACCCATGATATCCTAAAATCCCGGTGCAGATGTGAAGTCCACCAGAGTTGGCTCTGCCATAGGCACCTCACCTTGCTCCTCAATAATGGGATTCTCTGTTGGATCCACTAGCAGCATAACCGGAATAGTCCTGGGACGTCCTCACCCTCTACCACAGGCTAGAGCCCTCCCTCGGCCTCTGCCTCGGCCTCTAGCAACTGGGGGAGTAGCTCTTCCCTGGTCTGGAATCTCATTAGAGCGTGTTCTCACCATCTGTGAGAGAATAAGAGAAGGATATTTAGTACTACATCAATTACACGATGGAATATGAAGAAAGGTAGTTTTCCTAACACCATATAGCCTCTCGAAGATAAGTACAGACGTCTCCGTACCGATCCGCAAGACTCTATTAGGTCTGCTCATAACTTGTGAGACCTACATGAACCTAGTGCTCTGATACCATGTTGTCACGACCCAATTTCACCTATAGGTCGTGATGGTGCCCAACACTACAGCTAGGCAAGCCAACTAATAAGTCAATCGTACATTGGTTAACTTTTATTCCAAGAAAATAATAAAATACCAACTTCTACCAATGTGCGTGCCAAGACCCGGTGTCACAAGTGCATGAGCATCTAGTAGATTATACAAAACTCCAAATACTATCTGAAATAAAATAGACAGAATATAAATATAAGAAGAGACACTGGTAACTGCAGAACGGCAGCTCACCACTATGCCTCGGGATGACGTGGGTATGTGATGATAGGTCCTCCACTAGTACCTATCTCAGGTCCTGCACAAAAAGTGCAGCAAGTGTAGTATGAGTACGTAAACAACGTGTACCCAGTAAGTATCAAGCCTAATCTCGAAGTGGTAGAGACGAGATGGCCGACTTTGACACTCACCATAGGTCAATAATAACTGAAATAAAACTAGGATATTTAAATCAGCATGATTTACAAAATTCACAATAATTTATTTAATCAGCAAAAATAATCAAATTCCTTCAAATGTAACAATTCTCGATATATTAATTAAATTTCTTCAATTCAAATAGTTTCCAATTTATCAATTCAACCTCATTTACAGGAGTCACAATTAATTCCTTAACAAGAAATAATAATAATTCATTAAATCCCAAGAATTTTTCAATTTATTAATTAGCTTCACAAGCTGAAATAAATTATTAAAGTATCGTGTAATTATTATTATTAAGCACGATTTATGCCGAGAACGTACAGCCCGATCCACAGTGTCGTGTACACTGCCGAGGGACGTGCGGCGCGATCCATAAATGCATCTATCCTGTCGAGGCATTCGGCCCGCTCCACAAGAAAGGAGGACATTTTCTAATGTGCCTCCGGAAGGAGAGTATATTTATTATAAGATGAATTTGGGAGGAGAACAATTTCTTTTTACAATTAATTGATTTAAATAGACAATCAAGCCTATGAGATTTTCATCCTTTAATATCTTTATCTAACAATTCACAATCTATTCATATAGATATCAGTTAATATAAATAAATCAAAGAATACAATTTACACAAGTAAGGCATGCTTTGAGTCCTAAACTACCCGGACTTTAGCATTAATAGTAGCTACGCTCGGACTCTCGTCACCTCGTGCGTACGTAGCCTCCCATAATTAGCAACAATTATTTAATTTTAAATCACCTATGAGGTAATTTCCCCCTCACAAGATTAGACAAGAGACTTACCTCGTCTTGCTCCAATTTAATCCACTATAGGGCCTTTTTCATTATTATACAACTCTATTTGGCTCGAATCTAGACAAATTAATTCGATAAAATCACTAAATATTGTAGAAATCAATTCTATAAGAAAATACTACATTTTAAAGAAAAGATCCCGAAATTAATTAAAACTTCGCCCGCGGAGCCCACAACTCGGAATACGGCAAAAGTTACGAAATCCGATAACTCATTCAATTATGAGTCCAACCATACCAGTTTCACTCAAATCCGACTCTGAATCAATACCAAAATCTCAAAAATTCGTTTCTATGAGATTTCTAAAAATTTCCCAAATTTCAATCTCAAAACACTAATTAAATTGTGAAAACAATTATATACTTGAATATGTAGACCAAATCCGAGTTAGAATCACTTACCCCAATGTTTGTCCTTTGAAAATCTGCCAAAAGTCGTCTCTGCTCAAGCTCAAGTTTGTCAAAAATGGCAAATGGGACGAATGCCCTCTTTTTATAAAACTGCCTAGCAGCCTTCGGAACTGGTCCTCGAACTGAGCCTCGATCGCGGCTTCAATCACAGGCTCAATCCTGGACCTCGGTCATGGCCTCGATCAGAGCATCGACATTGAGCCTTCGATCAGGACATCGAGGCTGGGCCTTCAATTGTGACCCTCGATCTTGGGTCTCGATCCTGGCCCTCGAGCCTTGCCTTCGATCATGGCCCTCGAGCTGATCCTTCGATCATGGCCCTCGAGCCTTGCCTTCGATCATGGCCCTCGAGCTAATCCTTCGATCCTTCGATCATGGCTTCGATACACTAGCTCGAGCCTGTACCTCGTCAACCCTGGGCTCGATACCTGGGCTCGATATCTGGCTCGATATCTGGGCTCGATCATATCCCAGAATGTCCAACAGAAGAGGAAAAATTGCAGCAGCTTTTTAACTCAAATTTTTGATCCGTTAACCATCCGAAACTCACCCGAGGCCCTCGGGACCTCAACCAAATATACCAACAAGTCCTAAAATATCATACGAACTTAGTCGAACCTCTAAATTACATCAAGCAACGCTAAAACCATGAATCATACCCCAATTCAAGCTTAATGAAACTAAGAGTTTTCAACTTCTACATTCAATGTCGGAACCTATCAAATCAACTCCGATTGACCTCAAATTTTACACACAAGTCATAAATTACATAACGGAGCTATGAAAATTTTCGGAACTGGATTCCGACTCCGGTATCAAAAAGTCAACTCATCGGTCAAACTTCCAAACTTAAATTCTTGTTTTTAGCCATTTCAAGCCTAATTTAACTACGGACTTCCAAATAAAATTTCGAACACGCTCCTAAGTCCAAAATCACCATACGGAGCTGTTGGAATCATCAAAATTCTATTCCGGGGTCGTTTTCTCAAAATGTTGACCAAAGTCAAACTTAGTACTTTAAGGCCAACTTAAGGAACCAAGTGTTATGGTTTCACCCCAAACACTTCCAAATCCCGAACCAACCATCCCCGCAAGTCATAAATCATTACAAGCACCTACAGAAAGTTTTATTTTAGGGAACAGGGTTCTAAAAGTTAAAATGACCGGTTGGGTCATTACATGAACCACCAAAATACAGATTTCTAAGTTTAAAACTTCCCGTAGCCTATCCGAAACTCACCCGAGCCCTCGGGGCTCCAAACCAAAAGTGCACACAAGTCTAAAAATATCATTCAAACTTGCTCGCCAAAATGACACCTAAAACTAAGAATTTAGCACCAAATTGAATAATATTTTCAAGAAAGCTTTAGAATTTCTATTTTCTCAATCGTACATCCGAATCACGTCAAACTAATTTCGTTTCTTACCAAACTTCACATATATGCCATAAATATTACATTGGACCTGTACCAGGCTCCGAAACTAAAATACGGGCCCGGTATCAATAATTCCAAACATTAATAGATTCTTAAAACTATTTAATTTTTAGACTTTTAATTTTCAACAAAAATTTGTATCTCCAGCAAGGGACCTCAGAATTCGACTCCGGGCACATGCCTAGGTCCCATATTTCAATACAGACCCACCGGACCGTCAAAATACAGGTTCGGGTCCATTTACTCAACACGTTGACTGAAGTCAATTAAAATCAACTTTTAAAGCAAAAATTCTTATTTTTATCAGTTTTTAGCATATAAGCCTTCCGGGTCAATTATCCGGACTGCGCACGCAAGTCGAGAAAGGGTAAAATGAGTTATTTAAGGATTCAGAACATAGAATTTAGTTCTAAAACATGAGATGACCTATTAGGTCATTACACCATGAAGCATTTAACAGAGTGACAGGAATTTAGCTGACGGGTATACAAACCCCAAAGGGAAGGAAATAAGTAACACAAACTAGATAAAGCTGTAGTGACAGCCTCCACGAACAATGCGGTGGCTCACCTCAGCAATAGAATCAGCCCAAACGAACTTGTTAGACACTAGCTCTATCGATCGCGACAGTATCTGCATAGAGATGCAGGTAAGTTGTGAGTTATAAGTAAATATAACCCATTAAGATCCTCGTCCCGCCACCTGAATACCTTCGGAACAAGTGTTAGAAAATACAAATACACCACAATAAGAACGATATAATAAATACAATAATTATACAATAACTCAATATATATATATATATATGTATGAAAAGAGTTAATAAGAATTAACCAACAAGAGTACACATATCTTAACACAGTACACATATCTTAACACAGTACACACTAAGGACTTGTCATGACTACGGTGAAAGAAATTACCCAACACCTTTACGAATCCAAACGGCACCACAATGCTTTAAATATTTTATGGAGCATACACAATGCTCACTTAAGCATACACAATATCCCAATATACATATATATATATATATATCTATATATATCGAGAAGCATACACACTGCTCGGATGATGTACAAAGGCATACACTTGCCCCAACATCATGGCTTATAGCCGTATCAAATTATCAAACTCAACACCATGACTCACAGCCGCATAAAACTATCAAACTCAACATCATGGATCACGCTCTCGGCCTCACTCAGCCCGATCCAATAAATATCACTCACAACAGGCCCTCGGCCTCACTCAGTAATCAATCTCTGCAATCTCTCGGGCTCACAACACTCATGCTAAGCATCCCTAATCAATGATACGAGATGTGACAACATATGATAACAAATACTATGATATGATATGTAATGGTGAATGCGACTGAGTACATAACTGCAATTAAGCAAATAATTCAGTAGCAAAGAATGACCATTGTGGGTCCCAATAGTACCAACATATATTCTAAATGTGATTTTTAGCATAAATTATAGCTCAAGTGTTGTAAGATATAGAGTACAGTAAAAATGTTTAGATAAGATAGCTACATAGTTCCATCGAATCGACTAAATCATAATTCACATGGTGCACGCTCACCCGCCCGTCACCTAGCATGCGCGTTACCTCAACATCAATCACAAAATACGTAATTCAGTGTTTTATAACCCTCAACACCAAGTTTAAAAATGTTACTCACCTCGAATAAGCCAAATCCAATACTGAGCAAGCCAAATGATACTCCAAAAATTCCATCCCGCGTACCGACCTCTAAACAGCTCGTAACTAGCCAAAAGCAACTCAAATATATCAAATAATGCCTAAGGAATAAATTCCAAATGATAAAGATCGAATCTTTAATCAAAAGCGCAAAGTCAACCAAAAAGCCAATTTGGGCCCGCACCTCGAAACCCGACAAAACTTACAAAATCCGACAACCCATTCGATTACGAGTCCAACCATACTAGTTTTACTCAAATTCAACTCCGAATCAATGTTCAAACCTCAAAAATTCACTTTATTGAACATTAATAAAAATCCCCCAATTTCTCTCTTGAAATGCTCAATTAAATACCAAAAACGAAGATAGATTCATGAAATAAAATCGAAATCGAGTAGAGAACACTTACCCCAATACGTGTGATAAAAATTGCCTTAGAAATCGCTAAATCCCGAGGTCCCCAACTCAAAATGTGGATAAATGGCTCAAAGTTCCAATATTGGACATTAAATCCACTGCCCAAGCTTCCTTCTTCGCGATCGCGGACATCTTTTCGCGATCGCGAGAAACAAATGCTTCAATAACGATTTTCTAACTCTTCCCTTACAGCCTCTAGTATAATGACCATAACCTTTTGTACAAAGCCCTAAATGATAAATGGTTTGACTTTCTGAAAACTAGACATCAACGACTACAACTTTTCTTTTTGGATCATCGCCAAAATCCTTATGAATTACAAGATATAAGTTTCCAAAGTCAGCCCTATGCAACAGAAGATTCTCCTATGCAATCGCGAAAAGGCTTTTGTGATCACTATTCACAAGGCCCCAAACTGCAGTTTGCTCCTTTCTAACGCGACCAAATGTTCGCGATCGTGATGCAAACCCCTGTAGCCAAAAATCAGCACCTTAAACGGCCTAAAAATGATCTGAAACCACCCTGAAACCCACCCGAGCCCTCGGGGCTCCACGCCAAACATCCACACAAGTCTAGAAACATCATGCAAACTTGCTCGCATGATCAAATCACTAAAATAACACTCGATATCATGAATCGGACATCAACACGCATGAAATTTGAAGGGAGATTTCAAGAACTTCTAGAATTATAGCAAAGCGTCCGAATGCTATCAAACAAACTCCGAACGACCCCGAATTTTGTACGCAAATTCCAAATCATAACACAGATCTACTCGATGTTTAAAATCTCACTTAGCAACATCAAAATCATAAATTGCACTTCATATCGATTTAATGACGTTATTGAAGTTTTAAAATTCAAAACTAACGGCGAACAAACCTAAACATCTCGGATTGATCTCAAATTTGGCACACAAGTCATAAATGACTTAACAGACCTACTATAACTTTCAGAATCGAAATCCGACATCGATATCAATAAAGTCAAACCTCGGTCAAACATATGAACATTTTCAGACCTTCAAATTTTCAACTTTCACCAATTAGTGCTGAAACCTTCTAGAATTATCCAAATGGAAATCCGGGCATACACCTGAGTCCAAAATCATCATCCAGACCTAACAGAATCATCAAAACTCCGATCAGAGGTCGAATACTTTGTCAAATTTGGTCAACTCTTCCAACTTAAAGCTTCAACTATGAAATTCATTATTCAAAACTAATTCCGAAAATACCTGAAAACCAACGCGAACAATTCACACACGTCATAATACATCATATGAAGCTACTCAATACTTCAAATAGCTGAACGGAATGCAAATTCTCAAAACGGCCGGTCGAGTCGTTACGCTATACCTTGCACTTCTTGTGCAAATCAGATGTTTCTGGCTACGATGGGTATTGATTATCCGCGCAGTTTGATCCTTCGGAGACTTCAAGATAGCTGCCCGGCGTTCGCAGACCTTGACCCTTCTTCCCTATCTTTCAGCTTTACGTATTTAGTTTTAGTTTTTCATAGACGGTATTTTTGAAACTTCTATTGTATAGATGCTCATGTACTTAGTGACACCCTGGTTTTGGAGATTTCCGTATTGAGTTTTGATTTTCCATCCAGTTTTTAGAGAGCTTTAATTATTTAAACTGTTTTAGTTCCTTTTCATTTAACGTGTAGGAAATATTTTGAAATTTCGGCTTGCCTAGTACCACGTTAGGCGCCATCGCGACAGGCTAAGTTTTGGGTCTTGGCAAAAAGATTCATTTATTAGTCAACCGGACAAATTAACACACAGCATCGGTGCCCAAAATAACATGAATATTGCAAAAAAATCAAGAAAATTAAGAAGATATAAATAAAATAAAGAAATTTGTTGCGACTGACTCGAAAGAAAAAGAATAATTAGAGAAAGAAACGACTTTATTAAAGCATGAAATTACGACTACAGTGGCAAAGAAATGATGAATGACTTAATTAGTAGAAATGAAAAACCATAGCTTTATTTTTCTTTCCCTATATATTTTCTATTTCTGCATCCGTTGGTCCATCTTCAAGGCTTCAAATTCTTCAATCTCTCGAGTTTCTCTGAGAAAATCATAGAGAATAACATATTAGAAAATGGAAGAATAATCAACAACTATATGTTTGAATTAAAGAAAAAAATGTGAAGGATTGAAGAAAGGACAGTACAAGTAATAAAAACTAATTTTTATTAAGACGTTCTATGTGGTGAAAGTAAAAAAAAAATACATTTATACAATCATGCATTTATAAGGTACTTAGTTAATTTTTTATGATAAACACTAATGTGATAACATGGTAAAAATCAGTTTTAGTTTTATATACGAATAATACAAAAGATAAATTTATACAAATGAGATATTTATATGGTAATTACTATTTATAAATTCCTCTGATAAACATTAATATATATAATCTAATATCTCTACCGAAAAAAGTACGAATTTCTAATAGTTATATCCTTGGAAATTGATTTGTTGTGAAGGAATTTTCATCGACTCTGTTTCACCAAGAAGCCAACTTCGACGAAAATAGTTTAAAAATAAAATGGAAGATATATTTAAATTATTTGTCGATAGTCCAACAATATATTTAGCCTTTTTTTGATCTTTTTTTGTAGTGATCTACTGGCACGTGTTAAAGTTACACTGTTAGTGTATATACCTTTTAGCAACTTGGCGTTGCAGCCGCTGTCACACTTCATCTCACAATGAGTGTATCCAAGACCTTGAGCAATACATGTCTTTTCACATATGTTGAAGCAAGTTGTGTATTCAGCATTAGTCTTTAGAACAGCTTCTTTAAACATTTCTGCGTTACTTTTTTCTTGTTCATGAGCCTTGGAAACATGCACAGATGATGATAGCATAACCATGCACACAAGAAACACTGCAACAAGCTTCTTTGATGATTCCATTTTTTTTTTTTTTTTTGACGTTTCGCTACTCGCTTTTCGCTTGATATTACTTTTTTTTAATGTGCTTGTTGCTTTGTGTTTCTTTTTTGGGACGATTTGGTTATGCTATTGATTATGCTATTTATAGGTGTATTTTGAAACTTTTTGTTGGAGATTTGCCTTAAAAGTTGGATGATTTCCTGTTTTGTATGATTTTTCTTGGTTGTGCTTGTGTTAAATTAAGGTTAAATTACTAACTGAAAATATGAAGCCATGTGATCCGTTCTTCCACGTACTTTCTCTTTGGTAGAAATCAAGAAATGAATTTTCACCTCTAAAAAACGTAATGGAAGTACATAATTTTATTATTACCAACAAGTTCACTGCTAAGCATGACATCAATGACAATGGTTTATATCAACGTTTAAAACCTAACGTATGCACTCTTCATATATTTTATCAAGTTTAAGACTCATGTCAAGATCATTTAAAATATTCATGTGGCTCTTTCTAACGTCCTCGCCACAAAACTTGAGTACTCTAATGCGTTCCACACTATGACTCACTCTTTGTTCCAACTAAAAAAAATCAAGGTCTCTACCAATCCTTTGCAAATCATATGCTCTCACCAACAAACCACAGAGAAAATAGTCCACACACTCAAATATAAGTTCCAGTATATTTTAAGGACTCTCAGATCGAAAGATTTTGCTCACTCTCACAAATAAACGCTTATGCCACCCAAAGCTCGTTCCATGGACTTTCCCGTAGTGTAAGATTATACTAATTTAAGCTCGCAAAGTCTAGGATCAAGTAGGACTTTATCAATTGTAATGTAGGCTAAGGGAACAGGTAAGATATATTTGAGAAAGTAGTGACTAACCCTCCAAAGTACTTTAATACACTACACTTCACTTCTAAGCACCTTCTTATCATGACCACTTCAATATAATACTATGAAATCATACACATTTAGTCCATTCTTCATTAAGCACATCAACATATTGATATTTACTAGCCTAGACACAGATATGGGATGTGTTATTCATTTTTATCTCTTTTTTTTTTCTCTTTTTTTACCTTTTTTGCTCTCCTTAATTTGGTATTTTCGGCTTATGCCTTTTGTTGTTTATACAAACGTGCATCTTTTCGGCTTTTCTATGGTTTCACTCAAAATTATCCAATCTCATTCTTTATTCTTCAAGTTACTTAAGTGCTTTTGGATATAAATGTTCGAAAAGATTTGATCAAGAATAAAGGGGATTCGACTTGTAATGTGGCTTCCAAAGAAAAAATTTACATACTCAAAAGGGTTGACTACAATAATATAAGCACTAGTAGGTAAATAGGTAAATGGTCAATCAAAGAAAACCTATATCACTTTCCAAACTTACAAGACTTAATCATTTCGCTTCGACTCACACACGGGACATGTTCTAGACTAACAAGGATGGCACAAAGTACACCAAAATCTTACCTCACACAATGCACACGACTCACTTAGGACGGCTCAGACTCATGTCTCAAGTTAAAGAAACTAGCACAGTCATCATAAAATTGAAGCACACAAAAATTAATCACAAAAGTCAAAAGATAAGCCCCAACGTCAAAAGAAAGGCATACATATTTTCAAGGCATGTAATTACAAAGATCATGAAGAAAATACTTAGTTCAAATGCTCCACACCTAAGCCCCGATATAAAACATGACAAAATACATAGATACTTAAGTTCTCCCCATTCCACTATCAGTTCAAAAGAAAAACAAAGTTTTTTTGTATTCTTCTGTAGACTTTAAGGCCTCGAGAAAACTGTCAAGGAATTCCATCGTTGCGAAAAGTTCAAATCATTTTGAAAATTCTACCTACAAGATAAAAAACTACTACCCAGTTCAAGGAGTCATCCCTTAGAAAAGAACAGTGTCCATAAAAAAAAACAAGAGGGATTATTTCTACCTTTTTGTTTTTGTTTTTTAACACATCAAAATAAAACAACTAAAATAGAATAGCAATACCCAAACAGTCTCTTCACCCCACACTTAAAATGGTGTATTGTCTCCAATGCATACCCATAAATACAGGAGGGTAAAAGATACTCCCTGGTTGGACAATGGTCGAAGCGTTAGCAGCTCATGGGGTACTCAGACTTCTCTCATAATTGGTTCTTTATGCGAGTACCCCACACTTAGTTCTAACCATCTCACTTGCTTCCTTTTGCTTCCATACAATGACTTTTCTTCTCATGATCTTACTCCTACAAAGGTAAGAGGCAACTATGCGCAACTTGGAGTCATTCTCAGGTTCTTTGTTCCTAGTAACTTCACAAGTAAAAGGAAAACCATCATAATTAGGGGTTGGAGGGGGGGAGGATAATAAATATAAGCACAACCACAAAAGTGACCATCTTGACCACCACAAACATCACATACATTCCACACATAAGATTTAGTTAGTGCACATAACTCGCTATCGAAAATATTTTGACAATTTTTCCACAAGTGGTTTCCTCCAAAATAAGCACAAGTAAGATCAATAGTAGAATTACCATTATCGAAACTCTCATAATTCCAAGATTTCATGTTTCTCAAGTCAACAAGTAAAATTAAAATAAAAAATAAAATATGTCACATCCCAAACTACCCCCTAGTGTGACTGATTCCCAGCTAACACCACTTACCAGCGAACCCATTTCTCATACGTTTAACCATTTACATAAACAACAAGTGTAGGCCTAAGAGAATTATTAATGATTAAAAATGAAATGGTTACCAACCAATACCTTAGTCAATTGATAAAAATACCAACGGTAACTCAAATAATAATAGTCTAACTCAAATCTCACATTAAGACCGTGGAGCATTTAACAGAGTGACAGGAGTTTAGCTGACGGGTATACAAACCCCAAAGAGAAGGAAATAAGTAACACAAACTAGATAAAGCTGTAGTGACAGCCTCCACAAATAATGCGGTGGCTCACCTCAGCAATAGAATCAGCCCAAACGAACTTGTTAGACACTAGCTCTATCGACCGCGACAGTATGTGCATAGAGATACAGGTAAGTAGTGAGTTATAAGTAAATATAACCCATTAAGATCCTCGTCCTGCCACCTTGAATACCTTCGGAACAAGTGTTAGAAAATACAAATACACCACAACAAGAACGATATAATAAATACAATAATTATACAATAACTCAATATATATATATATATATATATATATATATATATATATGTATGAAAAGAGTTAATAAGAATTAACCAACAATAGTACACATATCTTAACACAGTACACACTAAGGACTTGTCATGACTACGGTGAAAGAAATTACCCAACACCTTTACGAATCCAAACGGCACCACAATGCTTTAAATATTTTATGGAGCATACACAATGCTCACTAAAGCATACACTATATCCCAATATATATATCGAGAAGCATACACACTGCTCGGATGATGTACAAAGGCATACCCTTGCCCCAACATCATGGCTTATAGCCGTATCAAATTATCAAACTCAACACCACGACTCACAGCCGTATAAAACTATCAAACTCAACATCATGGATCACGCTCTCGGCCTCACTCAGCCCGATACAATAAATATCACTCACAACAGGCCCTCGGCCTCACTCAGTAATCAATCTCTGCAATCTCTCGGGCTCACAACACTCATGCTAAGCATCCATAATCAATGATACGAGATGTGACAACATATAATAACAAAGACTGAGATATGATATGTAATGGTGAATGCGACTGAGTACTTAACTGCAATTAAGCAAATAATTCATTAGCAAAGAACGACCATTGTGGGTCCCAATAGTACCAACATATAGTCTAAATGTGATTTCTAGCATAAATTATAGCTCAAGTGCTGTAAGATATAGAGTACAGTAAAAATGTTCAGATAAGATAGCTACATAGTTCCATCGAATCGACTAAATCATAATTCACACGGTGCACCCTCACCCGCCCGTCACCTAGCATGCGCGTCACCTCAACATCAATCACATAATACGTAATTCAGTGTTTTATACCCTCAACACCAAGTTTACAAGTGTTACTCACCTCGAACAAGCCAAATCCAATACCGAGCAAGCCAAATGATACTCCAAAAATGCCATCTCGCGCGTTCCGACCTCTAAACAGCTCGTAACTAGCCAAAAACAACTCAAATATATCAAATAATTCCTACGGAATAAATTCCAAATGATAAATGTCGAATCTTTAATCAAAATTCCAAAGTCAAACAAAAAGCCAATCTGGGCCCGCACCTCGAAACCCGACAAAACTTACAAAATCCGACAACCCATTCGATTACGAGTCCAACCATACTAGTTTTACTCAAATTCAACTCCGAATCAATGTTCAAACCTCAAAAATTCACTCTATTGAACATTAATAAAAATCCCCCAATTTCTCTCTTGAAATGCTCAATTAAATACCAAAAATGAAGATAGATTCATGAAATAAAATCGAAACCGAGTAGAGAACACTTACCCCAATACATGTGATAAAAATTGCCTTAGAAATCGCTAAATCCCGAGGTCCCCAACTCAAAATGTGGATAAATGGCTCAAAGTTCCAAAATTGGACATTAAATCCACTGCCCAAGCTTCCTTCTTCGCGATCGCGGACATCTTTTCGCGATCGCGAGAAACAAATTCTTCAATAACGATTTTCTAACTCTTCCCTTACAGCCTCTAGTATAATGACCATAACCTTTTGTACAAAGCCCTAAATGATAAATGGTTTGACTTTCTGAAAACTAGACATCAACGACTACAACTTTTCTTTTTGGATCATCGCCAAAATCCTTATGAATTACAAGATATAAGTTTCCAAAGTCAGCCCTATGCAACAGAAGATTCTCCTATGCAATCGCGAAAAGGCTTTTGTGATCACTATTCACAAGGCCCCAAACTGCAGTTTGCTCCTTTCTAACGCGACCAAATGTTCGCGATCGTGATGCAAACCCCTGTAGCCAAAAATCAGCACCTTAAACGGCCTAAAAATGATCTGAAACCACCCTGAAACCCACCCGAGCCCTCGGGGCTCCACGCCAAACATCCACACAAGTCTAGAAACATCATGCAAACTTGCTCGCATGATCAAATCACTAAAATAACACTCGAAATCATGAATCGGACATCAACACGCATGAAATTTGAAGGGAGATTTCAAGAACTTCTAGAATTATAACAAAGCGTCCGAATGCTATCAAACAAACTCCGAACGACCCCGAATTTTGTACGCAAATTCCAAATCATAACGCAGATCTACTCGATGTTTAAAATCTCACTTAGCAACATCAAAATCATAAATTGCACTTCATATCGATTTAATGACGTTATTGAAGTTTTAAAATTCAAAACTAACGGCGAACAAACCTAAACATCTCGGATTGATCTCAAATTTGGCACACAAGTCATAAATGACTTAACAGACCTACTATAACTTTCAGAATCGAAATCCGACATCGATATCAATAAAGTCAAACCTCGGTCAAACATATGAACATTTTCAAACCTTCAAATTTTCAACTTTCACCAATTAGTGCTGAAACCTTCTAGAATTATCCAAATGGAAATTCGGGCATACACCTGAGTCCAAAATCATCATCCAGACCTAACAGAATCATCAAAACTCCGATCAGAGGTCGAATACTTTGTCAAATTTGGTCAACTCTTCCAACTTAAAGCTTCAACTATGAAATTCATTATTCAAAACTAATTCCGAAAATACCTGAAAACCAACGCGAACAATTCACACACGTCATAATACATCATATGAAGCTACTCAATACTTCAAATAGCTGAACGGAATGCAAATTCTCAAAACGGCCGGTCGAGTCGTTACGCTATACCTTGCACTTCTTGTGCAAATCAGATGTTTCTGGCTACGATGGGTATTGATTATCCGCGCAGTTTGATCCTTCGGAGACTTCAAGATAGCTGCCCGGCGTTCGCAGACCTTGACCCTTCTTCCCTATCTTTCAGCTTTACGTATTTAGTTTTAGTTTTTCATAGACGGTATTTTTGAAACTTCTATTGTATAGATGCTCATGTACTTAGTGACACCCTGGTTTTGGAGATTTCCGTATTGAGTTTTGATTTTCCATCCAGTTTTTAGAGAGCTTTAATTATTTAAACTGTTTTAGTTCCTTTTCATTTAACGTGTAGGAAATATTTTGAAATTTCGGCTTGCCTAGTACCACGTTAGGCGCCATCGCGACAGGCTAAGTTTTGGGTCTTGGCAAAAAGATTCATTTATTAGTCAACCGGACAAATTAACACACAGCATCGGTGCCCAAAATAACATGAATATTGCAAAAAAATCAAGAAAATTAAGAAGATATAAATAAAATAAAGAAATTTGTTGCGACTGACTCGAAAGAAAAAGAATAATTAGAGAAAGAAACGACTTTATTAAAGCATGAAATTACGACTACAGTGGCAAAGAAATGATGAATGACTTAATTAGTAGAAATGAAAAACCATCGCTTTATTTTTCTTTCCCTATATATTTTCTATTTCTGCATCCGTTGGTCCATCTTCAAGGCTTCAAATTCTTCAATCTCTCGAGTTTCTCTGAGAAAATCATAGAGAATAACATATTAGAAAATGGAAGAATAATCAACAACTATATGTTTGAATTAAAGAAAAAAATGTGAAGGATTGAAGAAAGGACAGTACAAGTAATAAAAACTAATTTTTATTAAGACGTTCTATGTGGTGAAAGTAAAAAAAAAATACATTTATACAATCATGCATTTATAAGGTACTTAGTTAATTTTTTATGATAAACACTAATGTGATAACATGGTAAAAATCAGTTTTAGTTTTATATACGAATAATACAAAAGATAAATTTATACAAATGAGATATTTATATGGTAATTACTATTTATAAATTCCTCTGATAAACATTAATATATATAATCTAATATCTCTACCGAAAAAAGTACGAATTTCTAATAGTTATATCCTTGGAAATTGATTTGTTGTGAAGGAATTTTCATCGACTCTGTTTCACCAAGAAGCCAACTTCGACGAAAATAGTTTAAAAATAAAATGGAAGATATATTTAAATTATTTGTCGATAGTCCAACAATATATTTAGCTTTTTTTTTAATCTTTTTTTGTAGTGATCTACTAGCACGTGTTAAACTTACACTGTTAGTGTATATACCTTTTAGCAACTTGGCGTTGCAGCCGCTGTCACACTTCATCTCACAATGAGTGTATCCAAGACCTTGAGCAATACATGTCTTTTCACATATGTTGAAGCAAGTTGTGTATTCAGCATTAGTCTTTAGAACAGCTTCTTTAAACATTTCTGCGTTACTTTTTTCTTGTTCATGAGCCTTGGAAACATGCACAGATGATGATAGCATAACCATGCACACAAGAAACACTGCAACAAGCTTCTTTGATGATTCCATTTTTTTTTTTTTTTTTGACGTTTCGCTACTCGCTTTTCGCTTGATATTACTTTTTTTTAATGTGCTTGTTGCTTTGTGTTTCTTTTTTGGGACGATTTGGTTATGCTATTGATTATGCTATTTATAGGTGTATTTTGAAACTTTTTGTTGGAGATTTGCCTTAAAAGTTGGATGATTTCCTGTTTTGTATGATTTTTCTTGGTTGTGCTTGTGTTAAATTAAGGTTAAATTACTAACTGAAAATATGAAGCCATGTGATCCGTTCTTCCACGTACTTTCTCTTTGGTAGAAATCAAGAAATGAATTTTCACCTCTAAAAAACGTAATGGAAGTACATAATTTTATTATTACCAACAAGTTCACTGCTTAAGCATGACATCAATGACAATGGTTTATATCAACGTTTAAAACCTAACGTATGCACTCTTCATATATTTTATCAAGTTTAAGACTCATGTCAAGATCATTTAAAATATTCATGTGGCTCTTTCTAACGTCCTCGCCACAAAACTTGAGTACTCTAATGCGTTCCACACTATGACTCACTCTTTGTTCCAACTAAAAAAAATCAAGGTCTCTACCAATCCTTTGCAAATCATATGCTCTCACCAACAAACCACAGAGAAAATAGTCCACACACTCAAATATAAGTTCCAGTATATTTTAAGGACTCTCAGATCGAAAGATTTTGCTCACTCTCACAAATAAACGCTTATGCCACCCAAAGCTCGTTCCATGGACTTTCCCGTAGTGTAAGATTATACTAATTTAAGCTCGCAAAGTCTAGGATCAAGTAGGACTTTATCAATTGTAATGTAGGCTAAGGGAACAGGTAAGATATATTTGAGAAAGTAGTGACTAACCCTCCAAAGTACTTTAATACACTACACTTCACTTCTAAGCACCTTCTTATCATGACCACTTCAATATAATACTATGAAATCATACACATTTAGGCCATTCTTCATTAAGCACATCAACATATTGATATTTACTAGCCTAGACACAGATATGGGATGTGTTATTCATTTTTATCTCTTTTTTTTTTCTCTTTTTTTACCTTTTTTGCTCTCCTTAATTTGGTATTTTCGGCTTATGCCTTTTGTTGTTTATACAAACGTGCATCTTTTCGGCTTTTCTATGGTTTCACTCAAAATTATCCAATCTCATTCTTTATTCTTCAAGTTACTTAAGTGCTTTTGGATATAAATGTTCGAAAAGATTTGATCAAGAATAAAGGGGATTCGACTTGTAATGTGGCTTCCAAAGAAAAAATTTACATACTCAAAAGGGTTGACTACAATAATATAAGCACTAGTAGGTAAATAGGTAAATGGTCAATCAAAGAAAACCTATATCACTTTCCAAACTTACAAGACTTAATCATTTCGTTTCGACTCACACACGGGACATGTTCTAGACTAACAAGGATGGCACAAAGTACACCAAAATCTTACCTCACACAATGCACACGACTCACTTAGGACGGCTCAGACTCATGTCTCAAGTTAAAGAAACTAGCACAGTCATCATAAAATTGAAGCACACAAAAATTAATCACAAAAGTCAAAAGATAAGCCCCAACGTCAAAAGAAAGGCATACATATTTTCAAGGCATGTAATTACAAAGATCATGAAGAAAATACTTAGTTCAAATGCTCCAGACCTAAGCCCCGATATAAAACATGACAAAATACATAGATACTTAAGTTCTCCCCATTCCACTATCAGTTCAAAAGAAAAACAAAGTTTTTTTGTATTCTTCTGTAGACTTTAAGGCCTCGAGAAAACTGTCAATGAATTCCATCGTTGCGAAAAGTTCAAATCATTTTGAAAATTCTACCTACAAGATAAAAAACTACTACCCAGTTCAAGGAGTCATCCCTTAGAAAAGAACAGTGTCCATAAAAAAAAACAAGAGGGATTATTTCTACCTTTTTGTTTTTGTTTTTTAACACATAAAATAAAACAACTAAAATAGAATAGCAATACCCAAACAGTCTCTTCACCCCACACTTAAAATGGTGTATTGTCTCCAATGCATACCCATAAATACAGGAGGGTAAAAGATACTCCCTGGTTGGACAATGGTCGAAGCGTTAGCAGCTCATGGGGTACTCAGACTTCTCTCATAATTGGTTCTTTATGCGAGTACCCCACACTTAGTTCTAACCATCTCACTTGCTTCCTTTTGCTTCCATACAATGACTTTTCTTCTCATGATCTTACTCCTACAAAGGTAAGAGGCAACTATGCGCAACTTGGAGTCATTCTCAGGTTCTTTGTTCCTAGTAACTTCACAAGTAAAAGGAAAACCATCATAATTAGGGGTTGGAGGGGGGGAGGATAATAAATATAAGCACAACCACAAAAGTGACCATCTTGACCACCACAAACATCACATACATTCCACACATAAGATTTAGTTAGTGCACATAACTCGCTATCGAAAATATTTTGACAATTTTTCCACAAGTGGTTTCCTCCAAAATAAGCACAAGTAAGATCAATAGTAGAATTACCATTATCGAAACTCTCATAATTCCAAGATTTCATGTTTCTCAAGTCAACAAGTAAAATTAAAATAAAAAATAAAATATGTCACATCCCAAACTACCCCCTAGTGTGACTGATTCCCAGCTAACACCACTTACCAGCGAACCCATTTCTCATACGTTTAACCATTTACATAAACAACAAGTGTAGGCCTAAGAGAATTATTAATGATTAAAAATGAAATGGTTACCAACCAATACCTTAGTCAATTGATAAAAATACCAACGGTAACTCAAATAATAATAGTCTAACTCAAATCTCACATTAAGACCGTGGAGCATTTAACAGAGTGACAGGAGTTTAGCTGACGGGTATACAAACCCCAAAGAGAAGGAAATAAGTAACACAAACTAGATAAAGCTGTAGTGACAGCCTCCACAAATAATGCGGTGGCTCACCTCAGCAATAGAATCAGCCCAAACGAACTTGTTAGACACTAGCTCTATCGACCGCGACAGTATGTGCATAGAGATGCAGGTAAGTAGTGAGTTATAAGTAAATATAACCCATTAAGATCCTCGTCCTGCCACCTTGAATACCTTCGGAACAAGTGTTAGAAAATACAAATACACCACAACAAGAACGATATAATAAATACAATAATTATACAATAACTCAATATATATATATATATATATATATATATATATATATATATATATATATGTATGAAAAGAGTTAATAAGAATTAACCAACAATAGTACACATATCTTAACACAGTACACACTAAGGACTTGTCATGACTACGGTGAAAGAAATTACCCAACACCTTTACGAATCCAAACGGCACCACAATGCTTTAAATATTTTATGGAGCATACACAATGCTCACTAAAGCATACACTATATCCCAATATATATATCGAGAAGCATACACACTGCTCGGATGATGTACAAAGGCATACCCTTGCCCCAACATCATGGCTTATAGCCGTATCAAATTATCAAACTCAACACCACGACTCACAGCCGTATAAAACTATCAAACTCAACATCATGGATCACGCTCTCGGCCTCACTCAGCCCGATACAATAAATATCACTCACAACAGGCCCTCGGCCTCACTCAGTAATCAATCTCTGCAATCTCTCGGGCTCACAACACTCATGCTAAGCATCCATAATCAATGATACGAGATGTGACAACATATAATAACAAAGACTGAGATATGATATGTAATGGTGAATGCGACTGAGTACTTAACTGCAATTAAGCAAATAATTCATTAGCAAAGAACGACCATTGTGGGTCCCAATAGTACCAACATATAGTCTAAATGTGATTTCTAGCATAAATTATAGCTCAAGTGCTGTAAGATATAGAGTACAGTAAAAATGTTCAGATAAGATAGCTACATAGTTCCATCGAATCGACTAAATCATAATTCACACGGTGCACCCTCACCCGCCCGTCACCTAGCATGCGCGTCACCTCAACATCAATCACATAATACGTAATTCAGTGTTTTATACCCTCAACACCAAGTTTACAAGTGTTACTCACCTCGAACAAGCCAAATCCAATACCGAGCAAGCCAAATGATACTCCAAAAATGCCATCTCGCGCGTTCCGACCTCTAAACAGCTCGTAACTAGCCAAAAACAACTCAAATATATCAAATAATTCCTACGGAATAAATTCCAAATGATAAATGTCGAATCTTTAATCAAAATTCCAAAGTCAAACAAAAAGCCAATCTGGGCCCGCACCTCGAAACCCGACAAAACTTACAAAATCCGACAACCCATTCGATTACGAGTCCAACCATACTAGTTTTACTCAAATTCAACTCCGAATCAATGTTCAAACCTCAAAAATTCACTCTATTGAACATTAATAAAAATCCCCCAATTTCTCTCTTGAAATGCTCAATTAAATACCAAAAACGAAGATAGATTCATGAAATAAAATCGAAACCGAGTAGAGAA
This sequence comes from Nicotiana tabacum, assembly GCF_000715075.1. Lineage (NCBI taxonomy): Eukaryota > Viridiplantae > Streptophyta > Magnoliopsida > Solanales > Solanaceae > Nicotiana > Nicotiana tabacum. The sequence continues at coordinate 4,868,605 of NC_134096.1, forward strand.
CACTTACCCCAATACATGTGATAAAAATTGCCTTAGAAATCGCTAAATCCCGAGGTCCCCAACTCAAAATGTGGATAAATGGCTCAAAGTTCCAAAATTGGACATTAAATCCACTGCCCAAGCTTCCTTCTTCGCGATCGCGGACATCTTTTCGCGATCGCGAGAAACAAATTCTTCAATAACGATTTTCTAACTCTTCCCTTACAGCCTCTAGTATAATGACCATAACCTTTTGTACAAAGCCCTAAATGATAAATGGTTTGACTTTCTGAAAACTAGACATCAACGACTACAACTTTTCTTTTTGGATCATCGCCAAAATCCTTATGAATTACAAGATATAAGTTTCCAAAGTCAGCCCTATGCAACAGAAGATTCTCCTATGCAATCGCGAAAAGGCTTTTGTGATCACTATTCACAAGGCCCCAAACTGCAGTTTGCTCCTTTCTAACGCGACCAAATGTTCGCGATCGTGATGCAAACCCCTGTAGCCAAAAATCAGCACCTTAAACGGCCTAAAAATGATCTGAAACCACCCTGAAACCCACCCGAGCCCTCGGGGCTCCACGCCAAACATCCACACAAGTCTAGAAACATCATGCAAACTTGCTCGCATGATCAAATCACTAAAATAACACTCGAAATCATGAATCGGACATCAACACGCATGAAATTTGAAGGGAGATTTCAAGAACTTCTAGAATTATAACAAAGCGTCCGAATGCTATCAAACAAACTCCGAACGACCCCGAATTTTGTACGCAAATTCCAAATCATAACGCAGATCTACTCGATGTTTAAAATCTCACTTAGCAACATCAAAATCATAAATTGCACTTCATATCGATTTAATGACGTTATTGAAGTTTTAAAATTCAAAACTAACGGCGAACAAACCTAAACATCTCGGATTGATCTCAAATTTGGCACACAAGTCATAAATGACTTAACAGACCTACTATAACTTTCAGAATCGAAATCCGACATCGATATCAATAAAGTCAAACCTCGGTCAAACATATGAACATTTTCAAACCTTCAAATTTTCAACTTTCACCAATTAGTGCTGAAACCTTCTAGAATTATCCAAATGGAAATTCGGGCATACACCTGAGTCCAAAATCATCATCCAGACCTAACAGAATCATCAAAACTCCGATCAGAGGTCGAATACTTTGTCAAATTTGGTCAACTCTTCCAACTTAAAGCTTCAACTATGAAATTCATTATTCAAAACTAATTCCGAAAATACCTGAAAACCAACGCGAACAATTCACACACGTCATAATACATCATATGAAGCTACTCAATACTTCAAATAGCTGAACGGAATGCAAATTCTCAAAACGGCCGGTCGAGTCGTTACGCTATACCTTGCACTTCTTGTGCAAATCAGATGTTTCTGGCTACGATGGGTATTGATTATCCGCGCAGTTTGATCCTTCGGAGACTTCAAGATAGCTGCCCGGCGTTCGCAGACCTTGACCCTTCTTCCCTATCTTTCAGCTTTACGTATTTAGTTTTAGTTTTTCATAGACGGTATTTTTGAAACTTCTATTGTATAGATGCTCATATACTTAGTGACACCCTGGTTTTGGAGATTTCCGTATTGAGTTTTGATTTTCCATCCAGTTTTTAGAGAGCTTTAATTATTTAAACTGTTTTAGTTCCTTTTCATTTAACGTGTAGGAAATATTTTGAAATTTCGGCTTGCCTAGTACCACGTTAGGCGCCATCGCGACAGGCTAAGTTTTGGGTCTTGGCAAAAAGATTCATTTATTAGTCAACCGGACAAATTAACACACAGCATCGGTGCCCAAAATAACATGAATATTGCAAAAAAATCAAGAAAATTAAGAAGATATAAATAAAATAAAGAAATTTGTTGCGACTGACTCGAAAGAAAAAGAATAATTAGAGAAAGAAACGACTTTATTAAAGCATGAAATTACGACTACAGTGGCAAAGAAATGATGAATGACTTAATTAGTAGAAATGAAAAACCATCGCTTTATTTTTCTTTCCCTATATATTTTCTATTTCTGCATCCGTTGGTCCATCTTCAAGGCTTCAAATTCTTCAATCTCTCGAGTTTCTCTGAGAAAATCATAGAGAATAACATATTAGAAAATGGAAGAATAATCAACAACTATATGTTTGAATTAAAGAAAAAAATGTGAAGGATTGAAGAAAGGACAGTACAAGTAATAAAAACTAATTTTTATTAAGACGTTCTTTGTGGTGAAAGTAAAAAAAAAAATACATTTATACAATCATGCATTTATAAGGTACTTAGTTAATTTTTTATGATAAACACTAATGTGATAACATGGTAAAAATCAGTTTTAGTTTTATATACGAATAATACAAAAGATAAATTTATACAAATGAGATATTTATATGGTAATTACTATTTATAAATTCCTCTGATAAACATTAATATATATAATCTAATATCTCTACCGAAAAAAGTACGAATTTCTAATAGTTATATCCTTGGAAATTGATTTGTTGTGAAGGAATTTTCATCGACTCTGTTTCACCAAGAAGCCAACTTCGACGAAAATAGTTTAAAAATAAAATGGAAGATATATTTAAATTATTTGTCGATAGTCCAACAATATATTTAGCTTTTTTTTTAATCTTTTTTTGTAGTGATCTACTAGCACGTGTTAAACTTACACTGTTAGTGTATATACCTTTTAGCAACTTGGCGTTGCAGCCGCTGTCACACTTCATCTCACAATGAGTGTATCCAAGACCTTGAGCAATACATGTCTTTTCACATATGTTGAAGCAAGTTGTGTATTCAGCATTAGTCTTTAGAACAGCTTCTTTAAACATTTCTGCGTTACTTTTTTCTTGTTCATGAGCCTTGGAAACATGCACAGATGATGATAGCATAACCATGCACACAAGAAACACTGCAACAAGCTTCTTTGATGATTCCATTTTTTTATTTTTTATTTTTGATGTTTCGCTACTCGCTTTTCGCTTGATATTACTTTTTTTTAATGTGCTTGTTGCTTTGTGTTTCTTTTTTGGGACGATTTGGTTATGCTATTGATTATGCTATTTATAGGTGTATTTTGAAACTTTTTGTTGGAGATTTGCCTTAAAAGTTGGATGATTTCCTGTTTTGTATGATTTTTCTTGGTTGTGCTTGTGTTAAATTAAGGTTAAATTACTAACTGAAAATATGAAGCCATGTGATCCGTTCTTCCACGTACTTTCTCTTTGGTAGAAATCAAGAAATGAATTTTCACCTCTAAAAAACGTAATGGAAGTACATAATTTTATTATTACCAACCAGTTCACTGCTTAAGCATGACATCAATGACAATGGTTTATATCAACGTTTAAAACCTAACGTATGCACTCTTCATATATTTTATCAAGTTTAAGACTCATGTCAAGATCATTTAAAATATTCATGTGGCTCTTTCTAACGTCCTCGCCACAAAACTTGAGTACTCTAATGCGTTCCACACTATGACTCACTCTTTGTTCCAACTAAAAAAAATCAAGGTCTCTACCAATCCTTTGCAAATCATATGCTCTCACCAACAAACCACAGAGAAAATAGTCCACACACTCAAATATAAGTTCCAGTATATTTTAAGGACTCTCAGATCGAAAGATTTTGCTCACTCTCACAAATAAACGCTTATGCCACCCAAAGCTCGTTCCATGGACTTTCCCGTAGTGTAAGATTATACTAATTTAAGCTCGCAAAGTCTAGGATCAAGTAGGACTTTATCAATTGTAATGTAGGCTAAGGGAACAGGTAAGATATATTTGAGAAAGTAGTGACTAACCCTCCAAAGGTACTTTAATACACTACACTTCACTTCTAAGCACCTTCTTATCATGACCACTTCAATATAATACTATGAAATCATACACATTTAGGCCATTCTTCATTAAGCACATCAACATATTGATATTTACTAGCCTAGACACAGATATGGGATGTGTTATTCATTTTTATCTCTTTTTTTTTTCTCTTTTTTTACCTTTTTTGCTCTCCTTAATTTGGTATTTTCGGCTTATGCCTTTTGTTGTTTATACAAACGTGCATCTTTTCGGCTTTTCTATGGTTTCACTCAAAATTATCCAATCTCATTCTTTATTCTTCAAGTTACTTAAGTGCTTTTGGATATAAATGTTCGAAAAGATTTGATCAAGAATAAAGGGGATTCGACTTGTAATGTGGCTTCCAAAGAAAAAATTTACATACTCAAAAGGGTTGACTACAATAATATAAGCACTAGTAGGTAAATAGGTAAATGGTCAATCAAAGAAAACCTATATCACTTTCCAAACTTACAAGACTTAATCATTTCGTTTCGACTCACACACGGGACATGTTCTAGACTAACAAGGATGGCACAAAGTACACCAAAATCTTACCTCACACAATGCACACGACTCACTTAGGACGGCTCAGACTCATGTCTCAAGTTAAAGAAACTAGCACAGTCATCATAAAATTGAAGCACACAAAAATTAATCACAAAAGTCAAAAGATAAGCCCCAACGTCAAAAGAAAGGCATACATATTTTCAAGGCATGTAATTACAAAGATCATGAAGAAAATACTTAGTTCAAATGCTCCAGACCTAAGCCCCGATATAAAACATGACAAAATACATAGATACTTAAGTTCTCCCCATTCCACTATCAGTTCAAAAGAAAAACAAAGTTTTTTTTTGTATTCTTCTGTAGACTTTAAGCCTTCGAGAAAACTGTCAAGGAATTCCATCGTTGCGAAAAGTTCAAATCATTTTGAAAATTCTACCTACAAGATAAAAAACTACTACCCAGTTCAAGGAGTCATCCCTTAGAAAAGAACAGTGTCCATAAAAAAAACCAAGAGGGATTATTTCTACCTTTTTGTTTTTGTTTTTTAACACATAAAATAAAACAAATAAAATAGAATAGCAATACTCAAACAGTCTATTCACCCCACACTTAAAACGGTGTATTGTCCCTAATGCACACCCATAAATACAAGAGGGTAAAAGATACTCCCTGGTTGGACAGTGGTCGAAGCGTTAGCAACTCATGGGATACTCAGACTTCTCTCATAATTGGTTCTTTATGCGAGTACCCCACACTTAGTTCTAACCATCTCACTTGCTTCCTTTTGCTTCCATATAATGACTTTTCTTCTCATGATCTTACTCCTACAAAGGTAAGAGGCAACTATGTGCAACTTGGAGTCATTCTAAGGTTCTTTGTTCCTAGTAACTTCACAAGTAAAAGGAAAACTATCATAATTAGGGGTGGGAGGGGGGAGGAGGATAATAAATATAAGCACAACCACAAAAGTAACCATCTTGACCACCACAAACATCACATACATTCCACACATAAGATTTAGTTAGTGCACATAAGTCGCTATCGAAAATATTTTGACAATTTCGCCACAAGTGGTTTCCTCCAAAATAAGCACAAGTAAGATCAATAGTAGAATTACCAATATCGAAACTCTCATAATTCCAAGATTCCATGTTTCTCAAGTCAACAAGTAAAATTAAAATAAAAAATAAAATATGTCACATCCCAAACTACCTTCTAGTGTGACTGATTCCCAACTAACACCACTTACCAGGCGAACCCATTTCTCATACGTTTAACCATTTACACAAACAATAAGTGTAGGCCTAAGAGAATTATTAATGATTAAAAATGAAATGGTTACCAACCAATACCTTAGTCAATTGATAAAAACACCAACGGTAACTCAAATAATAATAGTCTAACTCAAATCTCACATTAAGACCGTGGAGCATTTAACAGAGTGACAGGAGTTTAGCTGACGGGTATACAAACCCCAAAGAGAAGGAAATAAGTAACACAAACTAGATAAAGCTACAGTGACAGCCTCCACGAAAAATACGATGGCTCACCTCTGCAATAGAATCAGCCCGAACAAACTTATGAGCCACTAGCTCTATCAACCCCGATAGTATCTACATAGAGATGCAGGTAAGTAGTGAGTTATAAGTAAATATAACCCATTAAGATCCTCGACCCACCACCTTGAATACCTTAAGAATAAGTGTTAGAAAATACAAACACATCACAATAAGAACGATATAATAAATATGATAATTATACAATAACTCCATATATATGTATCAAAAGAGTTAATAAGAATTAACCAACAAGAGTACACATATCTTAATACAGTACACACTAAGGACTTGCCATGACTACAGTGAAAGAAATTACCCAACATCTTTATGAATCCAAAGGGCACTTATGGAGCATACACAATGCTCACTGAAGCATAAACAATGCCCCATATATATATATATATATATATATATATATATATATATATATATATATATCGAGAAGCATACACACTGCTTGGGTGATGTACAAAGGCATACACAATGCCCAGCATCATGGCTCACAGCCATATCAAACTATCAAACTCAACACCATGACTCGCAGCCATATAAAACTATCAAACTCAACATCATGGCTCACAACCGTGTTACGCCCTCGGCCTCACTAAGCCCAATCCCATAAACATCACTCACAACAGGCCCTCGGCCTCACTCAGTAATCAATATATGTAGTCTTTCGGGCTTACTACATTCATTCTAAGCATCCCTAGTCAATGATATGAGATGTGACAACATATGATGACATAGACTAAGATATGATATGTAATGGTGAATGCAACTATGTAACGACCCGGCCGATCATTTTGAGAGTTATAGCCCCGATCCCGTGTCTACTGCTTTCCCCATGTCTTTTTCTACTTATGTGTCTTGCCGGGAGGTGTTGGTCATGATTTCGGAGTATTTTGGGACACTTAGTCCCTAAACGGAAGCGTAAGCCTTACGATTTGGACCATAGTCCGAACTATGTGGAGACGACTCCGGAATGGAGTTTCGTCGGTTCTGTTAGCTTCGTTAGGTGATATTGGACTTATGGCCATGTTAGGATTGTGTTTTGGAGGTCTGTAGTTCATTTAGGCTTGAAATGGCGAAAGTCGAAGTTTTGAAGATTTTGATCGGTAGTGGAATTTTTGATATCGGGGTCGGATTCCAATTCAGGAAGTTGGAGTAGGTCCGTAGGGTTGAATATGACTTGTGTGCAAAATTTGGAGCCTCGGGTGATTTTTGGGTGATTAACGGATCGAGATTGGATTTTATATTATTGGTGAAGTCTTCAGACTTCTAGTGTTTTCGCACCTGCAGTGGGGGCCGCAGGTGAGGGACCGCACGTGCAAAAGATTAAGCGCAGAAGCAGATTTGGAAGGAGTGGTCAGGGGTTGCAGGTGCGAGGTGAGTTTCGCATCTGCGATGCCCGTAGATGCGCAGGAGAGATCGCTGGAGCGGTGGAGAATCGCAGAAGTGGACATGGGTCCCCAGGTATGGACACGCAGGTGCGACCTTTTGATCGCAGAAGCGGACGCTGAGTTTTATGTGAAATCTGCACCTGCTATGGAAATTCTGCAGGTGCGGGACCGCAGATGCGGTGGACCCCTCGCATAAGCGAGATCACTAGTAGAAAAATGGCCAAATCGGGGGTTTTATCCCATTTTCAATTTTGGGACTTTTAGAGCTTGGATTAAGGCGATAATTCAAGTATTTTTCAGAGATAACTTTGGGGTAATGATTCCTAACTCATTTTTGATTGTATTCCATTAATCTATAGTTGATTTCTTCATTAAATTAAGGAAATTGGGTGAGAAATTTGGGGAAGAAGGGTGGAAGTTCTTCAACTAAGGTTTTGAGATTTGATTGGGATTGTTATATCAGATTTGGATAATTTTGGTACGAGTGAAATTGTGAGTGAATGGGTGTACATATTTTGTGACTTTTATCTGATTCCAAGACGTCGACCCGGGGAGACTTTTTAGGGCGATTTTCCAATTTCTTGCTTTAGCTTTGATTTCATTAGCTAGATTAGTTCCTTGTAGTTATATTTATGATATGTAATTGATTTTGGCTAGATTTGAGCCATTTAGAATCGGATATTCATGGAAAGAGCGATGTTACGGATTGATTGAGCTTGGTTCGAGGTAAGTGACTTGCCTAACCTTGTGTGGGGGGGGGAGGGAGGGACTCCCCTTAGGACTTCGTACTGTTTTGATATGTGAGCGCCGTGTACGTGAGGTAACGAGTACGTACACGGGCTAATTCTTGAAAAACTCGATTTTTTGCTAAGTAATAACATGCTTCCTTCTTATTTGAGTCATATCAGCATGTGTAGTATCCTGTTAGATTAGAATAGTATGTCTTCTTGCTTTAATTTTTTATCTGAACTCTGTGCAGCATGTTTAGTGAATTTCCTGCTCTTCCTTGACTTGTAATTAGTCTAAATTGTTGGATTTTGTGTTGTAGCTGTTAAATTCTATTATTTGAGCTGTGTATTTACTTTTGGGACTACGGAACGATATTCCGGGAGATCCCCCTGCATATTTACTTGGGACTACAGAACGGTATTCCGGAAGATCTTCTTGTCTTGCATATTTACTTTGGGACTACGGAACGGTATTTCGGGAGATCCCCCTGCACATTTACGTTTAGGACTATGAGACGGTATCTCGGGATATCCCCTGTTGTTATCTCTGTGTACTAAGTTGTTACCTTTCTATGATTTCATTCTTGTTAAATTTTGGTCTTTATTTTATTGCGATATTTCACTCTGCCTTGTTTTTATTATATATATACCAGTAGGTCCCTGACCTGACCTCGTCACTATTCAACCGAGGTTAGGCTTGGCACTTACTGGGTACCGTTGTGGTGTACTCATGCCCTTCCCTACACATGTGTTTCGTGTGCCGATCTAGGTTCCTCCTACCAACCTCGTTCTTAGTTGCAGTCGCTGCTGTTCCGGAGACTTCGAGGTACATCTTCCTGTGCCCGCAGATCCTCAGAGTCCCCCTATATCCCCCTATGTTGATTCTTCTCTTATTTCTATAGACACTGATGTATAGAACAGTTAGAACTTCATAGAAGCTTGTGACTTACGGTGTTCCGGGTCTTGGGAGTGTTATGTGTATTTCGAGAGTTGGTTATTGTATATGTCGAGTGGCATCTCAATTGCTTATTTAAAATATCTGCTGTTGTTAGTTGTTAATTTTAATGTTTTTCATTTCATTTCCGCAAAGTGTTAGGCTTACATAGTCTTAGAGACTAGGTGCTGTCACGACAATTCATGAAGGGAGAATTTGGGTCATGACAAGTTGGTATCAGAACTCTAGGTTCATAGGTATCGTGAATCACAAGCCGGTTTATTAGAGTCTCACGGATCAGTACAGAGACGTCTGTACTCATCTTCGAGAGGCTATGGAACTATTAGGAACAATCATAATTCTTTTGATTCCTTGTCGTGGAGTTATTGGCATCAAATTCTAAAATTCTCTATTTTATTCTTTCTCACAGATGGTGAGGACACGTACCTGGAGATCCGATGACCAGGCATCCGCGCCCCCTCCTAGAGCCGCCAGAGGCTGGGGCCGAGGTAGAGGACGACCACACGGTGCATCCAGAGCATCCGAGCAAGCTGCGACAGAGGAGCCCACAACAGCTCCAGTTGGAGGGAAGGCACCGAAGGTTCCTATTGCTGCACTAGACCTCCAGGAGACTCTAGCCCAGTTCATGAGCATGTTCAGCACCTTAGCTCAGGCTGGATTGATCAAACTAGCTCCCGCCACATCTTAGGTCGGGGGAGGGGCACAGACTCCCGCAGCCCGTACTCCTGAGCAGAGGGTCCAGGTTGATCAGGCCCTAGAGTTCATTCTTATGCAGCCGGTAGCTCCAGTTTAGCAGGAGACTAGGAGAGCCTCTTCTGAGGCGAAGCAACTCAGACTTGAGAGGTACAAGAAGTACCACCCACCTATCTTCAGCGTATTGGCTACAGATGATGCTCAGGATTTTCTGGAGAAGTGTCATCGTATTCTCCGTACTATGGGCGTAGCGGAGTTGATTGGGGTTTCTTTTACCACTTTCTAGCTTAGAGGAGCTGCCTATCAGTGGTGGCGTGCTTATGAGTTGAGTAGTCCGGACGAGGCAGCCTCACTTACATGGACTTGATTCTCGGATATGTTTTTGAGAGAGTATGTCCCTCAGAGCCTCAAGGATGCATGGCGCGGTTCTATGACTGTGTCAGAGTATGCAGTTCATTTCAGCGATTTGGCCCGACATGCACCGGCCTTGGTTGTGACAGTTCGGGAGAGGGTTCGTCGTTTCATTGAGGGGCTCCACCCCAGGATCCAGATCAGTATGGCCAGAGAGTTGGAGATTGATATCTCTTATCAGCAGGTTGTGAGTATTGCCAAGAGATTTGAGGGCATGCTTGATCGAAAAGGGAGGAGAGAGAGGCCAAGAGGTCCCGAGAGAGTGGTTCTTATTATGGATCTCGTGCCCCAGTAGCTCACCATGGTAGGGGTTATGTGAGTCACTCTATTCATTAAGCTCTTCCAGCTTCCAGTAGTGTTCCAGCCCCTTCTAGGCCCCAGGAGCCTTATTTTGCACTGCCAGTATCTAGTGTGCCTCCTACTCGGGGTGCTATTAGCGGCCAGTCCAGCAGACCTGGCCTGAGTCTGTCATAGCAGCCACGCCCTCCGAGGGGTTATTTTGAATATGGAGACACTCGCCATATGGTGAGGGATTGCCCCAGACTTAGGAGGGGTGCACCTCCACAGACTTCTCATCCACCACGTGCTCCACCGGGTCCTCAGGCTATGATTCCAGCACCAACTACCGCCCCACCTGCTCAGCCAGCTCAAGGTAGAGGTCAGGGAGGTCGAGGTCGCCTTAGAGGGGGAGGCCAGGCCAGGTATTATGCTCTTCCGGCTCGTATAGAGGCAGTTGATTCCGACTTTGTCATTACAAGTATTGTTCCAGTCTGTCATAGAGATGCGTCGGTATTATTTGACCCAAGCTTTGCATATTCATATGTGTCCTCTTATTTTGCCCCACATTTGGGCGTATCTTGAGTTTCTTTGAGTTCCCATGTTTATGTGTCTACTCCTGTGGGAGATTCTCTTGTTATGGAACGCATGTATCGGTCATGTTTTATTGCTCTTAGTGGTTTTGAGACTAGAGCTGATTTATTATTACTCAGCATGGTAGATTTTCATGTTATCTTGGGCATAGACTGGTTGTCACCCCATTATGCTATTCTCGATTGTCATGCTAAGACTGTGACACTGGCTATGCCAGGCTCTCCGCGATTAGAGTGGAGGGGTATCTTAGAGTATACTCCCCGCATAGTTATTTCATTTCTTAAGGCTCAACGAACGGTTGAGAAGGGGTGTGACGCATATTTAGCTTATGTGAGAGATGTCAGTATTGATACCCCTACAGTTGAGTCAGTTCCAGTAGTGAGGGACTTCCCAGATGTGTTTCCAGCTGATCTTTCGGGCATGCCGCCCGACAGAGCTATTGATTTCGGCATTGATTTGTTGCCGGGTACTCAGCCCATCTCTATTCCTCTATACCGTATGGATCCTCCTGAGTTGAAGGAGCAATTGCAAGAGTTGCTTGATAAGGGCTTCATTCGGCCCAGTGTGTCACCTTGGGGTGCTCCAGTCTTGTTTGTTAAGAAAAAAGATGGTTTTAGGCGTATGTGTATTGATTATCGCGAGCTGAACAAAGTTACAGTGAAGAACATGTATCCATTGCCTCGTATTGATGACTTGCTTGATCAGTTACAGGGTGTAGGGTGTTTTCCAAGATTGAATTACGTTCAGGCTATCATCAGTTGAAGATTCGGGAGCCAGATATGGGTTTCTTGTTATGTCTTTTGGGCTGACCAATGCCCCAGCAGCGTTTATGCATTTGATGCACAGTTTGTTCCAGCCTTATCTTGACTCCTTCGTCATTGTGTTTATTGATAAATTCTAGTTTACTACCAGACACGGGAGGATCATGAGCAGCACCTGAAGACTGTGCTTCAGACTTTGAGAGAAAAGAAGTTGTATGCAAAATTTTCAAAGTGTGAGTTTTGGCTAGACTCAGTGGCATTGTTGGGTCATGTAGTATCGAGTGATGGGATCAAGGTAGATCCGAAGAAGGTGAAAGCGGTGCAGAGTTGGCCTAGACCGTCATTAGCTATGGAAATCCGTAATTTTCTTGGTTTGGCAGGGTATTACCTTCGTTTTGTAGAGGTATTCTCATCTATTGCAACACCAATGACCAGGCTGACCCATAAGGGTGCTCCGTTCAGGTGAATAAAGCAGTGTGAGGAGAGCTTTCAGAAGCTTAAGACGGCTTTGACTACAGCCCAAGTATTGGTATTACCTACAGGTTCGGGGTCTTACACTATATATTGTGATGCGTCGCAGATTGGTCTTGGCGCGGTGCTGATGCAAGACGGTAGGGTGATTTCCTACGCATCCAAACAGATGAAGGTGCATGAGAAGAACTATCCTGTCCAAGAACTTGAGTTAAAAGCTATTGTTCATGCCTTGGAGATTTGGCGGCACTGTTTGTACGGTGTCCCTTGTGAGATTTACACTGATCATCGAAGTTTGCAGCATCTGTTCAAGCAAAAGGATCTTAATTTGCATCAGCGAAGGTGATTAGAGCTACTTAAGGACAACGATATCACCATTTTATACCATCCGGGGAAGGCCAATGTGGTGACCGATGCTTTGAATCGCCGGGCGGAGAATTTGGGGAGTTTTGCATATCTTACAGCAGCACAGAGACCCTTAGCATTGGATGTTTAGAACTTAGCCAGCCAGTTTGTGAGATTTGATATTTTCTGAGTCGAGTAGAGTGTTGGCTTGTGTGGTCTCTCGGTCTTCTCTTTATGAGAGTAAAAGCATGAAGGGTGATGTCGTGCCATTTTTTATATCATTGTATATAAAAAATGGCACGACATCACCCTTCATGCTTTTACTTTCATTCTCATCATGTAATATCATAAATATAATGGCACAACATCCACCTTCATGCTTTTACATATATATATATATATTCATACCTGCTTGTCCTCAAGGACACGGTCTAGCACGGTGATGCTAAGGAGGTCACTATCGGGGATGATGGCGCATTGAGGATTCAGGGCAGGCTATGTGTGCCTAATGTAGATGGTTTGCGTGAGTTGATTCTTTAGGAGGCTCATAGCTCGTGGTACTCTATTCATCCGGATGCCACGAAGATGTATCGGGACTTGAGGCAGTATTACTGGTGGAGAAGGATGAAGAAGGACATAGTGGAGTATGTGGCTCGGTGCCTAAATTGCCAACAGGTGAAGTTTGAGCATCAGCGACCGGGTGGGTTGCTTCAGAAGTTAGAGATTATAGAGTGGAAATGGGAGCAGATCACTATTGATTTCTTTGTTGGACTCCTGCGGACTCAGCGGAGGTTTGATACGGTTTGGGTGATTGTGGATAGGCTAACCAAGTCAGCTCATTTCATTAATGTGATGACTACATATTCTTCCGAGCAGCTGGCTCGAATCTACATCCGCGAGATCGTCAGGCTTCATGGTGTACCGGTATCTATCATCTCTGACCGGGGTACGCAGTTTACATCATGGTTCTCGAGGGCCGTACAATATGAGTTTGGTACTCGAGTAGAGCTGAGCACAACATTTCACCCTCAGACGGACGAACAGTCCGAGCACACTATTCAGATATTGGAGGATATGCTCTGTGCGTGTGTGATGGAGTTTGGAGGGTCATATGATTAGTTCTTACCACTTGCAGAGTTTGCCTACAACAACAGTTATCAGTCGAGCATCCACATGGCACCGTTTGAGGCTCTATACGGTAGGCTGTGTCGGTTCCTAGTGGGTTGGTTTGAGTCGGGCGAGACCCGATTATTGGGTACAGACTTGGTTCAGGATGCCCTGGATAAGGTGAAGGTGATTCAGGATCGACTTCGCACAGCCCAATCCAGACAAAAGAGTTATGCGGACCGGAAGGTTTGCGATGTATCATTCATGGTTAGAGAGCGGGTCTTGCTCTGGGTATCGCCTATGAAGGGCGTTATGAGATTCGGGAAGAAGGGCAAGCTGAGCCCAAGGTACATTGGTCCTTTTGAGGGGTTACGGCGTGTTGGGGAGGTTGCTTATGAGATTTTCTTACATCCCAGCCTAGTGGGAGTTCATCTGGTATTCCATGTTTCTATGCTCCGGAAGTAGCCAGTGGATAAGGATCTATCTTATGTTGAGGAGCCAATGGCTATTTTGGATAGGCAGGTCATAAAACTAAGGTCAAAGAACATTTCTTTCGTGAAGGTGGAATAGAGGGGTCAGTCGGTCAAGGAGGCGACTTGGGAGACCGAGCAAGATATGCGAAGCCGTTATCCTCATCTTTCATAGCTTCATGTATGTTTCTATACTCGTTCAAGGACGAACGATTGTTTTAAGTGGTGGAGGATGTAACGACTTGGCCGATCAATTAGAGAGTTATATCCCCGATCTCCTGTCTACTACTTTCCCCGTGTCATATTTTGCTTATATGTCTTGCCAGGAGGTGTTGGTTATTGTTTCGGAGTGTTTTGGGACCCTTAGTCCCTAAACGGAAGCGTAAACCTTAAGATTTGGACCGTAGTCGTAACTGTGCGAAGAAGACTCCGGAATGGAGTTTCGTCGGTTTTGTTAGCTCCGTTAGGAGATTTTGGAGGTTTGTAGCTCATTTAGGCTTGAAATGACAAAATTCGAAGTTTTGGAGATTTTGACCGGTAGCGAAACTTTTGATATCGGGGCCGGATTCCGATTCAAGAAGTTGGAGTAGGTCCGTAGGGTTGAATATGAATTGTGCGCAAATTTTACGGTCAATTGGACGTGGTTTGAAAGGTTTTCGACATCGGTTTGAATTGCAGGGTGATTCGTGATTTTAGCATTATTTGATATGGTTTGGGGGCTCGACTAAGTTTGTATGGTGTTTTAGGACTTGTAGGTATGTTTGGTTGACGTCCCGGGGGCCTCGGTGATTTTTGGGTGCTTAACGGATCGAGATTGGATTTTATGTTATTGCTGAAGTCTTCAGACTTCTGGTATTTTTGCACCTGCGGTGGGGAGGCCACAAGTGCGGGACCGCACGTGCAGAAAATTAAGTGCAGAAGCGGATTTGGAAGGAGTGGTCAGGGGTCGCAAGTGCGAGGTGAGTTAGCATCTGCGATGCCCGCATACGCGCTAGAGAGATCGCAAGAGCGGTGTAGGACTGTAGAAGCGGACATGGGTCCGCAGGTGCGCAGACGTAGGTGCGACCTTTTGATCGCAGAAGCGGACACTGAGTTGTAAGTGAAATCCGCACCTGCGGTGGAAATTTTGCAGGTGCGGGACCGCAGAAGCAGTGGACCCCTCGCACAAGCGAGATCACTGGCAGAAAAAGGGCTAAATCGAGGGTTTTATCCCATTTTCAATTTTGGGACTTTGAGAGCTCGGATTAAGGCGATAATTTAAGGATTTTTCAGAGAGAACTTTGGGGTAATAATTCCTAACTCATTTTTGGTTGTATTCCATTAATCTGTAGTTGATTTCTTGTAACGACCCGGCCGGTTGTTTTAAGAGTTAGAGCCTCGATCCCTATTAACTACTTCCCCGTACCTATTTCAGCTATTGTATCTTGTCGGGAGGATTCATTTTGGGTTTCGGAGTAAATTGAGACACTTAGTCTCTTAATTGGAAGCTTAAGTTGAAAAAATTGATCGGACGTCGACTTGTGTGTAATGACCTCGGATTTGAATTTTGATGGTTCCCTTAGCTCCGTTAGGTGATTTTGGACTTAGGAGCCCGTCCGTAATGTGATTTGGAGGTTCGTAGTAGAATTAGGCTTGAATTGGCGAAAGTTGGAATTTTGGCAATTTTGGCCGGAAGTGGAAATTTTGATATCTGGTTCGAATTGGATTTCCAGAAGTTGGAGTAGGTTCGTAGTGTCATTTTTGACTTGTGGGTAAAATTTGAGGTCATTCGGACAAGATTTGATATGTTTCGACGTCATTTGTAGAATGTAGAAATTTCAAAGTTTATTAGGCATGAATTCGTGTGGAATTGGTGTTTAGATTTTATTTTGAGTGATTCGAAGGTTCGACTAAGTTCGTATGGTGTTTTAGGATTGGTTGGTATGTTTGGTTGAGGTCCTGCAAACCTCGGGTGAGTTTTGGGTGCTTAACGGATGAAAATTGGACTTAAGAGAATTCTGAAGTTTGCTGGTTTATGGTGTTTCCGCACTTGCGGTGGGGGAACCGCAGGTGCGGGGCCGCATGTGCGGATGATCAAGCGCAAAAGCGAATTTAGAAAGAGTGGTCTGGGGTCGCAGGTGCGAGGTGAGTTCCGCAGATGCGCGTGAGGGATCGCAGGAGCAGTTTGGGACCGTAGAAGCGGACATAGGTACGCAGGTGCGCACACGCAGGTGCGACCTTGTGATCGCAGAAGTGGACATCAAGTTTTAAGTGAAATCCGCACCTGCGATGGAAATTTCGTAGGTGCGGGATCACAGATACGATTCTGGGGTCGCAGAAGCGAAATTGCTGGGCAGAAAAGGGGAAATTTCGAGGGTTTGGTCTCATTTTCATTTTGGGACTTGGAGAGCTTGTATTTGGGCAAAATTTCGAAGGATTCTCAGAGGAAGTTATTGGTTAATGATTCCTAACTCGATTTAAGTTATATTTCATTAACCTATTGTTGTATTCTTCACCTAATTAAGGAGTTTGAGTGAGAAAGTGGGGAAAAGAGGGAAAAGTTCCCAAACAAAAATTTGAGTTTTGTGTGAGATTTAGGCGTCTGATTTGGATAATTTTTGTACAAGTGAACTCGTGAGTAAATGGGTGTTCTTATTTGGTAACTTTTACTCGATTCCGAGACGTGGTCCCAGGGAGGCTTTTTGAGCGATTTTCCAATTTTTTGCTTTAACTTTGATTCCGTTTGCTAGATTAGTTTCTTGTAGTTATATTTATGTAATTGGTTTTGGCTAGATTTGGGCCACTCTGAGACGGATATTCGTGGAAAGAGCATTATTTCGGGTTGATTTGAGCTTGGTTCGAGGTAAGTGGCTTGCCTAACCTTCTGTGGGGGGAGTCCCCTTAGGATTTGGTATTGTTTTGATATATGAGGGTCGTGTACGTGAGGTGATGTAATGACCCGGCCGGTGGTTTTGAGTATTATAACCCCGTTCCCCCCATTTACTGCCCAATTTATGCTTTACAGTTAATTTATGACTTAGCGGGTTAGTTGGTTCGGGTCCGGAAGGAATTAGGAGTAAAATAAGACACTTAGTCTCATAATTGAAAATTTAAGTTAGAAAAATCGACTGGATGGGGACTTATGGGTAAATGACCTCAGATTTGAATTTTGATGATTTCAATAGCTCTGTATGGTGATTTTGGACTTAGGAGCGTGTTCGGAAAATTATTTGGAGGTCCGTAGTGGAATTTGGCTTGAAATGTCGAAAGTTGAATTTTTGGAAAGATTGACCGGGGGTTGACTTTTTGATATCGGGGTCGGAATTCGATTCTAAAAATTACAACACCTCTGTTATGTCATTTATGACTTATGTGCAAAATTTGAGGTTAATCGGACGTGATTTGATATGTTCCGGCGTCGTTTGTGAAAACATGAAATTTCAAGGTTCATTAGGCTTGAATTGGGGTATGATTCGTGGTTTTAGCGTTGTCTGAGGTGATTTGAGGGTTTGACTAAGTTCGTATGATGTTTTAGGACTTGATGGTATGTTTGGTTGAAGTCCTGGGGGGCTCGGGTGAGTTCCGTGAGGTTAACTGATCATTTTTGGACTTGGCATGTTGGTTGAAGACTGCTGGTGTGTTTTTTTGGTTTCCTTATTCGCGTTCGCGAGTGGTAGCTGAGTTGTTCATCGCGTTCGTGCTTGGGTATCGCATTCGCGAAAGGAAAAATAGTTGCCATGAATTTTTGCCTTCGCATTTGCTAAGAGCAAATGTTGGGCAGCATGATTTTATGCTTCACGAACGTGAGGAACCTGTCGCGTTCGCGAAGAAGAGAGGTCTGGGCAGAAAGTTTAAGTTCTGAAATTTTTGATTGATTGTAGCTCGGAAAGAGGCGATATTTGAGAGATTTTCAAGGAAAACAACGGGGTAAGTGTTCTTAACTCATTATTGGTCAAATTACCCAAATCCATGGTTGTTTTTAACATTTAATGGGTGAATTAATTTGGAAAGATTATAAAACCCTCTTGATTTAAATTGTAAATTTGAGGGTCGAGTTGAAGTCGGATTTTGGTAAAATTGGTATGGGTAGACTCGTGGTTGAATGGGCTTTTGGATTTTGTAACTTTTGTCTGGTTCTGAGACGTGGGTCTCACGGGCAATTGTTTGAGCTAAAGTTCAGATTTTTATGGAAACATTATATTTTCATATGGAATTATTTCCAATAAATTTTATTGACTGAAACGAATTATTTGTGGCTAAATTTGAGGCGTTTGGAGGCCAATTCACAAGGCAAAGGCTTAACGATATAAGAATTTCACGGTTTGAGGTAAGTAATAGTTTTAAATCTGGTCCTGAGGGTATGAAACCCCATATTTTGTTTCATGTGATTATTTTGGAGGTGACACATATGCTAGGTGACGGGCGTGTGGGCATACACGGAGGAGATTGTAAATTGGTCCGTCCCGTGAAAACTGTAAAGTTGAATAACTTGTTGATAGCTATGTGCTCTCTATGTGTTGTGGAAATCTTACTATAAGTCATGTTAGAAACCATGTTTAGGCTATATGTTGGTACTGTTGGGACCCACAGAGGTCGTGTACAAGTTGAACTCTCTGCTTAATTATTGTTTGTACTTAGTCACAGTTTACTTGATTATTTTATCCCAGTCTCTATTGTTCATTATTGATGCATCATATCATTGTTGTTTGGGCTAATTTAATGATTTTTAAGAGCCCGAGAGACTGGAGAAATTTATGACTGAGCAAGGCTGAGGGCCTGATTGTGAGATATTATACTATAGCACGTCAGTTGTCCGTGCAGCACATGAGTTGTCCATGAAGCACGTGAGTTGTCCCTGCAGATCCTTATATTATGCTATAGCACGTGAGTTGTCCGTGCAGCACGTGAGTTGTCCGTGCAGCACGTGAGTTGTCCGTGCAGCAAGTGAGTTGTCCGTGCAGATCCAGATATTTATACTATGGCATGTGAGTTGTCCGTGCAGCACATGAGTTGTCTGTGCAGATTATAGAGCTTGGGTTGTAGGAGCCCCTCTGGAGTCTATACACCCCCAGTGAGCGCGGGTATCCATTGAGTGTGAGTGCTGAGGGCTAAGGGCTGAGAGCCGAGTGGTTGAGTTGTTGTGACGAGTGGAGTGACTTTTGCCCTGAGAGGTTGTACTTGCTTTTCATTTGTTGTTGCACTTAGTTGCTATTTGTCACTGTTGTGAAATTCTCTAAAAGATTTTATATCCGGATTACATGAACTTGAACTGTATAAAATTGATTTGACTTAAACTGCTGGATTTGAAAGCATGTCTATTCTTTGCTGGAATTACTGAAAATGAACTATAACTGTGTTGCTCGTCATTATCTTCAGTTACTTAATTATTATTGTTACTTGCTGAGTTGGTTGTACTCATACTACACCCTGCACTTCGTGTGCTGATCCAGGTGTTTTCGGACATAGCGGGTGCTAATTCTCTCGCACAATCGACTTTCCGGAGATTCAGAGGTAGCTCCTGTGTTTCGTAGACCTTGTCTCTATTTCCATAGCTCCATGTTTATTATATTTGGTCTTAGACTATTATAGATCGTGTTTTCCAGACTTGTATTCATATTAGATGCTCATGTATTCAGTGACACCAAGTTTTGGGGATTGTTTGTATCAGTATTTGTGGGATCTTGTATTGTATTTCAATATTATATTTTCAAACTTAAAGAAAATTGTGGTTTATTAAGATTATCGATTTGCCTAGTAACGAGATAGGTTCCATTATGATAAGTTAGGATTTTGGGTCGTGACAAGTTGGTATCAGAGCTCTAGGTTACATAGGTCTCACGAGTCATAAGCAGGTTTAATAGAATCTTGCGGATCGGTATAGAGACGTCTGTACTTATCTTCGAGAGGCTGCCTAATCCTTAGGAAAATTTTACTTTCTTGTATTCTATCGTGCAAATTTGTTGATTCCGGAAACTAAATTTATATTAATTTATTCTCTCATAGATGGTGAGGACACGTACTACCGGATCGGACGATCAGCTACCAGTGCCACCAGTTAGGGCCGTGAGTGGCCGGGGCCGTGGTAGAGGTCGGGGCCGAGGTAGAGGTCGATGTGTAGCTCGTACCATAGTTGGACCAGCACCTGTAGTATCACCAATTGCTCCAACTCAGGAGCAGATTCCAGATATAGCTGAGCCGACAGGACCAGCTCAGGCACCAATTGTTCCTATTGAGATTCCAGGCCTTCAGGAGACTTTGGCCTAGATATTGATAGTTTGCACTAGTCTTGCTCAGGTGGTTTCGGCTCAGCCCACACCTGCCTCTTCTCAGGCCGGGGGAGGTACTCATCCCCTGTTTCCCGTACTACAGACCAGGTAGTACAAGGACTTCATATACCGGGAGCACTACCAGCCTAGCCAGTTGTAGCTGCTTAGGCCCCGGTAGTTCCTGTTATGTCAGATGATGAGCAGAGGAGGCTTGAGAGATTCGAGAGGCTTCGATCTCTACCATTTAGCGGTATTGAGTCATAAGTTGCGTAGGGTTTTCTGGATAAGTGTCAGCGGATGCTTCGGACAACGGGTATTCTGGAGACCAGTGGGGTCTCGTTCACTACTTTTCAGTTTTCTTGGGCTGCCTTCAGATGGTGGGAGGCTTATGAGAGGCGTATGCCAGTTGGTGCAGTACCACTTACATGGCAGGAGTTCTTCGTTCTCTTTTTGGAGAAGTTTGTGCCGCAGTCTCACAGAGAGGAGCTACGTAGATAGTTTGAGTAGTTAAGTCAAGATAGTATGTTTGTGACGCAATATGAGATAAGATTTTATGAGTTGGCTCGTCACGCAGTTTGGTTGGTTCCCACTGATAGGGAGAGGATTAGGAGGTTCATTGATGGCCTCACATATTAGTTGCGGTTACTTATAACTCGGGAGAGAGTATCAGGTGCTACATTTGATGAGGTAGTTGACATTGCTCGGCAGATAGAGATGGTCCGTGGTCAGGAACGTGGAGAGAGGGAGGCCAAGAGGCCTCGTGGACCAGGTGATTTCAGTGGTCTTCCTTCAGGGGGTTTGTTTTACTGCGGTAGGGGTCGTCCTTACATACACGCTCAGACGGGTCATCCAGTTCACCGTGGTGCATCATCTAGCCATGGTTCATACAGTTCTCATCAGGGTCAGCCATCCCTCGGCGCCCTTCCAGCTCAGAGTTTGTCCTGTGCCCCTTCAGTTCAGGGTTCATTTGCACCGGGTGCTTCTAGCAATTATCCTGGTTCTCAAGGCCTGATTCAGTTCTCACCACCATCAGTACCTAGGAGCTGCTTTGAGTGCGGGGAATTTGGGCATATGTGGAGACAGTGTCCTCGTCGCTCGGGAGGTCCAGTGCAGTAGAGGAGTCTGACTACAACTTCAGTGCCAATTACTTCACCACCCGCCCAGCCAGCTCGGGGTGGGGGTCAGTCAGCTAGGGGTCGCCCAAGAGGGGGAGGCCAATCAGGTAGCGGTCAGGCCCAATTCTATGCTTTTCCTGCCATGCTAGATGTTGTTGCTTTAGATGCAGTGATCACAGGTATTGTTTCAGTGTGCCACAGGGAGGCTTCTATATTGTTTGACCCTGGTTCCACTTATTCATATATATCATCATATTTTGCTCATTATCTGGATATGCCCTATGAGTCCTTAGTTTCACCTGTTTGTGTATCTATACCGGTGGGCGATATTATTACTGTGGACCGTGTGTATCGGTCGTGTGTGGTATCCATTAGGGAACTGGAGACTAGAGTTAATCTCTTCTTACTCGGTATGGTTGATTTCGATGTAATCCTGGGTATGGATTGGTTGTCTCCATGTCATGCTATTCTGGACTGTCACGCAAAACTCGTCACGTTGATGATGCTGGGGTTGCCAAAGGTTGAATGGAGAGGTTCTCTAGATTTTGTTCCTAGCAGGGTAATTTATTTTTTGAAGACCCAACGTATGGTTGGAAAGGGATGTTTGTCATATTTGGCCTTTGTGAGAGATATTGATGCAAAAACTCTTATTATTACTTTAGTACCGGTCGTGCGAGACTTTTCGAATATATTTCCTGCAGACCTGCCGCGTATGACACCCGACAGGGATATTTATGTCGGTATTGGCTTGGTTCAGGGCACTCATCCCATTTTTATTCCTCTGTATCGTATGGTACCAACTGAGTTAAAATAATTGAAAGAGCAACTTCAGGAACTCCTTCAAAAGGGGGTTTATTAGGCCTAGTGTGTCACCTTGGGGTGCACCGGTTTTGTTTGTGAAAAAGAAAGATGGTACTATGCGGATGTACATTGATTATAGGCAGTTGAACAAAGTTACAATCAAGAATAAATATCCTTTACCGCGTATTGATGACTTATTTGACCAGCTTCAGGGAGCAAGGGTGTTCTCTAAAATTGATTTGAGATTTACGTATCACCAGTTGAAAATTCTGGATTCGGATATTCTAAAGACGACATTCAGAACTCGTTATGGCCACTATGAATTTCTTGTGATGTCTTTTGGGCTAACCAATGCCCAGCAGCATTTATGCATTTGATGAATAGTGTATTCCAGCCATATATTGATTTATTTGTAGTGTTATTTATTGATGATATTCTAGTATTCATGTAGCCAGGAGGAGCATGCACAATACTTGGGTATTGTATTACAGAGGCTGAGAGAGGAGAGACTTTATGCCAAATTCTCTAAGTGTGAGTTCTGGCTTAGTTCGGTGGCATTCTTGGGACATATAGTATCTAGTGAAGGAATTAAGGTGGATCCGAAGAAAATAGAGGCAGTTCAGAATTGGCTCAGGCCATCTTCAGTTACTGAGATTCAGATTTTTCTCGGCTTGGCCGGTTATTATCGTCGCTTCGTGGAGCGATTCTCGTCTATTGCATCGCCTATGACTAAATTGACCTAGAAAGGTGTTCCGTTCAGGTGGTAGGATAAATGTGAAGAGAGCTTTCAGAAGCTCAAGACAGCTTTGACTACAACTTCAGTATTGGTGTTGCCTACAGGTTCTGAGTCCTATACTGTGCATTGTGACGCGTCGCATATTGGTCTCGGCACAGTGCTTATGCAATACGGTAGGGTGACTGTCTATGCGTCCAGACGGTTAAAGGTACATGAGAAGAATTATCCAGTCCACGATCTTGAGTTAGCTGCTATTGTTCATGCCTTGAAAATCTGGCGGCATTACTTGTATGGTGTCCATTATGAGGTTTATACCGATCACCGGAGTCTACAACATCTGTTCAAATAGAAAGATCTTAATTTGCGGTAGCGGAGGTGGTTAGAGTTGCTTAAAGATTATGATATCACTATTCTCTATCATCCCAGAAAGGCCAATGTGGTGACCGATGCCTTGAGTCGTAAGGCGGAGAGTTTGGACAGCTTAGCACACTTATCGGTAACAGAGAGGCCTTTAGCCTTGGATGTTCAAGCCTTGGCCAACCGGTTTGTTAGATTGGATATTTTCGAGCCGAATCGAGTTTTGGCTAGTATAGTTTCTCGGTCTTCTTTATATGATCGCATTAGTGAGCGCCAGTATGATGATCCCCATCTGCTTGTCCTTAAGGACAAAGTTCAACACAATGATGCCAAGGAGGTCACTATTGGGGATGGCGGTGTAGTACGGATGCAGGACAGGCTATGTGTGCCTAATGTAGATGGTTTATGTGAGTTGATTCTCCAAGAGGCTCATAGTTCACGGTACTCCATTCATCCAGGTGCCGCGAAGATGTATCAGGATTTGAGGCAGCACTATTGGTAGAGGCGAATGAAGAAAGATATAATTGGATTTGTAGCTCGGTGTTTAAATTGTCAACAGGTAAAGTACGAGCATCAGATACCGGGCAGATTACTACATAGACTTGAAATTCCGGAATGGAAGTGGGAGCGTATTACCATGGACTTCATAGTTGGGCTTCCACAGACCTTGAGAAAGTTTGATGTTGTTTGGGTGATTGTAGATCAGTTGACCAAGTCCGCACATTTTATTCCAGTTGGTACTAATTATTCTTCGGAGTGGTTGACTGGGAATTATATTCGCGAGATTGTTCGCCTATACGGTGTGCCGGTGTCCATCATTTCAGATCGGGGTACGCAATTTACCTCATAGTTTTAGAGAGCAGTGCAGCGAGAATTGGGCACACAGGTTCAGTTGAGTACAACATTTCACCCTCAGACGGACAGACAGTCCGAGCGCACTATTCAGATATTGGAGGATATGTTACGCACTTGTGTCATTGATTTTGGGGGTTCTTGGGATCAATTTATGCCACTCACGGAGTTTGCTTACAATAATAGCTACCAATCAAGCATTCAGATGGCTCCGTGTGAAGCTTTATATAGGAGACGGTGTCAGTCCCCGGTGGGTTGGTTTGAGCCGGGTGAGGTTAGAATATTGGGTACTAACTTGGTTCAGGATGCTTTAGAGAAGGTCAAAGTGATTCAGGAACGGCTTCGCACATCGCAGTCTAGACAGAAGAGTTATGCCGACAGGAAGGTCCGTGATGTTACTTACATGGTTGGGGAGAACGTTCTTCTCAAGATTTCACCCATGAAGGGTGTGTTGAGGTTCGGGAAGAAGGGCAAGTTGAGCCCTCGGTATATTGGGCCTCTTGAGATACTTAAAAAAATTGGAGAGGTGGCTTATGAACTTGCTTTGCCACCTAGTCGATTAGGTGTTCATCCAGTGTTCCATGTATCCATGCTTCGAAAGTATGTCGAGGATCCGTCTCATATTTTGAATTTTAGTACAGCGCAGCTGGACGGTAATTTGACTCATGATGTGGAGCTGGTTTCTATTTTAAACCTGCAGGTTCGAAAGCTGAGTTCAAAGAACATAGCATCAGTAAAGGTGTAGTGGAAAGACCAGCCAATCGGAGAAGCTACTTGGGAGATTGAGTAGGAGATGCGGAGCAAATATCCACACCTATTTGAGACACCGGGTATAATTCTAAACCCGTTCGAGCACGAATGTTTGTAAATGGGGGAACGTATTAAATGGGCAGTAAATGGGGGAACGGGGTTATAATACGCAAAATGACCAGCCGAGTAAATGGGGGAACGTATTGTTTTGTTACGTTTGTTTAAGAGGGTGAGAATGTAATGACCCGGCCGGTTGTTTTGAGTATTATAACCCCGTTCCCCCATTTACTGCACAAGTTATGCTTTACTGTTGTTATATGACTTACCGGGTTAGTTGGTTCGGGTCCGGAAGGAATTCGAAGTAAAATGAGACACTTAGTCTCAAAATTAAAAATTTAAGTTTAAAAAGTTGACTAGATGGGGACTTATGGGTAAACGACCTCGGATTTTAATTTTGATAATTCCAATAGCTCTGTATGGTTATTTTGGACTTAGGAGCGTGTTCGGAAAATTATTCAGAGACATGTAGTGGAATTTGGCTTGAAATGCCAAAAGTTGAATTTTTTAAAAGTTTGACCGGGAGGTTGACTTTTTGATATCGGGGTCAGAATTCAATTCTGAAAATTAGAATACCTCTATTATGTCATTTATGACTTGTGTGCAAAATTTGAGGTTAATCGGACGTGATTTGATAGGTTCCGACGTTGTTTGTGGAAACTTGAAATTTCAAAGTTCATTAGGTTTGAATTGGGGTATGATTCGTAGTTTTAGCATTGTTTGAGGTGATTTGAGGTTTTAACTAAGTTCGTATGATATTTTAGGACTTGATGATATGTTTGGTTGAGGTTCCGGGGGGCTCGGGTGAGTTCTGGGAGGTTAACGGATTTAGCATGTTAGCTGAAGACTGCTGGTGTGTTTTTCTGGTTTCTTTCTTTGCGTTCGCGAGTGGGCCCTCACGTTCGCAAAGAGGAATTTGAGGCATGCAAGATTTGCTCTTCGCGTTCGCGACTAGGCCCTCGCGTTAGCAAAGAGGAGCTGAGTTGTTCATTGCGTCCGCGCTTGGGTATCGCGTTCGCTAAGGGAAAAATAGTTGGCATGGATTTTTGCCTTCGCGTTCGCAAAGGGGAACTCGCCTTCCCGAAGAGAAAATGTTGGGTAGCACAATTTTGTGCTTCGCGAATGCGAAGGACCTGTAGCGTTCCCGAAAAAGAGAGGTCTCGGCAGAAAGTTTAAGTTCTGAAAATGGGATTGGACGGATTGGAGCCCGAGAAGAGGCAAATTTTAGGAGATTTTGAAGGGAAACAATGGGGTAAGTGTTCTTAACTCATTATTGTTCAAATTACCAGAATCTATGGTTGTTTTTAACATTTAATGGGTTAATTAAGTTGGAAAGATTAGAAAACCCTCTTGGTTTAAAGTGTAGATTTGAAGGTCGAGTTGAGGTTGGATTTTGGTAAAATTGGTATGGGTAGACTCGTGGTTGAATGGGCTTTCGGATTTTGTAACTTTTTTTGGGTTCCGAGATATGGGCCCCACGAACGATTTTTGAGCTAAAATTCAACTTTTTATGGAAAAATTATATTTTCATATGGAATTAATTCCAATAAATTTTATTGACTGAAACGAATTATTTGTGGCTAGATTCGAGGTATTTGGAGGCCAATTCACGAGGCAAAGGCTTAACGGAATAAGAATTTCACGGTTTGAGGTAAGTAACAGTTTTAAATCTGGTCCTGAGGGTATGAAACCCCAGATTTTATGTCATGTGATTATTTTGGAGGTGACTCACATGCTAGGTGACGGGCGTGTGGGCGTACACCGAAGGGATTGTGACTTGGTCCGCCCCGTGGAAAACTGTAAAGTTGAATAACTTGTTGATAGCTATATGCTCTCTATGTGTTGTGGAAATTTGACTATAAGTCATGTTAGAAACCATGTTTAGGCTATATGTTGGTACTGTTGGGACCCACCGAGGTCATGTACATGTTGAACTATCTGCTTAATTGTTGTTTGTACTCAGTCACAGTTTACTTGATTATTTTATCTCAGTCTCTATTGTTCATTATTGATGCATCATATCATTGTTGTTTGGGCTGATTTCATGATTTCAGAGAGCCCGAGAGACTTGAGAAGTTTATGACCAAGCGAGGCCGAGGGCCTGATTGTGAGATATTATACTATACACGTGAGTTGTCCGTGCGGATCCTTATATTATATTATAGCACGTGAGTTGTCCGTGTAGCACGTGAGTTGTCCGTGCGGATTCAGATATTTATAATATGGCACGTGAGTTGTCCGTGCAACACGTGAGTTGTCCTTGCAGATTATAGCGCTTGGGTTGTAGGAGCCCCTCTGGAGTCTATAGACCCCCAGTGAGCGCGGGTATCCATTGAGTGTGAGTGCTGAGGGCTGAGAGCCAAGTTGTTGAGTTGTTGTGACGAGTGTAGTGATTGTTGCCCTGAGTGGCTGTACTTGATTTTCATTTGTTGTTGCACTTAGTTGCTATCTGTCATTGTTGTGAAATTCGCTGAAAGATTTTATATCCGGATTACATGAACTTGAACTGTATAAAATTGATTTGACTTAAACTGCTGGATTTGAAAGCATGTATATTCTTTGCTGGAATTACTGAAAATAAACTATAACTGTGTAGCTTGTCATTATCTTCAGTTCCTTAATTATTATTGTAACTTGCTGAGTTGGTTATACTCATACTACACCCTGCAATTCGTGTGCAGATCCAGGTATTTCCGGACATAGCGGGTGCTAATTCTCTCGCACAGTCGACTTTGCGGAGATTCAGAGGTAGCTTCCGTGTTTCGCATACCTTGTTTCTCTTTCCATATCTCCTTGTTTACTGTATTTGGTCATAGACTATTATAGACCGTGTTTTCCAGACTTTTATTCATATTAGATGCTCAAGTACTCAGTGACACCGGGTTTTGGGGAGTGTTCGTATATCTTGTATTGTATTTCAATATTATAGTTTCAAACTTAAAGGAAATTGTAGTTTATTGAGATTATCGGCTTGACTACTAACGAGATAGGCGCCATCACGACAGGTTAGGATTTTAGGTCGAGACAGGTAACGAGTACGTACACGGGCTAATTGTTGTAAAAACTCGATTTTCAATAAATAGTAACATGTCTTTCCTCTTATTTGAACTTATTAGAATGTATAGTATCCTGTTAGACTAAGAAAGCATGGCTACTTGACTTAACTATTTACTTGAACAACGTGCAGCATGTTTAGTGGTTTAACCTGCTTTCCTTAACTTGTACATAGGATTAATTATAAGATTTTGTGCTGTAACTATTGAATTCTATTGTTTGGCTGCATATTTACTTTGGTACTATGGAACGGTATTCCGAGAGATCCCCATGTACTGCATATTTACTTTGGGACTACGGAACGGTATTTCGGGAGATCCCCCCTGTCTTGCATATTTACTTTGGGACTACGGAACGATATTCCAGGAGATCCACCTGCACATTTACTTTTGGGACTACGAGACGGTATCTAGAGAGATCTCCTGTTGATTTGCTGAGTACTGAGTTGTTGCTTTTCCATGATTTCTTCCTTGTTACATTTCAGTCTTTATTGCTGTGATATTTCATTTTTTCTTTGCCTTATTATATATATATATGTTCCGGTAGGGGCCTGACCTGACCTCATTACTACTCGACCAAGGTTAGGCTTGGCACTTACTGGGTACTATTGTGGTGTACTCACGCTCTTCCTGCACGTGATTTTCATGTGCAGATCCAGGTACATCTTACCCGCCTCATCATTAGTGCAGCCATTGCAGCTTACTGGAGACTTCAAGGTATATCTGCCCACGCCCGCAGATCCTCGGGGTCCCCCTCTATCCCTTATGTTATTTTCCTCCCTTAATTCCTTTAGACACTATGTAGAGAAAACAGTTAGACAATTTCGTAGAGCTTGTGACTCGTGATTATCGGGATTTGGGAATACTGTTGATATTCGAGCGCTGGTGTTCTTGTACATGCTGAGTGGCATTTTTATCAGTATATCATATTTATTGAAATTTAGTTATTAATTACTGTTTTATTTCCGTTATTTCAAAATTATTAGGCTTACCTAGTCGTAGCGACTAGGTGCCGTCACGATGTCTTACGGAGGGAGAAATGGGTCGTGACATTTCTTCATTAAATTAAGGAAATTGGGTGAGAAATTTTGGGAAGAAGGGTGGAAGTTCTTCAACTAAGTTTTTGAGATTTGATTGGGATTTTGATATCGGATTTGGATAATTTTGGTACGAGTGAACTCGTGAGTGAATGGGTGTTCATATTTTGTGACTTTTACCCGATTTTGAGACGTGGGATCGGGGAGACTTTTTAGGGCGATTTTCCAATTTCTTGCTTTAGCTTTGATTTCATTAGTTAGATTAGTTCCCTGTAGTTATATTTATGATATGTAATTGATTTTGGCTAGATTTGGGCCATTCGGAGTCGGATATTCGTAGAAAGAGCATTGTTATGGATTGATTGTACTCGGTTCGAGATAAGTGACTTGCCTAACCTTGTGTGGGGGAACTCCCCTTAGGACTTGGTACTGTTTTGATATGTGAGCGCCGTGTACGTGAGGTGACGAGTACGTACACGGGCTTATTATTGTAAAACCTGATTTTTTGCTAAGTAATAACCTGTTTCCTTCTTATTTGAGTCATATCAGCATGTGTAGTATCCTGTTAGATTAGAATCGTATGTCTTCTTCCCTTAATTGCTTATCTGAACTACGTGCAACATGTTTAGTGAATTTCCTGCTCTTTCTTTGACTTGTACTTAGTCTAAATTGTAGGATTTCATGTTGTAGCTGTTAAATTCTATTGTTTGAGCTGTGTATTTACTTTTGGGACTACGGAACGGTATTCCGGGAGATCGCCCTGCATATTTACTTACGACTACGGAACGGTATTTCGGGAGATCCTCCTGTCTTGCATATTTACTTTAGGACTACAGAACAGTATTCCGGGAGATCCCCCTGCACATTTACGTTTGGAACTACAAGACGGTATCTCGGGAGATCCCTTGTTGTTTTCTGTATGTACTTAGTTGTTACCTTTCTATGATTTCATTCTTGTTAAATTTCGGTCTTTATTTTATTGCGATTATCACTCTGCCTTGTTTTTATTATATATATACCAGTAGGGCCCTGACCTGACCTCGTCACTACTCGACCGAGGTTAGGCTTGGCACTTACTGGGTACCGTTGTGGTATACTCATGCCCTTCCCTGCACATGTTTTTCGTGTGCATATCCAGGTTCCTCCTACCATCCTCGTTCTTAGTTGCAGTCGCTGCTGTTCCAGAGACTTCAAGGTACATCTTCCCGCACCCTATGTTATTTCTTCTCTTATATCTATAGACACTAATGTATAGAACAGTTAGAACTTCGTAGAAGCTTGTGACTTATGGTGTTCCGGGTCTTGGGAGTGTTATGAATATTTCGAGAGTTGATTATTGTATATGCCGAGTGGTATCTCAATTGCTTATTTAAAATATCTGTTGCTGTTAGTTGTTAATTTTCATGTTTTTCATTTCATTTCCGCAAAGTATTAGGCTTACCTAATCGTAGAGACTAGGTGATGTCACGACAATTCACAGAGGGAGAATTTGGGTCGTGACAGATTGAGTACATAACTGCGATTAAGCAAATAACTCAATAGCAAAGAATGACTACAGTGGGTCCCAATAGTACCAATATATAGCCTAAATGTGATTTCTAGCATAAATTACAGCTCAAGTGCTGTAACACATCGAGTACAATAAAAATGTTCAGATAAGATAGCTACATAGTTCCATCGAATCAACTAAATCATAATTCACACGGTGCACACCCACACGCTCGCCACCTAGCATGCACGTCACCTCCACATCAATCACACAACACGTAATTCGGGGTTATATACCCTCAACACCTAGTTTACAAGTATTACTTACCTCGAACAAGCCATCCAATATCGAGCAAGCCAAGTGATACTCCAGAAATGCCATCCAGTGTGTACCGACCTCTGAACAACTCATAAAAAAGAAACTCAAATACATCAAGTAATGCCTAAGGAAACAATTCCAAATGATAAAGGTCGAATCTTTAATCAAAAGTCCAAAGTCAACCACAAAGTCAAATATGGGCCCGCACCTCGGAACCCGACAAAACTTATAAAATCCGACAACCCATTCGATTACGAGTCCAACCATACTAGTTTCACTCAAATCCGACTCTGAATCAATGTTCAAAGCTCAAAACTTCACTCTATGAAACATTAATAAAAATCCCCCAATTTCTCTCTTGAAATGCTCAATTAAATGCCAAAAACAAAGATAGATTCATGAAATAAAATCAAAGCCGAGTAGAGAACACATACCCTAATTCTTGTGAAGAAAATCGCCTTAAAAATCGCTAAATCCTGAGGTCCCCACCTCAAAATGTGGATAAATGGCTCAAAGGTCCGAAATTGGACATTAAATCCACTGCCCGGGCTTCCTTCTTCGCGATCGCGGACATCCTTTCGCGATCGCGAGGAAAAAATTCTTTAACAGCGATTTTCTAACTCTTCCCTGGCAGCCTCTAGTATAATGGCCATAACGTTTTGTACAAATCTCTAAATGACAAATGGTTTGACTTTGTGAAAACTAGACATCAATGACTATAACTTTATTTTTGGATCATCGCCAAAATTCTTATTAATTACAAGATATAAGCTTCCAAAGTCAGCCCAGTAGAAGTTTCTCCTATGCAATCGCGAAAAGGCTTTTGCAATCGCGATTAAGAAGGCCCCAAACTACAGTTTGCTTTTCGCTAACGCGACCAAATGTTCGTGATCGTGATGCATACCCCTGTAGCCATAAAACAGCAACTGAAAAGGCCTAAAAATGATCTGAAACCACCCCGAAACTCAACCGAGCCCTCGGGGCTCTACGCCAAACATCCACACAAGTCTAGAAACATTATGAAAACTTGCTCGCACGATCAAATCACCAAAATAACTCTCGAAACCATGAATCGAACATCAACACGTATGAAATTTGAAGGGAGATTTCAAGAACTTTTAAAATTACAACCAAACGTCCGAATGTTATCAAACAAAATCCGAACGACCCCGAAATTTACATGCAAGTTTCAAATCATAATGCAGACCTACTCGATGTTTCAAATCTCACTTAACAACATCAAAATCACAAATTTCACTTCAGATCGACTTAATGACGTTGTTAAAGTTTCAAAATTCAAAACTAATGGCAAACAAGCCTAAGCACCTCAGATTGATCTCAAATTTAGCACACAAGTCATAAATGACTTAACAGACCTACTATAACTTTCGAAATCGAAATCCGACCTCGATATCAATAAAGTCAAACCTCGGTCAAACATATGAACATTTCCAAACCTTCAAATTTTCAACTTTCGCCAATTAGTACCGAAACCTTCTAGAATTATCCAAATTCAAATCCGGGCATACACCCGAGTCCAAAATTACCATTCGGACCTAACAGAATCATCAAAACTCCAATCAGAGGTCGAATACTAAAAAGTCAAATTTATTCAACTCTTCCAACTTAAAACTTCAACTATGAAATTCATTATTCAAAACTAATTCCAAAAACACCTGAAAACCAATGCGGACAATTCAAACACGTCATAATACATCAAATGAAGCTATTCAATACTTCAAATAGTTTAATGGAATGCAAATGCTCAAAATGACCGGTCGGGTCGTTACACTATACCCTGCACTTCGTGTGCAAATCCAGATGTTTCTGGCCACAGTGAGTGTTGATTATCCGTGCAGTTTGATCCTTCGGAGACTTCAAGATAGTTGTCCGGCATTCGCAGACCTTGACCCTCCTTCCCAATCTTTCAGCTTTAAGTATTTAGTTTCAGTTTTACATAGACGGTATTTTCTAGACTTGTGTTGTATAGTCGCTCATGTACTTAGTGACACCCTAGTTTTGAGGATTTTCGTATTGAGTTTTGATTTTCCATCCAGTTTTTAGAGAGCTTTAATTATTTAAACTGTTTTAGTTCCTTTTCATTTAACGTGTAGGAAATATTTTAAAATTTTGGCTTGCCTAGTACCACGTTAGGTGCCATCGCGACAGGCTATGTTTTGGGTCGTGACAAAAAGATACATTAATTAGTCAACCGGACAAATTAACACACATCATCGGTGCCCAAAATAACAAGAATATTACCAAAAATATCAAGAAAATTAAGAAGATATATATAAATAAAATAAAATAAAATTAAGAAATTTGTTGCGACTGACTAAAAAAAACCAGAATAATTAGAGGAAGAAACGACTTTATTAAATCATGAAATTACGAGCACAGTGGCAAAGAAATGATGAATGAATTAATTAGTAGAAATGAAAAACCTCCTCTTTATTTTTCTTTCCCTATATATTTTCTATTTTTGCATCCTTTGGTCCATCTTCAAGGCTTCAAATCCTTCAATCTCTCGAGTTTCTCTGAGAAAATCATAGAGAATAACGTATTAGAAAATGGAAGAATAATCAACAACTATATGTTTGAATTAAAGAATAAAATGTGAAGGATTGAAGAAAGGAATGTATAAGTAATAAAAACTGAGTTTTATTAAGACGTTCGATGTGGTGAAAGTAAAAAAAATACATTTATACAATCATGTATTTATAAGGTAATTAGTTATTTTTTATGATAAACATTAATGTGATAACATAGTAAAAATCAGTTTTAGTTTTATATACGAATTATATAAAAGATAAATTTATACAATCGAGATATTTATATGGTAATTACTATTTATAAATTCCTCTGGTAAACATTAATATATATAATCTAATATCTCTACCGAGAAAAGTACGAATTTCTAATTGTCATATCCTTAGAAATTGATCTGTTGTGAAGGAATTTTCATCGACTCTATTTCACCAACAAGCCAACTTCGACGAAAATAGTTTGAAAATAAAATGGAAGATATATTTAATTTATTTGTCGATAGTCCAACGATATGTTTAGCCTTTTTTTGATCTTTTTTGCAGTGATCTACTAGCACGTGTTAAAGTTACACTATTAGTGTATATACCTTTTAGCAACTTGGCGTTGCAGCTGCTATCACACTTCATCTAACAATGAGTGTATCCAAGACCTTGAGCAATACATGTCTTTTCACATATGTTGAAGCAAGTTGTGTATTCATCATTAGTCTTTAGAATAGCTTCTTTAAACATTTTTGCGTTACTTTTTTCTTGTTCATGAGCCTTGGAAACATGCACAGATGATGATAACATAACCGCAGGTGCAAAGTTATTCCCGCACCTGCGAGAGTCGCTGATGCGGGCAGGCACGCACAGGTGCGAGAGGGGATCCGCAGGTAGTTTCCGCACCTGCGATGATCGTAGATGCGGCCGAGAGGGGCAGAAGCGGTCATCGCAGATGCGGCCGAGAGGGGCAGAAGCGGTCATAGGGATTTTAAGTGATTTTCGCAGAAGCGGAGCTTGGCCCGTAGATGCGGTCCCGCAGATGCGGAGAAGGGACCGCAGGTGCGGTTTCACTAGGCAGAATGGATAAATAAAGGACTTCGTGATTTTTTCTCATTTCCACCATTTTCAACTTGAACTTTGGAGCTTTTGGGGTGATTTTTGAAGAGGATTCAAGGATATTCACTGAGGTAAGTTACTTGAGCTCTATTATCCTTAGCTATGGTGTTTTTCCGTTGATTTCTCACCTAATTAGTGGGGGGTTTTGAAGTGAAATAAGGGGTTAGGGCTTGGGATTTTGGAGAGTGTAATTTGGGGATTTAAGGGACTAAATGATGTCGGATTTTGATAAATTTTGTATGGTTAGACTCGTAGGTGAATGGGCTTTCGGGTTTTGTGACTTTTATCGGATTTTGAGTTGTGGGCTCGGGTGGTCGGGTTTGAGTGAATTTCAGATTTTAGCTCTAATTCAGTAGTTTTCTTATGGGATTGATCTCTTTGGCCTTTATTAATTGTGTTGTATTACTTGTGACTAGATTCGGGATATTTGGAGGCCGAATCGAGAGGCAAGGGTATTGCGAAGTAGGAATTTGCTCGGATTGAGGTACGTAACGGTTGTAAATCTAGTCTCGAGGGTATGAAACACCAGATTTTTGTGTCATGTGACTATTTGGAGGTGACGCACATGCTAGGTGATGGGCGTGTGTGCGTGCACCGTTGGGGATTGTCACTTGGTCTGTCCCGTAGCAACTGTAAAGTTGAACAACCTGTTGTAGCTATATGCTCCTTATGTGTTTTAGAAAGATTTGCTGTAAATCAAGCTAGATACCATGTCTAGGCCTTATGCCGGTATTCTTTGGACCCTTAGAAGTCTTTTCTTGCTGTCCTCTCACTGTTTTGGTTGGTAATCTGTACTCTGTCATGTTCATGCATTTATACATCATAGCTTAGTCTCTGTTATTCTATCTGATGCATCATGTCAATATTGTTTGGACTGTTTACTTTGATTTCTGAGAGCCCGAGAGACTGGAGAGATTGATGACTGAGTGAGGCCGAGGGCCTGATTTGTGAGGACATTTATGGGATCGGGCTGCATGCCGCAGCATGTTTCATTGTTTCTACCATGATGGGCATTGATATAGCGCTTGGGCTGAATGATCCCCTCCGGAGTCTGTACACACCCCCAGTGAGTGCGAGTGTCGAGTGCTGAGTCATTGTGAGGCATGAGTGATTGTGAGGCACGAGCGATTGTGAGGTTGGAGTGTTTGGGAGGACTGAGTGATGTTTTGCCCAAGGGAGGTATATGATTTTATCATTTGTGCTCATAGTTGCTTTGAGTCCTTGTTTGAGAACTGTTGAAAGATATTTTAATTGATTTTTACTTGAACTTGATTCAAACAAACTGATTTGACTTAAACTCTAGTTGTAAAGCATGCATGTCGTACTTTATTGAATTTTGTGATATGAACTGTACTTGCATCTAGCTCGTCACTACTTCTCAGCCTTTATTTACTGTTGTTAGTTACTGAGTTGGTGTGCTCACGTTACTCCCTGAACCTTGTGTGCAGATCCAGGCATTTCTGGCCACGATAGCGGTTGCTGATATTTCTGTAGCTGATCATTGGAGATAGCAAGGTAGCTTGCCCGGCGATCGGAACCCTACTTTCTTCTTCCCTATCTACCCTTAGTTGTATTTTGGATTTTCCCAGACAATGTTAGTCTTGTTGTTATCATACCAGTTTGTAGTAGTTGTTCATGACTCAGCGACACCCCGATGTTTGGGGCTTTTCTTTCCGCATTTCTAGTTTTTGAGTTAAACTCTTGTTTCTTTAATGAGTTCTGTTATACAAAAGGTCTTTTGTCATATCGTTTGAATGAACTATTGTAGTGTTGTGGAAGTCGGCTAGCCTAGTATCATCGATAGGCGCCATCACGACCGGTGTGATTTTAGGGTCGTGACAAGTTAGTATTAGAGCCTAGGTTACATAGGTTTCACGAGTCATGAGCGGGTTTAGTAGAGTCTTGAGGATCAATACAGAGACGTCCGTATTTATCTTCGAGAGGCTGCAAAACCCTTAGGAAAATCTCACATTCTTGAATTCTTGTCGGGCGAATCTGTTGATTTTAGTAACTAAACTTCTGTTATTTCATTCTCTCACAGATGGTGAGGACTCACACTACCGGACAGGTGGACCAGCCACCAGTACCACCAGCCAGGGCTGCGAGAGGCCGAGGCCGTGGTAGGGGTAGAGATGCAGCCCGCACAGTAGCCGGGGCAGTACTTGCAGACCCCCCAATAGCTCCCGATCAGGACCAGGTCCCCGTGGTAGATGTTCCAGCGAGACCAACTCTAGCACCGCATGTGCCTATTGTGATTCCTGGCCTTCAGGAGGCCCTAGCTCACATTCTGTCAGTGTGTACTGGCCTTGCTTAGGCAGTCTCTATTTCGACGGCCGCAGCCACTTCCTAGGCCTGGGGAGGCACCCACACTCCCGCCGCCCGCACACCCGAGCAGGTTATTCAGGGACTCCAGACACCGAGGGCACCACAAGCCCAGCCGGTTGCAACTGCTCAGGACTATGTGGTTCCTGCTATGCCTGAGGATGACCATCGTAGACTGGAGAGGTTTGGGAGACTCCAGCCTCAATCTTTCAGTGGTGCAGAGGGTGAGGATGCTCAGGGTTTCTTGGATAAGTGCCGGAGGATACTCCATACAACAGGAATTCCGGAGAACAGTGGGGTCTCATTCACTACTTTCCAGTTCTCTGGGGCTGCATTCAGTTGGTGGGAGGTTTACGAGAGGTGTAGGCCGGTCGGCACAGCACCCCTTACTTGGCAGCAGTTCTCCGTCATATTTCTGGAGAAGTTCGTGCCTCAGTCCCGTAGAGAGGAGTTGTGCAGATAGTTTGAGCAACTTTATCAGGGTGATATGTCTGTGATGCAGTATGAGATGCAATTCTCGGAGTTGGACCGTCATGCTATCTGGTTGGTTCCCACAGACAGGGAGAGGATCAGGAGGTTTATAAATGGCCTCACTTTCCAGCTGCGACTGCTTATGACCAGAGAGAGAGTGTCTGGTGCTACTTTTGATGAGGTTGTTGACATTGATCGGCATATTGAGATGGTTCATGGTCAGGAGAGGATTGAGAGGGAGGCCAACAGGCCTCGGGGACAGGGTGGATTCAGTGGTGCTCCTAACAGGGGTCAGTTCCATCATGGCAGAGGTCGTCCATTCAGGCATGCTCAGTCAGCCGACCCAGTTCACCATGGGGCATCATCGGGCCATATTTCTCACAGTTCTCATCAGGGGCACTCATCACTCAGTGCCCTCCCAACCTAGAGTTCATTCGGTACTCCATCATTTCAGGGCACCTCTATGCCTGGTTCTTCTACCAGTTATCCCGGTGCTCGTGGTTCCCTTCAGTCCCCGTCACCAACACCAGGGAGTTGTTCTGAGTATGGGGAGATTGGTCATATGTGGAGGCAGTGTCCTCATTGTCATGGAGGTCCATCACAGCAGAGGGGTCAGCCTTCGACTTCAGCACCAGCTACTTTACCACCCGCCCAGTCAGCTAGGGGTCGCCCTAGAGGGGGAGGCCGATCAGGTGGTGGTCAGGCCCATTTCTATGCCCTCCCTACCATACCAGATGTTATTGTTTCAGATGCTGTGATTACATGTATTGTCTCAGTTTGTCACAAAGATGCCTCTGTATTATTTGACCCTGGTATCACATATTCATATGTTTCCTCGTATTTCACTCATTTTCTTGATATGCCCTGTGAGTCTTTAGTTGTATTTGTTCATGTATCTACTCCTGTAGGAGATATTATTATTATCGACCGCGTATATCGGTCGTGTGTGGTGACTATTGGGGGTCTGGAGACCCGAGTGGACCTTTTGTTGCTTAGTATGGTTCACTTTGATGTGATATTGGGTATGTATTGGTTATCTTCATGTCATGTTGTTCTAGATTGTCACGCTAAGGCCGTGACGTTGGCGATGCCGGGATTTTCGAGGGTTGAGTTGAGCGGTTCTGTAGACTATGTTCCTAGTAGGGTGATGTCATATTTGAAGGCTCAGCGTATGGTTGAGAAGTGTTGTCTATCCTATTTGGCTTTTGTGAGGGATGTTAGTGCAGAGACTCCTACCATTGATTCTGTTCCGGTGGTATGTGATTTTCCGGATGTGTTTCCTGCAGACCTGCCAGGCATGCCGCCTGACAAGGATATTGACTTTTGTATGGATTTAGTGCCAGACACTCAGCCCATTTCTATTCCACCGTATCGTATGGCACCGACGGAGTTGAAAGAACAACTTCAGGAACTCCTTGATAAGGGGTTTATTCGGCCTAGTGTGTCACCTTAGGGTGCACCGGTTCTGTTTGTGAAGAAAAAGGATGGTTCCATAAGGATTTGTATTGATTACAGGCAGTTGAACAAGGTCACAGTCAAGAACAAGTATCCTTTGCCCCATATTAATGATCTATTTGACCAGCATCAGGGAGCGAAGGTCTTCTCCAAGATTGATTTGAAGTCCGGGTTATCACCAGCTAAAGATTCGGGATTCGGATATTCTTAAGACAGCTTTCACGCCCCGTTATGTCCATTGTGAGTTCTTGGTGATGTCTTCTGGGCTGACCAATGCCCCAGCAGCGTTCATGCATTTGATGAACAGTGTGTTTCAGCCCTACTTGAACTCATTCGTTATTGTATTCATTGATGAAATCCTGGTATACTCTCGTAGCCAGGAGGAGCATGCTTAGCATTTGAGGGTTGTATTGCAGAGATTGAGGAAGGAGAAGCTTTATGCAAAGTTCTCCAAGTGTGAGTTTTGGTTCGGTTTAGTAGCATTCTTGGGGTACGTGGTGTCCAGTGAGGGTATTTAGGTGGATCTGAAGAAGATAGAGGCGGTGCAGAGTTGGCCTAGATCATCCTCAGCCACGGAGATTAGGAGCTTTCTGGGTTTGGCAGATTATTACTGTCGTTTTGTGGAGGAATTTTCATCCATTGCATCGCCCTTGACCAAATTGACCCAAAAGGGTGCTCCATTCAGGTGGTCGGATGAGTGTAAGGAGAGCTTTCAGA
Organism: Nicotiana tabacum; assembly: GCF_000715075.1. Lineage (NCBI taxonomy): Eukaryota > Viridiplantae > Streptophyta > Magnoliopsida > Solanales > Solanaceae > Nicotiana > Nicotiana tabacum. The sequence goes on from NC_134096.1 coordinate 4,908,162, forward strand.
AGCTCAAGACTGCCTTGACCACAGCTCCAGTGTTAGTTCTGCCATTAGCTTTAGGTTCTTACACTGTGTATTGTGATTCCTCGAGGATAGGTATTGGATATGTTCTGATGCAGAAGGGTAGGATGGTTACCTATGCCTCGCGCCAGTTGAAGACTCATGAGAAGAACTATCTTGTCCATGATCTTGAGTTAGCAGCCATTGTTCATGCCTTGAAGATTTGGCGTCATTATTTGTATGGAGTTCATTGTGTGATCTATACTGATCACCATAGTTTGCAGCATCTGTTTAAGTAGAAGGATCTTAATTTGCATCAGCAGAGATGGTTGGAGCTTCTTAAGGACTATGATATCACTATTTTGTACCATCCAGGGAAGGCCAACGTGGTGGCCGATGCTTTGAGTCTTCAGGCGGAGAGTTAGGGGAGCTTAGCATATCTCCCTGCAGCAGAGAGGTCCTTGGCACTGGATGTTCAGGCCTTAGCGGGTGAGCTTGTCAGGTTGGATATTTCGGAGCCGAGTCGGGTATTGGCTTGTGTTCTCTCCATGTCTTTTCTTTATGACCGTATCAGGGAGTGTCAATATGATGACCCCCGCCTACTCGTTCTTCAGGACATGGTTCAGCGAGGTGATGCTAGGGATGTGACTATTAGTGATGACAGCAAGTTGAGGATGTAAGTCCGGATATGTGTGCCTAATGTAGATGGGCTCTGGGAGTTGATTCTTGAGGAGGCTCACAGCTCGCGGTATTCCATCCATCTGGGTGCCGCGAAGATGTATCAGGATTTGAGGCAGCACTATTGGTGGAGGCGGATGAAGAAGGATATAGTTGGGTTTGTGGCTTGGTGTCTCAACTATCAGCAGGTTAAGTATGAGCATCAGAGACGGGGTGGCTTGCTTCAAAGATTAGAGATTCTGGAGTGGAAGTTGGAGCGGATCACCATGGACTTTGTAGTTGGGTTCCCACGGACTTCGAGGAAGTTCGATGCTATTTGGGTTATTGTGGATCAGTTGACCAAGTCTGCGCACTTCATTCCAGTTAGTACTACTTACACTTCAGAGCGATTGGATGAGATTTATATTCGAGAGATTGTTCGCCTGCATGGTGTCCCAGTTTCAATCATTTTAGATAGAGGTACTTAGTTTACATCGCAGTTTTGGAGGGTCGTGCAGCAAGAGTTGGGTACTTAGGTTGAGTTGAGCACAGCTTTTCACACTTAGATCGATTGGACAGTCCGAGCACACTATTCAGATATTGGAGGACATGTTGCGCGCTTGTGTCATTTACTTTAGAGGTTTATGGGATCAGTTTCTGCCGCTCGCATAGTTTGCATATAACAACAGTTATCAGTCGAGTATTCAGATGGCTCCATACGAGACTTTATAAGGGAGGAAGTGTAGATCTCCAGTAGGATGGATTGAGCCGGGTGAGGCTAGGCTCTTGGGCACAGACTTGGTCCAGGATGCATTAGATAAGGTTAAATTGATTCAGGAGCGGCTTCGCACGGTGTAGTCTAGGCAGAAGAGCTACGCGGTTATGAAGGTCCGTGATTTGACTTTCATGGTAGGGGAGAAGGATTTGCTGAAGGTATCACCCATGAAGGGTGTTATGAGGTTTGGGAAGAGGGGCAATTTGAGCCCCCGGTTCATTGGGCCTTTTGAGGTGCTTCAGAGGATAAGGGATGTGGCTTATAAGCTTGCCTTGCCACCCAGCTTGTCGAGTGTGCATCTGGTATTTCATGTTTCCATGCTCCGAAAGTATGTTGGAGATCCATCCCATGTTTTGGACTTCAGCACGGTTCAGTTGGAGGGTGATATGACTTATGATGTGGAGCCGGTGTCCATTTTAGATCGGCAGGTTCAGAAGTTGAGGTCAAAGGACATAGCTTCAGTGAAGGTGCAGTGGAGAGGTCAGCCTGTGGAGGAGGCCACCTGGGAGACTGAGCGGGAGATGCGAAGCAGATATCCACACCTATTTGAGACTCCAGGTATGTTTCTAGACCCGTTCGAGGACAAACATTTATTTAAGAGGGGGAGGATGTAATGACCCGACTAGTCGTTTCCGTAGTTATAGCCATGTTTCCCCCATTTCTACTTCTTTTTGTAATATTCAGCTATATTATGATATGTCGGGGTAGTTGGTTCGGGTTTTGAGTGGTTTCAGAGTGAATTGAGACACTTAGTCTCTTTATTAGAAACTTAAGTTGGAAAAACTCAATCGGATGTTGACTTATATGTAAATGATATCTGATTTGAATTTTGACGGTTCCATTAGCTCCGTTAGGTGATTTTGGACTTAGTAGCGCGTCTGGAATGTGATTTGGGGGTCCGTAGTGGAATTAGGCTTGAATTGGTGAAAGTTGAAAATTTGGCGATTTTGGTCGGCAGTGGAAAATTTGATATTGGGGTCAGAATGTATTTCCGGAAGTTGGAGTAGGTTCGTGGTGTCATTTTTGACATGTGTAGAAAATTTGAGGTCATTCGAATGTGGTTTGATAGATTTCGGCATTGTTTGCGGAATTTGGAAGTTTAGAAGTTCTTAGGCTTGAATCCGAGGGTAATTTGGTATTTTGATGTTGTTTTGAGTGATTCGAAGGTTCGACTAAGTTTGTATAATGTTATGGGACGTTTTTGTATGTTTGGTTAAGGTCCCGAGGGCCTCGGGGTGATTCCGGGTGGTTAACGGAAGGTTTGGAAATTGGAAAATGCAGCTGAAGATTCTGGTTCTGGTGTCTTCCGCACCTGCAAAGTGGGAGCCGCAGGTGTGAGCTCGGAGGAGTGACTAAGGAACCGTAGATGCGGCCATAGGGGACTTGGGAAGGAACCGCAGGTGCAAAGTTATTCCCGCACCAGCGAGAATCGCAGATGCGGGCAGGCACGCACAGGTGCGAGCTAGTTTCTGCACCTGCGATAATCGCATATGCGTTCGAGAGGCACAGAAGCGGTCACGGGGATTTTAAGTGATTTTCGTAGAAGCAAAGCTTGGCCGCAGATACGGAGAAGGGACGGCAGGTGCGGTTTCACTGGGCAGAATGTATAAATAGAGGACTTTGTTATTTTTCCTCATTTCCACCATTTTCAACTCGGACTTTGGAGCTTTTGGGGTGATTTTTGAAGGGGATTCAAGGATATTCACTGAGGTAAGTTACTTGAGCTCTATTATCCTTAGCTATGGTGTTTTTCCATTGATTTCTCACCTAATTAGTGGGTTTTTTGAAGTGAAATAAGGGATTAGGACTTGGGATTTTGAAGAGTGTAATTTGGTGATTTGAGGGACCAAATGATGTCGGATTTTGATAAATTTCATATGGTTAGATTCGTGGATGAATGAGCTTTCGGGTTTTGTGACTTTTGTCAGATTTCAAGACGTGGGCCCGGGGGAGGGGGGAGGGGTTGAGTGAATTTTGGATTTTAGCTCTAATTTAGAAGTTTTCTTGTGGGATTGATCCGTTTAGACTTTATTGATTGTGTTGTATTACTTGTGGCTAGATTCGGAACATTTGGATGCTGAATCGAGAGGCAAGGGCATTGCGAAGTAGGAATTTGCTCGGACTGAGGTAAGTAACAGTTGTAAATCTAGTCCTGAGGGTATGAAACCCCGGATTTTATTGTCATGTGACTATTTTGAGGTGACGCACATGCTAGGTGACGGGCATGTGTGTGTTCACCGTTAGGGATTGTCACTTGGTCCGTCTCGTAGCAACTGTAAAGTTGAACAACCTGTTGTATCTATATTCTCCTTATGTGTTTTAGAAAGATTTGTTGTAAATTATGCTAGATAACATGTCTAGGCTTTATGCCGGTATTATTTGGACCCTTAGAGGTCTCTTCTTGCTGTCCTCTTATTGTTTTGGCTGATAATCTGTACTCAGTCATGTTCATGCATTTTTACATCATAACTCAGTCTCTGTTATTCTATCTAATGCATCATGTCAATATTGTTTGGGCTGTTTACTTTGATTTCTGAGAGCCCGAGAGACTGGAGAGATTGATGACTAAGTGAGGCCGAGGGCCTGATTTGTGAGGACATTTATGGGATCGGGCTGCCCGCCGCATCATGTTTCATTATTTCTGCCATGATGGGCATTGATATGGCGCTTGGGCTGAAGGATCCCCTCCGGAGTCTGTACACACCCCCAGTGAGCGCACTAAGTGCGAGTGTCAAGTGCTGAGTGATTGTGAGGAATGAGTGATTGTGAGGTTGGAGTGTTTGGGAGGACTGAGTGATGTTTTGACCGAGGGGAGGTATATGATTTCATCATTTGTGCTCATAGTTTCTTTGAGTCCTTGTTTGAGAACTGTTGAAAGATATTTTAATTGATTTTTACTTGAACTTGATTCAAACAAACTGATTTAACTTAAACTCTGGTTGTAAAGAATGTCGTACTTTACTGAATTTTGTGATATGAACTGTACTTGCATCTAGCTCATTACTATTTCTAAGCCTTTATTTATTGTTGTTACTTACTGGGTTGGTGTACTCACATTATTCCCTAAACCTTGTGTGCAGATCCAGGCATTTCTGGCCACGGTAGCGATTGCTGATATTTCTGTAGCTGATCATTGGAGATATCAAGGTAGCTACCCGGCGATCGCAGCCCTATTTTCTTCTTCCTTATCTTCCCCTTAGTTGTATTTTGGATTTTCCCAAACTATGTTAGTCTTGTTATTATCAGATCAGTTTGTCGTAGTTGCTTATGACTCAGTGATACCCCAATGTTTGAGGCTTTTCTTTCCGTATTTCTAGTTTTTGAGTTAAACTCTTGTTTCTTTAATGAGTTATGTTATACAAAAGGTCTTTTGGCATATCGTTTGAACGAACTATTATAGTGTTGTGGAATTCGGCTGGCCTAGTATCATCGATAGGCGCCATCACAACCGGTGTGAGTTTAGGGTCGTGACAGCTTTTCTATGGTTCCACTCAAAAATTATCCAATCGTTATTTACTCTTCAAGCTACTTAAGTGCTTTTGGAGGTAAAGTTTCGAAAAGATTTGATTAAGAACAAAGGGGATTCGCTTGTAATGTTGCTTCTAAAGAAAAGGTCTAAATACTCAAAAGGGTTGACTACGATAATGTTAGCACTAGTAGGTAAATAGGCTAAATGGTCAATCAAAGAAACCTATATCACTTCCCAAACTTACACGACTTAATCATTTCACTTCGACTCACACGCGGGGCCTGTTCTAGACTAACAAGGATGGCACAAAGTACACCAAATTCTTACCTCACACAATGCATATGACTCACTTAGGATGGCTCTGACTCATTTCTCAAGTTAAAGAAACTAGCATAGTCATCATAAAATTTAAGCACACGAAAATTAATCACAAAAGTCAAAAGATGAGCCTCGGCGTCAAAAGAAAGGCACACATATTTTCAAGGCATGTAATTACAAAGACCATGAAGAAAGTACTTAGTTCAAATGCTCCAGACCTAAGCCCCGATATAAAACATATCAAAATGCAGAGATACTTAAGTTCTCCCCAATCCATTATCAGTTCAAAAGAAAACAAAAGTTTTTTTTTTGTATTTTTCTGTAGACTTTAAGCCCTCAAGAAAACTGTCAAGGAATTCCATTGTTGCGAAAAGTTCAAATCATTTTGAAAATTCTACCTACAAGAAAAAGAATTACTACCCGGTTCAAAGAGTCATCCCTTAGAAAAGAACCGCGGCTATAAGAAAAACCAAGAAGGATTATTTTTACCTTTTGTTTTGTTTTTTAACACACATAAAATAACACAACTTAAATAGCATATCAATACCCAAACAGTCTCTTCACCCCATACTTAAAATTGTGTATTGTCCCTAATACACACCCATAATTACAAGAGGGTAAAAGATACTCCCTGGTAGGCCAATGGTCGAAGCGTTAGTAGCTCATGGGGTGCTCAGACTTTTCCTAGAATTGGTTCTTTATACGGGTACCCCGCACTTAGTTCTAACCATCTTACTTGCTTCCTTTTACTTCCATACAATGGCTTTGCTTCTCATACTCTTACTCTTACAAAAGGTAAGAGGCAACTATGCGCCACTTAGAGTCATTCCCAGGTTCTTTGTTCCTAGTAACTTCACAAGTAAAAGGAAAATCATCATAATAAGGGGTGGGGTGGGGGGGATAATATATAAAAGCACAACCATAAAAGTGACCATCTTGACCACCACAAATATCACATACATTCCACACATAAGATTTAGTTGGTGCACATAACTCGCTATCAAAAATATTTTGACAATTTCGCCACAAGTGGTTTGCTCCACAATAAGCATAAGTAAGATCAATAGTAGAATTACCAATATCGAAACTCTCATAATTCCAAGATGTCATGTTTCTCAAATCAATAAGTAAAATAAAAATAAAAAAATAAAATATGTCACATCCCAAACTACCCCCTAGTGTGACTGACACCCAGCTAACACCACTTGCCAGGCGAACCCATTTCTCATACGTTTAACCATTTACACAAACAATAAGTGTAGGTATAAGAGCATTATTAATGATTAAAAATGAAATGGTTACCAACCAATACTATAGTCAATTGATAGAAAGACCAACGGTCACTCAAATAATAATAGTCTAAATCAAATCTCACATTAAGACCATGGAGCATTTAACAGAGTGACAGGAGTTTAGCTGGAGGGTATACAAACCCCAAAGAAAAGGAAATATGTAACACAAACTAGATAAAGCTGTAGTGACAGCCTCCACGAACAACGCGGTGCCTCACCTTAGCAATAGAATCAGCCCGAAAAAACTTGTGAGCCACTAGCTCTATCGACCGCGACGGTATCTACATAAAGAAGCAGGTAAGTAGTGAGTTATAAGTAAATATAACCCATTAAGATCCTCGACCCGCCACCGTGAATACCTTCGGAACAAGTGTTAGAAAATACAAACGCACCACAACAAGAACGATATAATAAATATGATAATTATACAATAACTCAATATATATGTATCAACAAAAGAGTTAATAAGAATTAACCAACAAGAGTACACATATCTTAACACAGTACATACTAAGGACTTGTCATGACTACGGTGAAAGAAATTACCCAACACCTTTACGAATCGAAATGACACCACAATGCTTTAAATATGTTATGGAGCATACACAATGCTCACTGCAATCTATGCAGTCTCTCGGGCTCACAACACTCGTGCTAAGCATCCCTAATCAATGATACGAGATATGACAACTAAATCATAATTCACATGGTGCACGCCCACACGCTCGTCACTTAGCATGCGCGCCACCGCAACATCAATCACATAAAACGTAATTCAGGGTTTTATACCCTCAATACCAAGTTTATAAGTGCTACTTACCTCAAACAAGCCAAATCCAATACCAAGCAAGCCAAATGATACTCCAAAAATGCCATCTCGCGCGTACCGACCTCTGAACAGCTCGTAACTAGCCAAAAGCAATTCAAATACTTCAAATAATGCCTAGGGAAATATATCCAAATGATAAAGGTCGAATCTCTAATCAAAAGCCCAAAGTCAAGCAAAAAGTCAAATCCGGGTTCACACCTCGGAACCCGACAAAACTTACAAAATCCTATAACCCATTCGATTAAGAGTCCAACCATACTAGTTTCACTTAAATCCAACTCTAAATCAATGTTCAAAGCTCAAAAATTCACTCTATGAAACATTAATAAAAATCCCCCAATTTCTCTCTTGAAATGCTCAATTAAATGCCAAAAATGAAGATAGATTCATGAAATAAAGTCGAAACCGAGTAGAGAACACTTACCCCAATCCATCTGATAAAAATCGCCTTAGAAATCGCTAAATCCCGAGGTCCCCAACTCAAAATATTGATAAATGACTCAAAGGTCCGAAATTGGACATTAAATCCACTGCCCAAGCTTCCTTCTTCGCGATCGAGGACATCCTTTCGCGATCGCGAGGAACAAATTCTTCAACAGCGATTTTCTAACTCTTCCCTAACAACCTCTAGTTAATGACCATAAACTTTTGTACAAAGCTCTAAATGACAAATGATTTGACTTTCTGAAAACTAGACATCAACGGCTACAACTTTTATTTTTAGATCATCACCAAAATCCTTATGAATTACAAGATATAAATTTCCAAAGTCAGCCATATGCAGCAAAAGTTTCTCCTAGGCAATCGCGAAAAGGCTTTTGCGATAGCGATTCACTCGTCCCCAAACTGTAGTTTGCTCTTCGCTAACGCAACCAAATGTTCGCAATCGTGATGCACACCCCTGTAGCCAAAAATCCGTAACTTAAAAGGCCTAAAAATGATCTGAAACTACCCCGAAACTCACCCGAGCCCTCGGGGCTCCACGCCAAATATCCTCACAAGTCTTGAAACATCATGAAAACTTGATTGCACGATCAAATCACTAAAATAACACTCGAAATCAGGAATCAGACATCAACACGCAAGAACTTCTAGAATTACAACCAAGCGCCCGAATACTATCAAACAAACTCCGAACGACCCCGAATTTTGCAGGCAAGTTCCAAATCATAACGCAGACCTACTCGATGTTTCAAATCTCACTTAACAAAATCAAAATCACAAATTTCACTTCAAATCGACTTAATGACGTCATTGAAATTTCAAAATTCAAAACTAACGGCGAACAAGCCTAAACACCTCAGATTGATCTCAAATTTGGCACACAAGTCATAAATGACTTAACAGACCTACTATAACTTTCGGAATCGAAATCCGATCTCGATATCAATAAAGTCAAACCTCGGTCAAACATATGAATATTTTCAAACCTTCAAATTTTCAACTTTCGCCAATTAGTGCCGAAACCGTCTAGAATTATCCAAATGCAAATCCGGGCATATACCCGAGTCCAAAATCACCATCCGGACCTAACGGAATCATCAAAACTCTGATCAGAAGTCGAATACTAAAAAGTTAAATTTGGTCAACTATTCCAACTTAAAGGTTCAACTATGAAATTCATTATTCCAAACTAATTCCAAAAATACCTTAAAACCAACGCGGAAAATTCACACACGTCATAATACATCATATGAAGCTACTCAAGACTTCAAATAGCTGAACGGAATGCAAATTCTCAAAACGACCGGTCGGGTCGTTACACTACACCTTGCACTTCGTGTGCAAATCAAGATGTATCTGGCCACGGTGGGTGTTGATTATCCACGCAGTTTGATCCTTCGGAGACTTCAACGTATTTGTCCGGCGTTCGCAGGCCTTGACCCTACTTCCCTATCTTTCAGCTTTATGTATTTAGTTTTAGTTTTTTATAGACGGTATTTTTCAGACTTGTGTTGTATAGACGCTCATGTACTTAGTGACACCCTGGTTTTGGGGATTTCTGTATTGAGTTTTGATTTTTCATCCAGTTTTTAGAGAGATTTAATTATATAAACTGTTTTAGTTCCTTTTCATTTAACGTGTAGGAAATATTTTGAAATTTCGTCTTGCCTAGTACCACGTTAGGCGCTATTATGGCAAGCTAAGTTTTGGGTCTTAACAAAAAGATACATTAATTATTCAACCGGATAAATTAACACACATCATCGGAGCCCAAAATAACAAGAATATTGCCAAAAATACTACTAGAAATTCGCTAAAAATCGACCAAAAATACCGACCAATGTTGGTCGGTTATGGCAAATTACCGACCAAAACGCGACCATTACGGTGTGGACGGTATTTTGATGGTCGTAATAGCTTACCGACCAAAGTTTGTCGGAAATTACCGACCAACTTTGGTCGGAAACATATTTTATTAATTTAATTTTACCGACCAAAGTTGGTCGGTTTAACTAAATTATGTTTTTTTATTAATTATTAAAATTAAAAAAAACCGACCAACTTTGGTCGGTAATTGAAAATATATATTTTTTAAAAATTATTAAAATTAAACATTACCGACCAACTATGGTCGGTAATCTCAACAATGCAAGCAAAATACCGACCAAAGTTGGACGGTAGTGTTGAATTCTGGGAATTCAATGTTCATTAACCGACCAACTTTGGTCGGTATTTTGGAATAATTTTTTTTTTTAATAAAAACCGACCAACTTTGGTCGGTTTTTCTGGGTTTAATTTTGGCATAAAATGCCTGTTTTGGCAGCTAAACCACCTGCCAGCATACCAATACAACAACACAACAACAACAACAACAACAACAACAACAACAACAACAACAACAATAACAACAAAAACACAACAACAACAACAACAACAACAACAACAACAACAACAACAACAACAACAACAACAACAACAATAACAACAACAACAACAACAACAATAACAACAACAACAACAACAACAACAATACAACAACAACAACCAAAACATTCAATAAATACTTTAAAACTAACAAATTAAAGTTCAATTGAACATAAAAATCCAAAACCAAGTTAAAACTAATTACAACTAGTTCAAAACTGGTTCTATTTGTCTAGTTCAAAGTATATAAAAGTCAAGGGGTATTTTCTACAACATCATCATCACCGTTTGATGAACTTTCATCTACAAGACGATATAGAGAACGGTCTTGTGGAGGACGGGAAGCACGATCACGGGGAGGACGGGAGGAACGATCACGAGCAGGGCGGGAAGAACGATCACGTGGAGGTCGACCCTCTGGAGATGACTCACGAGATCGGGGCAACGGAAAAGCTCCACTAGATAGGAGAGTTCTGATCTGAGCTTGCATGCCAAGGAATTGAGCATCTCTAAGCCTTTCTCTTTCCTTGGCCGCTTCTAGCTCTGATGTGAGCTTTGTCACTGTCTCTCGCATAGCGGAGAGGCTCTCCCTATTAAGTTGCTCGCCTTGCGAGGAAGTCCCTATTCCTCGCATTCCACACTTATAGCGATGGAAGTTTTTAGTAGGAAGCTTGTATACCTTCCCCCATTTTGGACCGCCAACAGACTCCAACCATATTCTTTCAGCATCTATATACATATGTAGTGAATGTATAAAAATTGATTCATAAGTTGTGCTAACTTATGAATTTGTTTAACTCTATGTAGGTAAATAATCCAAATAATGGTGTAAATCAATTTTTAAAAGATATAAAATACCGACCTGGGCTTCAGGTCACAACAATGTCTAAGTACGTAGTGAATGGTTATAAGTTTCATACAGATGATTGCTCTAAAAATAAAAATAGCAACGACAGTGGGGTATGGGTTCAAGGTGGTGATGGCAACCAAGTTGGAGATATTGATTATTATGGTGTGGTCAAAGAAATATTACAACTAGAATATACAGGTTGGCCATATAAGAAATTGATACTCTTTAGATGCAAGTGGTTTGACCCAAATCCAACAAGAGGTACAAGAGTACACAACCAATACAACATAATTGAGGTTAATCATACGAGGGAGTATGATCGCTATGATCCTTTCATAATTGTACATAACGTTAGGCAAGTGTATTATGCTCCTTATCCATTGCGGCGGAATAAGTCCGATTGGTGGGTTGTAATAAAAACTAAGCCTGTAGGTAGGGTGAAAGTCGAGAATGTGTTAGGTGTTGCATATCAAAACGATATCTCCAATATTCACCAAATAGTGGACGATCAGTTAGAAAATAATTTGGAACATCCTGAACGCATATTGGAAGAAGTTGATATAAATGAAGTAACAATTATAGAAAATAAGGACGAAGAATCAACTGATGAAGATCAAACAAGTGAGGACGAAGAATTCTCGGACGAGGAACAATACGTCGATGAGGATTAAAAAGTTGGTTTTTTAAAGCACTCTCATTTTATAGCTAGTTTCTTATATGTTTCAATCTAAATATGTATTATATTATGCAGATGACAGGCAAGGGTCAAGGTTACAATGACCCTACTAGTTCTCGGGGTCGAGAAAAGGGTAGGAAGGGAAAGAGGAGGGTAGAAAATAATACTCCATCTTGTCCACCCTTTTCAGATATGCATATGTCTTATCCTCCACCACACGGCTATACTGAGCTGCCACAGCATCACGAGCCATACACCTTCATTTAGACACCCAGTCTTCCATCACAGGGCCACAGGACTATACGTCCGACATACAGTCCAGCTGCCTCACAGCCATCTGCATCACATCCACATGGATCACATCCCTACATATCACAGCCACACGGATCGCATCCACCCATGTCACAGCCACTCGGGTCACAGCCACTCGGGTCACAGCCATCGGTATCACATCCACTTGGGTCGCATCCAGCTATGTCGCAGTCACAGGGATCGCAACTATCTTCATCATCGACTCCATCTATTGCAGGCCTTCGCCTGGGAGGCATTAGCTCTGACCTGCCTACACCATCTTCACATGCCTCTGATACACATGCTTTGGATGGTGATGACGAGGTAGTGCATTATGATCGATATGGCAGGATCATCATAGTCCCTGAGGGTGATGGGTAAGTGTTATTCATTATTTTTGCGTCTATTGATTTGTAACATTTTTTCTAAGATATTATTGTGTTTGTATTGTTAAATTGCAGGTTCAGGCCGGGTAATAAGACTACGAGGATAATCACCAATGCCATCAGAAAGCTTTATGATGGCCCTTATGCGACTTGGACTGATTGCCCATTCTCACTGAAGGAGCAAATTTTCAATCAATTTAAGGTATAAATATTCTTTTAAACAATTTAATAATTTATATTTATGATGTTTCCATCTAATATTTAACTTTTGAAATACAGAGCAAGTGTATATGGGAAGACTGCTATAGCGCGGAAGTGGCTACAAATTTTCATCATAAAGCTTGCAAGAGATTGGCGGATGCTTTCTCGGATGCTAGAAAGAAGAACAAGAGGCCTGGCTGGTTACTTGAGAATTTGTGGAATGATTTGCAAAGGCAATGGCTTACCGCAGAGTTCTTAGAGAGGAGCGAAAAAGGAAAGAAAGCACGTATGCCTTCCCCCATTTTGGACCGCCAACAGACTCCAACCATATTCTTTCAGCATCCTCGTCCGAAGGTTGGGTTGGCTCACCCGATTCACTAGCTGGATGACTACAGATGAATTCCTCCACGTTACTTTGGTAGCGACCCTATATTATTTTAAATTAAATCAGTATTTCAAGTTTTTTATAAAAGTAAATTATAATACTTAAATAAAATTGAAAGCTTACATATGCAGTCGAGGCCCGGTCCTCGGCCCACCTATCTTGATCCCCTTCTTTCTTCTTCTTCACAATATGTGTCTCCTTGAATAGCTCATCATGACTTATTGGACGCCCATACTTCTTTTCCTGAAAACAAATTAATTTAGTTAATAAACAGAATAGATATACTTAGAAAAGTAAAATAATTTAAGCAATTATGTACCAATCTTCTTTTTATTGTCCCTAGGCTGATCGCACCTCCAGTGTGCAAGGAGCCTCCCTTCTCGGATGCGCAAATATTTTTAGTAGTTGCATCAATATGTAGTCACAGTAAATTTTACATTTTGATAACTAATAAATCAATACTTACTTGAGAAATGGTACAACTTCGGGACAATTTAGCAACACATGAAGTGTAGCTGACTTGTACTCCATATCACTCAAACTTCTCTTTCTAACATCCTTAGAACATCGACCTGGTTGATTGAATATAGACATTGGTGGATATAATGGATCATTCACACATTCGACCGTGTGCCTATTGGGCCTATTCCTAGAACATGGCACGTTACTCTCAAAATAATAAGAACAAAAATGTGCAGTTTCCTTTGCAAGATAGGCTTCACATATAGATCCTTCAATCTTATTCCTCTGCTTAACAAATTGTTTGCATTTGCCAATTGTCCTACATAATCTCATGTTAGCTAAGAACATTCAAATAAAATAGAATATTATATCAAACTGATAATATTACCTCTCAAAGGGATACATCCATCTGCATTGAACATGCCTTCCAAGTCGTGCCTCGTGTACAAGGTGTATTGGAAGGTGTTCCATCACATCAAAGAAACCACATGGGAATATTTTTTCCATCTTACTAGAAATTACACGGATGTTCTGGTCCATCCGAAGTGGTAGAACACAAGTCTTTGAAAAACAAACTAATCTCTGTGATGGGTTTCCAGATTCTTTCAGGCAAACCACAAAATGCAATAGGCACTAAGGTCTCCATGAAAACATGGCAGTCATGACTTTTCAAATGGCTCAACTTCCCTACCTCCATATCTACTTTTTTCCAAGATTCGACGCATAACCCTCAGGCATCTTTAATTTCGTAACCCAATCACAAATTTGTCGTCTTTCCTCCAAAGTGAATGTGTAACTTGCTTTGGGCTTGAACACCTTACCATTGTTTGCTGTCTGCAAGTATAATTCAGGCCGCCTGCAATATTCTTGTAAGTCCATTCTAGCCTTCGGGTTATCTTTTGTCTTACCTTTAACATCCATCACTGTGTTGAACAAATTATCAAAATAATTCTTCTCAATATGCATGACATCAAGGTTGTGTCGGAGAAGATTATCCTTCTAATAAGGCAACTCCCAAAATATACTCTGTTTCGTCCAATTATGATTAACACCATATCCGGAAAATCTATAAGGTGGAGCCTCAGTAACTTTACTGAAGTTCTGGACCCTCTCCCAAATTTCCTCACCTGAAATATCGGAGGTGGAGAATCATATTCCACTTTATTCTTTTTGAATGCATTTTTCATCCTTCTAAACTCATGATCATCAGGCAAGAATTGACGGTGACAATCAAACCATGATTGCTTTCGGCCATGTTTCAAAGTGAACGCTTTACTATTTTCCATGCAGTAAGGACAAGCTAGCTTCCCAGCAGTCATCCACCCAGACAACATTCCATACGCAGAAAAATCATTAATAGTCCACATTAAATTAGCACGCATATTAAAATTCTGCTTGGTTGATATGTCAATAGTCCACATAATTGTTTTAGCTTATCAATCAAAGGTTGCAAATATACATCAATCAAACTTTTCGGATTACGTGGACCGGGGATAATACAATTTAAGAATAATATATATGGACTAGTCATACACAACTCAGGTGGTAGATTATAAGGTGTAAGAAAGACAAGCCAACATGAATATGGTGTCGCAGATATAGAAAAAGGCGTGAAGCCATCGGCACACAGACCTAACCGAATGTTCCTTGGTTCACTAGCAAAATCTGGATATGTCCTATCAAAGTGCTTCCAAGCTTCTCCATCTGAAGGATGACACATAACACCAGGTGGTCTTCTATTTTTAAAGTGCCATCTCATATGGGGAGCAGAACTCATCGATGCATATAACCTCTTTAACCTAGGTATAAGAGGTAAATAATGCATTGCCTTGACAGCGACCATATTCCCGCTGGAAAGCCTCTTGAAACAAGGCTTTTCGCAAAATTTACAACTGTCTAAAGTTGCATCATCTTTATAATATAACATGCAACCATCTTCACAACAATCAATTCTCATTAACGAAAGTCCTAACTTAGAAACCAATCTCTTCGCCTTATAGAAATCACCAGGTAAGTTGATATTAGGGTCAACTAGTTCACTCATAAGGTCAATGAAACAGTCCATGGCTGCTTGAGAAATATTCCAATTAGATTTGATACTTAGTAATCTAACTGCAACAGACAGCTCAGAGTGCGGACTTCCTTCACGTAGTGGACGACTAGCTTCCTCTAACTGTTCATAAAAACGTTTTGCATCATCATTAGGAGTTTGTTCAACATTTTCATTGGGCTCACCCCCAAAAGCATCCGCAACCATATCCTGAATTCTAGAATCAAGATTTGTATTCTCCACTGACCTACTACTTTCACCAACAACCATGTTATGAAATATCCCACGGCTACCATCGATCTCTCCATGATTAGTCCACACAAAGTAATTCTCTATAAACCCCTTCCTATAAAGATGAAGCTTAACTTCCTCCGATTTTTTAAACTTCATACAATAGCACCTGACACAAGGGCACCTAATTACTCCTTCACTTTGGTATGGTGAAAGCGACATTGCATGTCTAATAAAGTCATCAACCCCTTCTACAAAATCTTCCCGCAATCCCCGCCGATTAGGATAATTTCTATTGTACATCCAAATACGATGTTCCATCTATACAAATAAAACAAGAACAAATTAATTTATTCTACAATTATAAATTAATTATATCTTTTTTAGTTAATTCAAGATAATTATTTTTTCCTAATTACATCAATTTATATCCTAAAAGTTCAATTCATATCCAAAAGGTCAATTCATATCTTAAAAGTTCAATTCACAAGAACAAATCCTAAAAACTAAAATTTCAATTCATATCCTACGAGTTTAAACAAAAACTAACTAAACTAAAGAAATTCAACTCATACCCTAAAAGTTCGATTCACAACAACAAATTAATTTATTCTATAATTATAAATTAATGATATCTTTTTTAGTTAATTCAAGATAATTATTTTTTCCTAATTACACCAATTTATATCCTAAAAGTTCAATTCATATCCAAAAGGTCCAATTCATATCTTAAAAGTTCAATTCATATCCTAAAAGTTCAATTCACAAGAACAAATCCTAAAAACTAAAATTTCAATTCATATCCTACGAGTTTAAACATAAACTAACTAAACTAAAGAAATTCAACCCATACCCTAAAAGTTCGATTCACAACAACGAATTAATTTATTCTACAATTATAAATTAATTATATCTTTTTTAGTTAATTCAAGTTAATTATTTTTTCCTAATTACACCAATTTATATCCTAAAAGTTCAATACATATCCAAAAGGTCTAATTCATATCTTAAAAGTTCAATTCATATCCTAAAAGTTCAATTCACAAGAACAAATCCTAAAAACTAAAATTTCAATTCATATCCTACGAGTTTAAACATAAACTAACTAAACTAAAGAAATTCAACCCATACCCTAAAAGTTCGATTCACAACAACGAATTAATTTATTCTACAATTATAAATTAATTATATCTTTTTTAGTTAATTCAAGATAATTATTTTTTCCTAATTACACCAATTTATATCCTAAAAGTTCAATTCATATCTAAAAGGTCCAATTCATATCTTAAAAGTTCAATTCATATCCTAAAAGTTCAGTTCACAAGAACAAATCCTAAAAACTAAAATTTCAATTCATATCCTACGAGTTTAAACATAAACTAACTAAACTAAAGAAATTCAACCCATACCCTAAAAGTTCGATTCAGAACAACAAATAAATTTATTCTACAATTATAAATTAATTATATCTTTTTTAGTTAATTCAAGATAATTATTTTTTCCTAATTACCCCAATTTATATCCTAAAAGTTCAATTCATATCCAAAAGGTCCAATTCATATCTTAAAAGTTCAATTCATATCCTAAAAGTTCAATTCACAAGAACAAATCCTAAAAACTAAAATTTCAATTCATATCCTACTAGTTTAAACATAAACTAACTAAACTAAAGAAATTCAACCCATACCCTAAAAGTTCGATACAACAACAAATTAATTTATTCTACAATTATAAATTAATTATATCTTTTTTAGTTAATTCAAGATAATTATTGTTTCCTAATTACACCAATTTATATCCTAAAAGTTCAATTCATATCCAAAAGGTCCAATTCATATCTTAAAAGTTCAATTCATATCCTAAAAGTTCAATTCACAAGAACAAATCCTAAAAACTAAAATTTCAATTCATATCCTACGAGTTTAAACATAAACTAACTAAACTAAAGAAATTCAACCTATACCCTAAAAGTTCAATTCACAACAACAAATTACTTTATTCTATAATTATAAATTAATTATATCTTTTTTAGTTAATTCAAGATAATTATTTTTTCCAAATTACACCAATTTATATCCTAAAAGTTCAATTCATATCCAAAAGGTCCAATTCATATCTTAAAAGTTCAATTCAAATCCTAAAAGTTCAATTCACAAGAACAAATCCTAAAAACTAAAATTTCAATTCATATCCTACGAGTTTAAACATAAACTAACTAAACTAAAGAAATTCAACCCATACCCTAAAAGTTCGATTCACAATAACAAATTAATTTATTCTGCAATTATAAATTAATTATATCTTTTTTAGTTAATTCAAGATAATTATTTTTTTCTAATTACACCAATTTATATCCTAAAAGTTCAATTCATATCCAAAAGGTCCAATTCATATATTAAAAGTTCAATTCATATCCTCACAAGAACAAATCCTAAAAACTAAAATTTCAATTCATATCCTACGAGTTTTAACATAAACTAACTAAACTAAAGAAATTCAACCCATACCCTAAAAGTTCGATTCACAACAACGAATTAATTTATTCTACAACTATAAATTAATTATATCTTTTTTAGTTAATTCAAGATAATTATTTTTTCCTAATCACACCAATTTATATCCTAAAAGTTCAATTCATATCCAAAAGGTCCAATTCATATCTTAAAAGTTCAATTCATATCCTCACAAGAACAAATCCTAAAAACTAAAATTTCAATTCATATCCTACGAGTTTAAACATAAACTAACTAAACTAAAGAAATTCAACCCATACCCTAAAAGTTCGATTCACAAGAATAAATTAATTTATTCTACAATTATAAATTAATTATATCTTTTTTAATTAATTCAAGACAATTATTTTTTCCTTATTACACCAATTTATATCCTAAAAGTTCAATTCATATCCAAAAGGTCCAATTCATATATTAAAAGTTCAATTCATATCCTCACAAGAACAAATCCTAAAAACTAAAATTTCAATTCATATCCTACGAGTTTAAACATAAACTAACTAAACTAAAGAAATTCAACCCATACCCTAAAAGTTCGATTCACAACAACGAATTAATTTATTCTACAATTATAAATTAATTATATCTTTTTTAGTTAATTCAAGATAATTATTTTTTCCTAATTACACCAATTTATATCCTAAAAGTTTAATTCATATTGAAAAGGTCCAATTCATATCTTAAAAGTTTAATTCATATCCTAAAAGTTCAATTCACAAGAACAAATCCTAAAAACTAAAATTTCAATTCATATCCTACGAGTTTAAACATAAACTAAAGAAATTCAACCCATACCCTAAAAGTTAGATTCACAACAACAAATTAATTTATTCTGCAATTATAAATTAATTATATCTTTTTTAGTTAATTGAAGATAATTAGTTTTTCCTAATTACACTAATTTATATCCTAAAAGTTCAATTCATATCCAAAAGGTCCAATTCATATATTAAAAGTTCAATTCATATCCTCACAAGAACAAATCCTAAAAACTAAAATTTCAATTCATATCCTACGAGTTTAAACATAAACTAACTAAACTAAAGAAATTCAACCCATACCCTAAAAGTTCGATTCACAACAACGAATTAATTTATTCTACAATTATAAATTAATTATATCTTTTTAGTTAATTCAAGATAATTATTTTTTCCTAATCACACCAATTTATATCCTAAAAGTTCAATTCATATCCAAAAGGTCCAATTCATATCTTAAAAGTTCAATTCATATCCTCACAAGAACAAATCCTAAAAACTAAAATTTTAATTCATATCCTACGAGTTTAAACATAAACTAACTAAACTAAAGAAATTCAACCCATACCCTAAAAGTTCGATTCACAACAACGAATTAATTTATTCTACAATTATAAATTAATTATATCTTTTTTAGTTAATTCAAGACAATTATTTTTTTCTTATTACACCAATTTATATCCTAAAAGTTCAATTCATATCCAAAAGGTCCAATTCATATCTTAAAAGTTCAATTCATATCCTAAAAGTTCAATTCACAAGAACAAATCCTAAAAACTAAAATTTCAATTCATATCCTACGAGTTTAAACATAAACTAACTAAACTAAAGAAATTCAACCTATACCTTAAAAGTTCTATTCACAACAACAAATTAATTTATTCTACAATTATAAATTAATTATATCTTTTTTAGTTAATTCAAGATAATTATTTTTTCCTAATTACACCAATATATATCCTAAAAGTTCAATTCATATCCAAAAGGTCCAATTCATATCTTAAAAGTTCAATTCATATCCTCACAAGAACAAATCCTAAAAACTAAAATTTCAATTCATATCCTACGAGTTTAAACATAAACTAACTAAACTAAAGAAATTCAACCCATACCCTAAAAGTTCGTTTCACAACAACGAATTAATTTATTCTAAAATTATAAATTAATTATATCTTTTTTAGTTAATTCAAGATAGTTATTTTTTTCTAATTACACCAATTTATATCGTAAAAGTTCATTTCATATCCAAAAGGTCCAATTCATATCCTAAAAGTTAAATTCATATCCTAAATGTTCAATTCACAAGAACAAATCTTAAAAACTAATATTTCAATTCATATCCTAAATGTTCAATTCACAAGAACAAATCTTAAAAACTAATATTTCAATTCATATCCTACGAGTTTAAACATAAACTAACTAAACTAAAGAAATTCAACCCATACCCTAAATGTTCGATTCACAACAACAAATTAATTTATTCTATAATTATAAATTAATTATATCTTTTTTAGTTAATTCAAGATAATTATTTATTCCTAATTACACCAATTTATATCCTAAAAGTTCAATTCATATCAAAAAGGTCCAATTCATATCTTAAAAGTTCAATTCATATCCTAAAATTTCTATTCAAAAGAACAAATCCTAAAAACTAAAATTTCAATTCATATCCTACGAGTTTAAACATAAACTAACTAAACTAAAGAAATTTAACCCATACCCTAAAAGTACGATTCACAACAACGAATTAATTTATTCTACAATTATAAATTAATTATATCTTTTTTAGTTAATTCAAGATAATTATTTTTTCCTAATTACATCAATTTATATCCTAAAAATTCAATTCATATCCAAAAGGTCCAATTCATATCTTAAAAGTTCAATTCATATCCTAAAAGTTCAATTCACAAGAACAAATCCTAAAAACTAAAATTTCAATTCATATCTTACGAGTTTAAACATAAACTAACTAAACTAAAGAAATTCAACCCATACCCTAAAAGTTCGATTCACAACAACAAATTAATTTATTCTACAATTATAAATTAATTATATCCTTTTTAGTTAATTCAAGATAATTATTTTTTCCTAATTACACCAATTTATATCCTAAAATTTCAATTCATATCCAAAAGGTCCAATTCATATCTTAAAGGTTCAATTCATATCCTCACAAGAACAAATCCTAAAAACTAAAATTTCAATTCATATCCTACGAGTTTAAACATAAACTAACTAAACTAAAGAAATTCAACCCATACCCTAAAAGTTCGATTCACAACAACGAATTAATTTATTCTACAATTATAAATTAATTATATCTTTTTTAGTTAATTCAAGATAATTATTTTTTCCTAATTACACCAATTTATATCCTAAAAGTTTAATTCATATTGAAAAGGTCCAATTCATATCTTAAAAGTTTAATTCATATCCTAAAAGTTCAATTCACAAGAACAAATCCTAAAAACTAAAATTTCAATTCATATCCTACGAGTTTAAACATAAACTAAAGAAATTCAACCCATACCCTAAAAGTTAGATTCACAACAACAAATTAATTTATTCTGTAATTATAAATTAATTATATCTTTTTTAGTTAATTGAAGATAATTAGTTTTTCCTAATTACACTAATTTATATCCTAAAAGTTCAATTCATATCCAAAAGGTCCAATTCATATATTAAAAGTTCAATTCATATCCTCACAAGAACAAATCCTAAAAACTAAAATTTCAATTCATATCCTACGAGTTTAAACATAAACTAACTAAACTAAAGAAATTCAACCCATACCCTAAAAGTTCGATTCACAACAACGAATTAATTTATTCTACAATTATAAATTAATTATATCTTTTTAGTTAATTCAAGATAATTATTTTTTCCTAATCACACCAATTTATATCCTAAAAGTTCAATTCATATCCAAAAGGTCCAATTCATATCTTAAAAGTTCAATTCATATCCTCACAAGAACAAATCCTAAAAACTAAAATTTTAATTCATATCCTACGAGTTTAAACATAAACTAACTAAACTAAAGAAATTCAACCCATACCCTAAAAGTTCGATTCACAACAACGAATTAATTTATTCTACAATTATAAATTAATTATATCTTTTTTAGTTAATTCAAGACAATTATTTTTTTCTTATTACACCAATTTATATCCTAAAAGTTCAATTCATATCCAAAAGGTCCAATTCATATCTTAAAAGTTCAATTCATATCCTAAAAGTTCAATTCACAAGAACAAATCCTAAAAACTAAAATTTCAATTCATATCCTACGAGTTTAAACATAAACTAACTAAACTAAAGAAATTCAACCTATACCTTAAAAGTTCTATTCACAACAACAAATTAATTTATTCTACAATTATAAATTAATTATATCTTTTTTAGTTAATTCAAGATAATTATTTTTTCCTAATTACACCAATATATATCCTAAAAGTTCAATTCATATCCAAAAGGTCCAATTCATATCTTAAAAGTTCAATTCATATCCTCACAAGAACAAATCCTAAAAACTAAAATTTCAATTCATATCCTACGAGTTTAAACATAAACTAACTAAACTAAAGAAATTCAACCCATACCCTAAAAGTTCGTTTCACAACAACGAATTAATTTATTCTAAAATTATAAATTAATTATATCTTTTTTAGTTAATTCAAGATAGTTATTTTTTTCTAATTACACCAATTTATATCCTAAAAGTTCAATTCATATCCAAAAGGTCCAATTCATATCCTAAAAGTTAAATTCATATCCTAAAAGTTCAATTCACAAGAACAAATCTTAAAAACTAATATTTCAATTCATATCCTACGAGTTTAAACATAAACTAACTAAACTAAAGAAATTCAACCCATACCCTAAATGTTCGATTCACAACAACAAATTAATTTATTCTATAATTATAAATTAATTATATCTTTTTTAGTTAATTCAAGATAATTATTTATTCCTAATTACACCAATTTATATCCTAAAAGTTCAATTCATATCAAAAAGGTCCAATTCATATCTTAAAAGTTCAATTCATATCCTAAAATTTCTATTCAAAAGAACAAATCCTAAAAACTAAAATTTCAATTCATATCCTACGAGTTTAAACATAAACTAACTAAACTAAAGAAATTTAACCCATACCCTAAAAGTACGATTCACAACAACGAATTAATTTATTCTACAATTATAAATTAATTATATCTTTTTTAGTTAATTCAAGATAATTATTTTTTCCTAATTACATCAATTTATATCCTAAAAATTCAATTCATATCCAAAAGGTCCAATTCATATCTTAAAAGTTCAATTCATATCCTAAAAGTTCAATTCACAAGAACAAATCCTAAAAACTAAAATTTCAATTCATATCTTACGAGTTTAAACATAAACTAACTAAACTAAAGAAATTCAACCCATACCCTAAAAGTTCGATTCACAACAACAAATTAATTTATTCTACAATTATAAATTAATTATATCCTTTTTAGTTAATTCAAGATAATTATTTTTTCCTAATTACACCAATTTATATCCTAAAATTTCAATTCATATCCAAAAGGTCCAATTCATATCTTAAAGGTTCAATTCATATCCTCACAAGAACAAATCCTAAAAACTAAAATTTCAATTCATATCCTACGAGTTTAAACATAAACTAACTAAACTAAAGAAATTCAACCCATACCCTAAAAGTTCGATTCACAACAACGAATTAATTTATTCTACAATTATAAATTAATTATATCTTTTTTAGTTAATTCAAGATAATTATTTTTTTCCTACTTACACCAATTTATATCCTAAAAGTTCAACTCATATCCAAAAGGTCCAATTCATATCTTAAAAGTTCAATTCATATCCTAAAAGTTCAATTCACAAGAACAAATCCTAAAAACTAAAATTTCAATTCATATCCTACGAGTTTAAACATAAACTAACTAAACTAAAGAAATTCAACCCATACCCTAAAAGTTCGATTCACAATAACAAATTAATTTATTCTACAATTATAAATTAATTATATCTTTTTTACTTAATTCAAGATAATTATTTTTTTCCTACTTACACCAATTTATATTCTAAAAGTTCAACTCATATCCATAAGTTTCAATTCATATCTTAAAAGTTCAATTCATATCCTCACAAGAACAAATCCTAAAAATTAAAATTTCAATTCATATCCTCCGAGTTTAAACATAAACTAACTAAACTAAAGAAATTCAACCCATACCCTAAAAGTTCAATTCACAACAACGAATTAATTTATTCTACAATTATAAATTAATTATATCATTTTTAGTTAATTCAAGATAATTATTTTTTCCTAATTACACCAATTTATATCCTAAAAATCCAATTCATATCCAAAAGGTCCAATTCATATCTTAAAAGTTCAATTCATATCCTAAAAGTTCAATTCACAAGAACAAATCCTAAAAACTAAACTTTCAATTCATATCCTACGAGTTTAAACATAAACTAACTAAACTAAAGAAATTCAACCCATACCCTAAAAGTTCGATTCACAACAACAAATTAATATATTCTACAATTATAAATTAATTATATCTTTTTTAGTTAATTCAAGATAATTATTTTTTCCTAATTACGCCAATTTATATCCTAAAAGTTCAATTCATATCCAAAAGGTCCAATTCATATCTTAAAAGTTCAATTCATATCCTAAAAGTTCAATTCACAAGAACAAATCCTAAAAACTAAAATTTCAATTCATATCCTACGAGTTTAAACATAAACTAACTAAACTAAAGAAATTCAACCCATACCCTAAAAATTCGATTCACAACAACAAATTAATTTATTCTACAATTATAAATTAATTATATCTTTTTAAGTTAATTCAAGATAATTATTTTTTCCTAATTACACCAATTTATATCCTAAAAGTTCAATTCATATCCAAAAGGTCCAATTCATATCTTAAAAGTTCAATTCATATCCTCACAAGAACAAATCCTAAAAACTAAAATTTCAATTCATATCCTACGAGTTTAAACATAAACTAAAGAAATTCAACCCATACCCTAAAAGTTCGATTCACAACAACGAATTAATTTATTTTACAATTATAAATTAATTATATCTTTTTTAGTTAATTCAAGATAATTATTTTTTCCTAATTACACCAATTTATATCCTAAAAGTTCAATTCATATCCAGAAGGTCCAATTCATATCTTAAAAGTTCAATTCATATCCTAAAAGTTCAATTCACAAGAACAAATCCTAAAAACTAAAATTTCAATTCATATCCTACGAGTTTAAACATAAACTAACTAAACTAAAGAAATTCAACCCATACCCTAAAAATTCGATTCACAACAACAAATTAATTTATTCTACAATTATAAATTAATTATATCTTTTTAAGTTAATTCAAGATAATTATTTTTTCCTAATTACACCAATTTATATCCTAAAAGTTCAATTCATATCCAAAAGGTCCAATTCATATCTTAAAAGTTCAATTCATATCCTCACAAGAACAAATCCTAAAAACTAAAATTTCAATTCATATCCTACGAGTTTAAACATAAACTAAAGAAATTCAACCCATACCCTAAAAGTTCGATTCACAACAACGAATTAATTTATTTTACAATTATAAATTAATTATATCTTTTTTAGTTAATTCAAGATAATTATTTTTTCCTAATTACACCAATTTATATCCTAAAAGTTCAATTCATATCCAGAAGGTCCAATTCATATCTTAAAAGTTCAATTCATATCCTAAAAGTTCAATTCACAAGAACAAATCCTAAAAACTAAAATTTCAATTCATATCCTACGAGTTTAAACATAAACTAACTAAACTAAAGAAATTCAACCCATACCCTAAACTAAACTAATTCATAAATAATTGACTAATTAACAAAACTAATTAGTTAATAAAACTAATTAGCAAAACTAACTAAAACAAGACCTAAACCTTAATACTCAATAAAATGCAATATTCAAATAATTGAAACACTAATCAATTGAAACTAATTCATAACTAATTAATAAAACCTAAAAATAATAAATAAATGGGATTTAATTCAAACCTAGAATTTTTAGGAGATGGAGAAGGAGATCGAGGGGCGGCAGTGGCAGTGGCGACGGCGACGGTGAGGGCTGGACGGCGAGGGGGAGGGCTGGGGGAAGGAGAGAGGGGAATGAAGGTTTAGAGTGAAGAAGAGGGAAAAATTTCAGAGAAATGGGGGTTTTTCCCGTTTTTCACTTCTCTGATTTTAGAATTACCGACCAAAGTTGGTCGGTACATTAAGTGCTGACCGTTTGACCAAAAACCGATCATTTTTGGTCGGTTTTTTTTTAAAAAAAATTTAAATTCTTTTTTTTTGTATTAGCATTTATTTTATTTAAATATAAAAAATATTATAAACTACAAGCATTTATTTTATTTAACTATACAATTATTATAAATAATTATAAACTATAAGCATAATCTTTATAAATAATTATATTAACTATTTAATTTTAATAAATTATAATAGCATCTATCTAAGTAAATTTTCTAAGTTATAATTAAGTATGTGAGTAATTTCTCACACACACACATACACTATATTGTAATTGATGCTAATAACTTCTTTTTTCATTCGTTCATCACTAATAATGCATGACATAGATTAATCGATATATAGGTCGAGACGTTTTGATGAATCATCGATTAATATTCATCAATACATCTAAGTAAGTTATAAGTCGATGAATCAATTTACAAATAGATATATTTGATGATAAAGTATATATACTAATTAGTATCTTCCCAAGTCTATCCCTAAAAGAACCCGACCCTGTGGTCCTAGCGCTTCGTGTTCTTATATATATATATATATATATATATATACACACACACACATACAAACACACTTCACTGTAATACTTTAACTATATATATAGCTTGTTATAGTATATGTTAGTGTGTATATATATAGCTTGTTAAAGTTTGACCATGTTTGACCTATTAATTTAACTCGTTTACTTAATACTAATATCTTCTTTCGTTTATTTAATTTGTGATCCATATATATATATATATATATGTGTGTGTCACAGATGTTTAGTATTAATTCTTTTATTTTTCATTCATTCATCACTAATAATACATGGCATAGCTAGATTAATCGATATAAGTCGAGACGTTTTGTTTTTACTATTAGTCGATATAGGTCAAACGTTTTGTTTTTAATATTCATCGATGCATCTAAGTAAGTTATAAGTCGATGAATCAATTTACAAATAGCATGTTATATATAGTATATGTTAGTGTATTAATTATTTGTATTATAAAAGTGTTAACGAATTACATTTATATTATTTAGATAGTAAATATAAAAGTAATTCGAAAGTTTGATCAATGTTGACATAATAACCGACCAACTTTGGTCGGTTATTTTGCAGAAAATAACAATTACCGACCAAAGTTGGTCGGTAAATGCTTCCCCTACATTAACCGACCAACGTTGGTCGGTAATTTTAAATATAAATTCTTAAATATTATAAAATATTTTAAATAATAAAATAATTATTAAAATTTAAAAAATTGGATCCAGATTACCGACCAACGTTAGTCGGTAATCCAAAATTTTCTTGTCTGACCAGCTTGGTCAATTCGTTGACCAATTTACCGACCAACGTTGGTCGGTATTTAGTTTTAAAAAAATGTAAATATTTTTTTTCCCCAGTTTCCGTCCAACCTGGACGGTTTTTGGTCGCATTTTTTGACCGACCAACGTTAGTCGGAAATAGTTGGTCGGTTTTTAGCAGATTTTTAGTAGTGAAATATCAAGAAAATTAAGAAGATATAAATAAAATAAAATAAAGAAATTTGTTGAGACTGACTCGAAAGAAACAAGAATAATTAGAGAAAGAAACGACTTTATTAAATCATGAAATTACGAGTACAGTGGCAAAGAAATGATGAATGAAGTAATTAGTAGAAATGAAAAACCACTGCTTTATTTTTCTTTTCCTATATATTTTCTATTTTTGCATCCTTTGGTCCATCTTCAAGGCTTCAAATTCTTCAATCTCTCGAGTTTCTCTGAGAAAATCATAGAGAATAACGTATTAGAAAATGGAAGAATAATCAACAATTATATGTTTGAATTAAAGAAAAAAATGTGAAGGATTGAAGAAAGGACTGTACAAGTAATAAAAACTGAGTTTTATTAACGTTCTATATGGTGAAAGTAAAAAAAATACATTTATACAATCATGCATTTATAAGGTAATTAGTTATTTTTTTTATGATAAACATTAATGTGATAACACGGTAAAAATCAGTTTTAGTTTTATATACGAATTATATAAAAGATAAATTTATACAATCGAAATATTTATATGGTAATTACTATTTATAAATTCCTCTGATAAAAATTAATATATATAATCTAATATCTCTACCGAAAAAAGTACGAATTTCTAATAGTTATATCCTTGGAAATTGATTTGTTGTGAAGGAATTTTCATCGACTCTGTTTCACCAAGAAGCCAACTTCGACGAAAATAGTTTAAAAATAAAATGGAAGATATATTTAAATTATTTGTCGATAGTCCAACAATATATTTAGCTTTTTTTTTAATCTTTTTTTGTAGTGATCTACTAGCACGTGTTAAAGTTACACTGTTAGTGTATATACCTTTTAGCAACTTGGCGTTGCAGCCGCTGTCACACTTCATCTCACAATGAGTGTATCCAAGACCTTGAGCAATACATGTCTTTTCACATATGTTGAAGCAAGTTGTGTATTCAGCATTAGTCTTTAGAACAGCTTCTTTAAACATTTCTGCGTTACTTTTTTCTTGTTCATGAGCCTTGGAAACATGCACAGATGATGATAGCATAACCATGCACACAAGAAACACTGCAACAAGCTTCTTTGATGATTCCATTTTTTTTTTTTTTTTTGACGTTTCGCTACTCGCTTTTCGCTTGATATTACTTTTTTTTAATGTGCTTGTTGCTTTGTGTTTCTTTTTTTGGGACGATTTGGTTATGCTATTGATTATGCTATTTATAGGTGTATTTTGAAACTTTTTGTTGGAGATTTGCCTTAAAAGTTGGATGATTTCCTGTTTTGTATGATTTTTCTTGGTTGTGCTTGTGTTAAATTAAGGTTAAATTACTAACTGAAAATATGAAGCCATGTGATCCGTTCTTCCACATACTTTCTCTTTGGTAGAAATCAAGAAATGAATTTTCACCTCTAAAAAACGTAATGGAAGTACATAATTTTATTATTACCAACAAGTTCACTACCTAAGCGCTTAGTCACCAATGACAATAGTTTATATCAACATTTAAAACCAAACGTATGCATTCTTCATACCTTTCCTCAAGTTTTAAACTCATGCCAAGATCATTTAAAAT
This sequence comes from Nicotiana tabacum, assembly GCF_000715075.1. Taxonomy (NCBI): domain Eukaryota; kingdom Viridiplantae; phylum Streptophyta; class Magnoliopsida; order Solanales; family Solanaceae; genus Nicotiana; species Nicotiana tabacum. Next base: position 4,937,592 of record NC_134096.1, read on the forward strand.
ATTCATGTGGCTCTTTCTAACGTCCTCGCCTCAAAACTTGACTCTAATGCATTCCACGCTATGACTCACTCTTTGTTCCAACTCAAAAATCAAGGTCTCTACCAATTCTTTGCAAATCCGGAGTCTTGGGCTATAGGAGCCACTCCGGAGTCTGTAACACACCCCTAGTCAGCGCGGTTGATATTTTTGAGGGATGGATCTTCCCTGGACATGGACCTTGGGCTGGATTGGCCATTTTTCCTTGGTACTGGGTGACCTATGGTCAACGTCTTGTATATATTTCGGGATGGATCTTCCCTTATCCGTATGGTCTATATACACTACCGAGTGGTTGAAATATCGAGAGTGTGAGCACTTGAGACTGACAGCATGGTGCATCACTTACAGTATGTGCATTGGCATTGTAGTGACAGTAGAGTCATATTCATTACTCTGTACGGATCTGCTTTATTTTTTCGGTTATTAATTGCCTGATTGATTTAAGAGCATGTCTACCATTCTGTACAGTTAGTTTTATATTATTTGCACCGGTTGAATTAGTCACTATCTTTAGTCCACAGTTTGGACTTGTTACTTACTAAGTTGGTGTACTCACGTTACTCCCTGCACCTTGTGTGCAAATCCAGGCATTTCTGGTCATGGCGGTAGCTGTTGATTTAGGCATTGGAGTCTGGAACTATCGAGGTAGCTGCATGGCATTCGCGGACCTTGATTCCCCTCCCTTAGTTTATCTGTATTTGAGTCTATTTCTCTAGATACTGTTGTGGATTTTGTTCCGGTTATTAGACGCTCATGTACTCAGTGACGCCCCGACTTTTGGGACGATTGTATCGTATTTTGGATAAATTCTGTTTTCAAAAAGGTTCTTATTTAAATGTTAAATCTTTCCGCTATTATTTTAAAAGGTGTTTTACTGTATTGGAAATGTTGTATTTAGGCTTGCCTAGTTCTACGATAGGCGCCATCACGACATGTTAGGTTTTGGGTCGTGACAAGTTGGTATCAGAACTTAGGTTACATAGGTCTCACGAGTCATGAGCGGGTTTGGTAGAGTCTTGCGGATCGGCACGGAGACCTGTGTACTTATCTTCGAGAGGCTTCAGAACCATTAGGAAAACATCACATTCTTGAATTCTTGTCGTGCGAATCTGTTAATTCTTGTAACTAAACATCTGTTGTTTCATCCTCTCATGGATTGTGAGGACTCGTACTATCGGGCAGGAGGGCCAACCACCAGTACCACCAGCCAGGGCCGCGAGATTCCGAGGCCGCAGTAGAGGTCGCGTTAGGGGTAGAGGCGCAGCCCACACAACAGCTGGGGCAGTACCTGCAGATCCACCAGTTGCCCCAGATCAGGACCAGGTCCCAGTTATGGATGCACCAGCGGGACCAGCTCAGGCACCACCTGTGCCCATCGTAATTCCTGGACTTCAGGTGGCCTTAGCTCGATTCTGACCGTGTGTACTGGCCTTTCTCAGGCGGTCTCTGTTTCGATGGCCTCAACCACTTCTCAGACCGGAGGAGGCACTCAGACTCCCATCGCTCGCATACCTGCGCATGTTGTAAAGGGACTCCAGACACCAGGGGAACCACCAGCCCAGCCGGTTGTAGCTGCACAGGATTATGTGGTTCCTGCTATGCCTCAGGATGAGCAGTCTAGGTTGGAGAGGTTAGGGAGACTCCAGCCTCTACCTTTCAGTGGTACAGAGGGAGAGGATGCACAAGATTTCTTGGACAAGAGTTAGAGGATACTCTGTATAGCATGTATTCTGGAGACGAGTGGGGTCTCATTCACCACTTTTTAGTTCTTTGGGGCTACATTCAGATGGTGGGAGGCTTACAAGAGGCGTAGGGCGGTCGGCGCAGCACCCCTTACCTGGCAGTAGTTCTCTGTTATCTTTCTGGAGAAGTTAATGCCTCAGTCCCGCAGAGTAGAGTTGTGCAGATAGTTTGAGTATCTTCGTCAGGGTGATATGTCTGTGATGCAGTATGAGATGCGATTCTCGGAGTTGGCCCGTCATGCTATCTGGTTGGTTCCCAAAGACAGGGAGAGGATCAGGAGGTTTATAGATGGCCTCACTTTTCAGCTGCGATTGCTTATGACCAGAGAGAGTGTCTGGTGCTACTTTTGATGAGGTTGTCGACATTGCTCATCAGATTGAGATGGTTCACAGCTAGGATAGGGTTGAGAGGGAGGCCAAGATGCCTCGTGGACAGGGTTGATTTAGTGGTGCTCCTTCTGGGGGGTCAGTTCCAGAGCGGTAGAGGTCATCCTTTCAGGCATGCTTAGATGACTCGCTCAGTTCACCACGGTGCATCATCCGGTCATGGGTCACATGGTTATTAGCAGGGCCAGACATCATTCGGTGCACTACCAGCTCAGAGTTCGTCCCATGCACCATCAGCTCAGGGTTTATTTGTGTTAGGACCTTCTAGCGGTTATTCTAGTGCTCGGGGTTCCCTTCAGTCCCCATCGCCATTTGTAGGGAGAGGTTGCTTTGAGTGTGGAGATTTGGGTCATATTAAGAGGTATTATCCCAGCCTTTCAGGAGGTTCATCTCAGCAGATGGGTCAGCCTGCGACTTCAGCACCAGCTGCTCCACCACCTGCCCAACCAGCTAGGAGTGGAGCTCAGTCAACTAGGGGCCGCCCGAGAGGGGGAGGCTGATCAGGGGGCAGCCAGGCCCGTTTCTATGCCCTCCCTACCAGACCAGATGCCATTGCTTCAGATGCTGTGATTACAGGTATTGTCTCAGTTTGCAACAGAGATGACTCTGTATTGTTTGACCCTAGTTCCACTTATTCATATGTTTCCTCGTATTTCGCTCATTTTCTGGATATCCTCCGCGAGTCTTTAGTGTCATTTGTTCATGTATCTACTCCCGTAGGTGATACTATTATTGTGGACCGCGTATATCGTTCATGTGTGGTGACTATTGGGAGACTGGAGACCAGAGTGGATCATTTGCTGCTTAGTATGGTCGATTTTGATGTGATATTAGGCATGGATTGGTTGTCTCCATGTCATGTTGTTCTAAATTATCACATTAAGACTGTGACGTTGGCGATGCCGGGGTTTCCGAGGGTTGAGTGGAGTGGTTCTATAGACTATGTACCCAGTAGAGTGATTTCATACTTGAAGGCTCAGCGGATAGTTAAGAAGGGTTGTCTATCCTATTTGGCTTTTGTGAGAGATGTTGGTGCAGAGACTCCTGCCATTGATTATGTTCCTGTGATGCGTGATTTTCTGGATGTGTTTCCTGCAAAACTGTCGGGCATGCCGCCTGAGAGGGATATTGATTGCAGTATTGATTTGGTGCTGGGCACTCAGCCCATTTCTATTCCACCGTATCATATGGCACCGGCAAAGTTGAAGGAGTTGAAAGAATAGCTTCAGGAACTCCTTGATAAGGGGTTTATTCGGCCTAGTGTGTCACTTTGGGGTGCACCGGTTCTATTTTGTGAAAAAGAAGGATGATTCTATGAGGATGTGCATTAATTACAGGTAGTTGAACAAGGTCACAGTCAAGAACAAGTATCCTTTTCCACGTATTGATGATCTATTTGACCAGCTTCAGGGAGCGAGGGTGTTCTACAAGATTGATTTGAAGTCAGGGTATCACCAATTGAAGATTCAGGATTCGGATATTCTTAAGACAGCTTTCAGGACCCGATATGGCCATTATGAGTTCCTTGTGATGTCCTTTGGCCTGACCAATGCCCCAGTAGTGTTCATGCATTTGATGAACAATGTGTTTCAACCCTATTTGGACTCGCTCGTTAATGTATTAATTGATGACATCCTAGTGTACTCTCGTAGCTAGGATGAGCATGCCCAGCATCTGAGGATTCTGTTACAGAGATTGCGGGAGGAGAAGCTTTATGCAAAGTTCTCCAAGTGTGAGTTTTGGCTCGGTTCATTGGCTTTCTTGGGGCATGTGGTGTCTAGTGAGGGTATTCAGGTGGATCCGAAGAAGATAGAGGCGGTGTAGAGTTGGTCCAGACCGTCCTTAGCCGCAGAGATCAGGAGCTTTCTTGGTTTGGCGGGCTATTAACGTCGTTTAGTGGAGGGTTTCTCATCGATTGCATCACCTTGACCAAATTGACCCAAAAGGGTATTCCATTCAGGTGGTCGAATAAGTGCGAGGAGAGCTTTCAGAAGCTAAAGACTACTTTGACCACGGATCTAGTTCTAGTTCTGCCATCAGCTTCAGGTTCTTACACCGTGTATTATGATGCCTCGCTGATAGGTATTGGATGTGTTCTGATGCAGGAGGGTAGAGTAATTGCTTATGATTCGCTCCAGTTGAAGACTCATGAGAATAACTATCATGTCCATAATCTTGAATTAGCAGCTATTGTTCACGCCTTAAAGATTTGGCGGCACTATTTGTATGGGGTTTATTGTGAGATCTATACTGATCACCGGAGTTTGCAGCATCTGTTCAAGCAGAAGGATCTTAATTTGCATCAGCGAATATGGTTGGAGCTTCTTAAGGACTATGATATCACTATTTTGTACCATCCTGGGAAGGCCAATATGGTGGTCGATGCTTTGAGTCATCGGGTGGAGAGTTGGGGGAGTTCAGCAAATCTTATAGTAGCGGAGAGACCTCTAGCATTGGATGTTCAGGCCTTAGCTAGCCAGTTTGTCAAATTGGATATTTCAGAGCCGAGTCAGGTATTGGCTTGTGTGGTCTCTAGGTCTTCCTTTTATGATCGTATTACGGAGCGTCAGTATGATGATCCCCATCTGCTCGTCCTTTAGGATAGGGTTCGGCGAGGTAATGCTAGGGATGTGACTATCGGTGATGATGGTGTGTTGAGGATGCAGGGCCGGATATGTGTGCCCAATGTTTATGGGCTTTGTGAGTTGATTCTTGAGGAGGCCCACAGCTCGCGGTATTCCATCCATCCGGATGTCGCGAAGATGTATCAAGATTTGAGACAACACTATTGGTGGAGGCGGATGAAGAAGGATATAGTTGGATTTGTGGCTCGGTGTCTCAGCAGTCAGCAGGTTAAGTATGAGCATCAGAGATCGGGTGGTTTGCTTCAGAGGTTAGAGATCCCAGACTGGAAGTGGGAGCGGATCACCATGGATTTTGTAGTTGGGCTCCTACGGACATCGAGGAAGTTCGATGCTATTTGGGTGATTATGGATCGGTTGACCAAGTTCGCGCACTTCATTCCAGTGGGTACTACTTACTCTTCAGAGAGGTTAGCAGGGATTTACATCCGAGTGATTGTTCGCCTTCATGGTGTCCCAGTTTCCATCATTTCAGATAGAGGCACACAGTTCACATCGCAATTTTGGAGGGCAATGCAACGAGTGTTGGGTACTCAGGTTGAGTTGAGCGTAGCCTTTCACCCTCAGACGGATGGACAGTCCGAGTGCACTATCCAAATATTGGAGGACATGTTACGCGCTTGTTTCATTGATTTTGGGGGTTCATGGGACCAGTTTCTGCCGCTCGCGGAGTTTGCATATAACAACATTTATCAGTCGAGCATTCAGGAGCGGGTGAGGCTAGGCTCTTAGGTACAAACTTGGTCCAGGATGCATTAGACAAGGTGAAATTGATTCAGGAGCGGCTTCGCATGGTGCAGTCTAGGCAGAAGAGCTATGCAGACAGGAAGGTCCGTGATGTGTCTTTCATGGTTGGGGAGAAGGTTCTGCTAAAGGTATCACCCATGAAGGGTGTTATGAGGTTTGGGAAGAAGGGCAAGCTGAGCCCCCGATTCACTGAGCCTTTTGAGGTGCTTCAAATGATAGGGGGTGGCTTACAAGCTTGCCTTGCCACCTAGCTTGTCGAGTGTGCACCCAGTATTTTATGTTTCTATGCTCCGGAAGTATATTGGCGATCCGCCCCATGTTTTGGATTTCAGCACGGTTTAGTTGGATGGTGATATGACTTATTATGTGGAGCCGGTGGCCATTTTGGAGCGGCAGGTTCGGAAGTTGAGGTCAAAGGATATAACTTCAGTGAAGGTTTAGTGGAGAGGTAAGCCTGTGGAGGAGGCCACTTGGGAGACCGAGCGGGAGATGCGGAGCAGATATCCACACCTATTTGAGAATCCAGGTATGTTTCTAGACCCATTCGAGGACGAACATTTGTTTAAGAGGGGGAGGATGTAACGACCCGGCCAGTCGTTTCGAGAATTATAGCCTCGTTTCCCCTCTTTCTGCTTCTTTTGTGCTTTACAGCTGTATTATGTCTAACTGGGTTGGTTGGTTCGGGTCCGGAGTATTTTTGGAGTGAATTGAGACACTTAGTCTCTTAATTGGAAGCTTTAGTTGGAAAAATCTATCGGATGTCGACTTATGTGTAAACAACCTTGAATTTTAAATTTTATGATTCCGTTAGCTCCGTTAGGTGATTTTGTACTTAGGAGCATGTTCGGAATGTGATTTTGAGGTCCGTAGTAGAATTAGGCTTGAATTGGCGAAAGTAGGAATTTTGGCAATTTTGGCCGGCAGTGGAAATTTTTATATCGGGGTCGTATTGGATTTTAGGAAGTTGGAGTAGGCTCGTGGTGTCATTCTTGACTTGTATATAAAATTTGAGGTCATTCAAACATGATTTGATGTGTTTCGACGTCGTTTGTAGAATTTGGAAGTTTAGAAGTTCTTAGGCTTGAATTTGAGTGTAATTTGATGTTTTGAGTGATTCAAAAGTTTGACTAAGTTCGGATGGGGTTGTAGGACTTGTTGGTATGTTTGGTTGAGGTCACAAGGGCCTCGGGGTGATTTCGGGTGGTTATCGGATTGTTTGGAGTTGGAGAAGTGCAGCTGAAGCTGCTGCTACTGGTGTGACCGCACCTGCGGAAGAGGAACAGCAGGTGCGAGGCCGCAGAAGCGAAGGATGAGTCGCAGGTGAGGCTAAGGAAGGCCTGGGCAGAGGACGTAGGTGCGATGGCATTCCCGCACCTGCGGTAGTCGCATAAGCACGTATAGGGTCGCAGGTGCGCGTTTGGAATGTCTATGCGGTGAGGGTTCTGCACCTGTGACAATCGAAGATGCGGTCAGGTGATCGCAAGAGCTGAGGCAGATTTTAAATGATTTTCCATAGAAGTGGATCTTGGTCCGTAGATGCGGCTCTGCAGATGCGGAATTGGTACCGCATGTGCGACTTTACTGGGGAGAAGCTACAAATAGAGGACTTCGGGAGTTTTCTCCATTTTCACATTTTGGAACTCGGACTTTGGAGGTTTTGAGGAGATTTTCGAAGGGGATTCGAGGTTTATAACTGAGGTAAGTTTCTTGAGCCTAATTATCTTTAGTAATGGTGTTTTCCCATTGATTTTACACCTAATTAATAAGGTTTTGAAGTGAAAATTGGGGGATTAGGGCTTGGGGATTGGAGAATGAACTTTGGGGTTTTGGAGGGGCATTTGAGGTCAGATTTTGGTAAATTTGGTATGGCTAGACTCGTAAGTGAATAAGCTTTGGGGTTTTGCGACTTTTGTCAGATTTCGAGATGTGAGCCCAGGGGTAGAGATTTCGACATTTGGAGCCTTATTTGAGAGGCAAAGGAATTTCGGAGTAGAGATTTGCTCGGTTTGAGTTAAGAAATGCTTTCAAACTTGGTCTTGAGGGTTCGAAACCCCAAATTTGCTTGTTATGTGATTGGAAATGAAGTGGCGCGCATGACAAGTCATGGGCGTGCAGGCATGCACCATAAGAACTGTGACCTGGTTGGCTCCATGGCACCGTATAGTGACTCTATCTTGTAGATGATCATGTTTTCACTATGTGACAAAGCAGTTGAGTAGTCGATCATATTAGATATCATGTTTAGGATTATTGCCGGTATTGTGGAGACCCAAGTGGTCATTTCTTGCTGTCACTTCACTATTTTTACTGATATTTTATACTCAGTCATGTACATGCATTTTATGTCATATACCAGTCTCAGTTGCTATCGATTGTATCATCATTTTACTCTTTCGAGCTAGTTTCCATGATATTTTGATCCCATGAGTGAGACTAGAGAGGTTGATACTAAGTGAGACCGTGAGCCGATTACGAGTGACAGATATGGGATCGAGTTGCATGCCGCAGCGAATGTATTGATGTTATGATAGCGCTTGGGTTGTAGGAGCCCCTCCGGAATCTATAACACACCCCTAGTGAGCGCGGTTGATATTATTGAGGGATGGATCTTCCCTGAAAATGGACCTTATCCGGAGCACATGTTACCTAGAGATGGATCTTTTCTATAGGGCTGGATTAGCCCTTTTTCTGTTGGTACTGGGTGACCTATGGTCAGCGTCGTGTATATATTCCGAGATGGATCTTCCCTGGACCTTATGGGCCATATACAGTACCGAGTGGTTGAGATATCGAGAGTGTGAGCACTTGAGGCTGACAGCATGGTGCATCACTTACAGTATGTGCATTGGCATTGTAGTGACACTAGAGTCATATTCATTACTCTGTACGGATCTGCTTTATTTTTCCAGCTATTAATTGCCTAATTGATTTAAGAGCATGTTTACCTTTCTGTACAGTTAGTTTTATGTTATTTGCACCCGTTGAGTTCGTCACTATCTTCAATCCACAGTTTGGACTTGTTACTTACTGAGTTGGTGTACTCACGTTACTCCCTGCACCTTGTGTGCAAATCCAGGCATTTCTGGTCATAGCGGCGGTTGTTGATTTAGGCATTGGAGTCTGGAACTATCGAGGTAGCTGCATGGCGTTCGCGGACCTTGATTTCCCTACCTTAGTTTATCTGTATTTGAGTTTATTTCTCTAGATACTATTGTGGATTTTGTTCCGGTTATTAGACGCTCATGTACTCAGTGACGCCCCGACTTTTGGGATGATTGTATCGTGTTTTGGATAAATTCTGTTTTCAAAAAGGTTCTTATTTAAATGTTAAATCTTTCTGTTGTTATTTTAAAAGGTGTTTTACTGTATTAGAAATGTTGTATTTAGGCTTGCCTAGTTCTACGATAGGCACCATCACGACAGGTTAGGTTTTGGGTCGTGACAGCACACCTACTAGATGTTTCAAGTCTCACTTAACAACATCAAAATCACAAATTGCACTTCAGATAGACTTAATGACGTTATTGAAGTTTCAAAATCACAAAAGCCTTGAAGATTGTACTCGTAAATCAATAAATTACGAGTACAATGGCAAAGAAATGATGAATGAATTAATTAGTAGAAATGGAAAACCACTACTTTATTTGTCTTTCCCTAAATATTTTCTATTTTTGCATCCTTTGGTCCATCTTCAAGGCTTCAAATTCTTCAATCTCTCGAGTTTCTCTGAGAAAATCGTAGAGAATAACGTATTAGAAAATGGAAGAATAATCAACAACTATATGTTTGAATTAAAGAAAAAAATGTGAAGGATTGAAGAAAGAACTGTACAAGTAATAAAAACTAAGTTTTATTAAGACGTTCAATGTGGTGAAGGTAAAAAAATATATTTATACAATCATGCATTTATAAGGTAATTAGTTATTTTTTTATGATAAACATTAATGTGATAACATGGTAAAAATCGGTTTTAGTTTTATATACGAATAATACAAAAGATAAATTTATACAATCGAGATATTTATATGGTAATTACTATTTATAAATTCCTCTGATAAACATTAATATATATATAATCTAATATCTCTACCGAAAAAAGTACGAATTTCTAATAGTTATATCCTTGGAAATTGATTTGTTGTGAAGGAATTTTCATCGACTCTGTTTCACCAAGAAGCCAACTTCGACGAAAATAGTTTAAAAATAAAATGGAAGATATATTTAAATTATTTGTCGATAGTCCAACAATATATTTAGCCTTTTTTTGATCTTTTTTTGTAGTGATCTACTAGCACGTGTTAAAGTTACACTGTTAGTGTATATACCTTTTAGCAACTTGGCGTTGCAGCCGCTGTCACACTTCATCTCACAATGAGTGTATCCAAGACCTTGAGCAATACATGTCTTTTCACATATGTTGAAGCAAGTTGTGTATTCAGCATTAGTCTTTAGAACAGCTTCTTTAAACATTTCTGCGTTACTTTTTTCTTGTTCATGAGCCTTGGAAACATGCACAGATGATGATAGCATAACCATGCACACAAGAAACACTGCAACAAGCTTCTTTGATGATTCCATTTTTTTTTTTTTTTTTGACGTTTCGCTACTCGCTTTTCGCTTGATATTACTTTTTTTTAATGTGCTTGTTGCTTTGTGTTTCTTTTTTGGGACGATTTGGTTATGCTATTGATTATGCTATTTATAGGTGTATTTTGAAACTTTTTGTTGGAGATTTGCCTTAAAAGTTGGATGATTTCCTGTTTTGTATGATTTTTCTTGGTTGTGCTTGTGTTAAATTAAGGTTAAATTACTAACTGAAAATATGAAGCCATGTGATCCGTTCTTCCACATACTTTCTCTTTGGTACAAAATCAAGAAATGAATTTTCACCTCTAAAAAACGTAATGGAAGTACATAATTTTATTATTACCAACAAGTTCACTACCTAAGCGCTTAGTCACCAATGACAATGGTTTATATCAACATTTAAAACCAAACGTACGCACTCTTCATACCTTTTCTCAAGTTTTAAACTCATGTCAAGATCATTTAAAATATTCATGTGGCTCTTTCTAACGTCCTCGCCTCAAAACTTGACTCTAATACGTTCCACGCTATGACTCACTCTTTGTTCCAACTCAAAAATCAAGGTCTCACCAAATCATATGCCCTCACCAACAAACCATAAAATTGTAATGACCCGACTTGTCGTTTTAAGAATTTACGCCCCGTTCAGTGACTTAAGGTCTTGAACAGCCTTGCAATATGTATTATGACCCGCGTGTGTGGTCGAGTTTGATTTACGAATGATTCGAAGAGATTTGGGATACTTAGTCCCTGAGATGGAAGCTTAAGTCTTAGAATTTTTACTGTAGTTAGAACTGTGTGAAGACGACTCCGGAATAGAATTTTGATGATGTCAATAGCTCCTTATGGTGATTATGGACTTAGGAGCGTGTCCGAAAAATTATTTGGAGGTCCGTAGAGGAATTTGGCTTGAAATGGCGAAAAATAAATTTTTGGGAAGTTTGACCGGGGGTTGACTTTTTGATATCGGGGTCGAAATCCGATTCTATAAATTGGAATAGCTTCGTTATATCAATTATGACTTGTGTGCAAAATTTGAAGTCATTCCAGATTGATTTGATGTGTTCCAGATTGATTTGATGTGTTTCGGTACAAGATATAGAATTTAAAATTTTAAAGTTCATTAGGCTTGAATTGGGGGTATGATTCGTGACTTTGATGTTGTTTGATGTGATTTGAGGCCTCGAGCAGGTTCGTATTATGTATTTGGACTGGTTGGTACGATTGGACCGGGTCCTGGGTCCCGGGGGGGCTCGGGTTTGATTCGGGGTGGTTCCGGACCAAGTTTGGGTGTTTTGATGCTGCTGGTTGCTGGTTCTGGTGTTGTTCTTCGCGTTCGTGAGGAGCCTCTCGCGTTCGCGAGGAAGGATTTTGTTGTTAGGACATTGTTCTTCACGTTCGCGAAGAGTTTCTCGCGTTCGCGAAGAAGAAAATTTTGTTGTTCGTCGTCTGACTTTAGAGGCTCATATCTCGCAATCTATAAGGGATTTGGAGATGATCCAAAAATAAAAGTTGTAGCCCTTTGTGTCTAGTTTTCAGAAAGGTAAATCATTTATTATTTTGAATTGTGTACAAAATGTTATGGTGGATATACTATAGGCTGTTTGGGATGAGTTTGGAAATCTCTGGTGCACAGGGCTGACTTTGGAAGCTTATAACTTGTAATCTATAAGGAATTGGGAGATAAGCAACAAATTAAAGTTATAGCCCTTGGAGTCGAGTTTTCAGAAAGTCAAACCATTCGTCATTTGGAGTTTTGTACAAAAATGTTATGACCATTATACTAATGGCTGTTTGAGAAGAGTTTGAAAATGACTTTTGAAGAATTTGTTCTTCGCGAACGCGAAGAACAAACCCCTGGGCAGCAGAATAAAGTCCAAATTCGTGTCATTCTTCCATTTTTGGACCACGGAAGCTCGGGTGAGGCGATTGTTTGAGAATTTTTCAAGAAAAATATTGGGGTAAGAATTCCTAACTTGATTTTGGTTAAATTACATGAATCTATTATTGTTTTTATCACTAAATTAGTGAATTGGGTTGAAATATTTAGAAAACCCTCTTGGTTTAAATTTAAGATTTGGAAGTCGATTTGTTATTGGAATTCGATAAAATTGGTATGGTTGAACTCGTATCGGAATGGGTGTTCGGATTACATGAAAATTATCTCGGGTTCCAATAGGCGGGTCCCGCGTTGACTTTTATTGACTTTTTGAAATAAAATTTTAAGTTGACGTAATATTATCCGAAATTATTTCCGATGAATTTTAATGAAGTTATACAATTAATTTGAATAGATTTGAGCTGTCTGGAGATCAATTCAAGCAAGAAGGATATTTTGAAATATCGGGATAACTTCAAAAAGGTAAGTGTCTTGCTTAACCTCGAGTGGGGGAAATTTCCCTTAGGCATTGAGTCTTATGTGCAACTTGGGTAATTGAAAACATGTACGCGAGGTGATGAGTACGTACTTGGTTTATATGTGCAAAATTTATTGAGTTAAAGTCCTGAGCATATTGTGTAGTAAATTGAATAATTGTTGGCATATATTTTATCATCTACTTGTCGTGCCTAAACCCTTGTTGTTGACTCTGTTGTTATATGACAATGTGATGTGATTGTTATTTGATTATTTATGAAATTTCGTGAATTTGCTGGTTTGATAATTATTGGAATTTAATTTTATTTTAGATTTTTCCTCTGCAAATAATTAATTAAATGAGCTTAAGAAGAGGTGTTTATATAATTATTGAAAATTTGATCTTTTATGAAGACTTTGCTTTATGTTGAGTCATTTCTATCTCTATTGATTATTTTTGGGTATTGTACACATTGTGTGGAGCATTTGACTATTTGCTGTGAAATTAATTGACTTGGTTGTAGCTTTGAAATTTGGTTGTGACCATTGGGAAAATTGTGATATGAATTAATTTTTGTTATGTTGTTGTGATAATTTTCCGTGTAAATTATTGTGTTGTGTGAGTTAATTTTTTACGGAGATAAGGGTGGCATTTCACCGTTAATATTATGTGGTTATAAGGGTGGCATTTCACTATTGTATTTGTTGGCTATTGATATTGTCTGGGCGGAGCGATAAGAGTGGCAATAGGAGCGATAAGAGTGACAATAGGAGCGATAAGGGTGACAATAGGAGCGATAAGGGTGGATATTGATATTGTCTGAGCGGAGCGATAAGAGTGGCTATAGGAGCGATAAGGGTGGCAATAGGAGCGATAAGGGTGGCTATTGTTAGGGACGATATGTGATGATGTGGGGTTGTGGTGTTGAAAATTTTCATGTGATGTTGTGATTTTCTTCTGTTTATCTTTATACCTTGTGCAACTTGTCTTGTAGTTAGTAAAATGATAATAATCTGATTTTGTTGAAATTGGGATCCTGTGGCTATTGCCAGGCGGTTTATAAAATGAAATGTGGGCACGAGGTGCGGTGAATTGTGATATTAAATGGGGATATTGGCACGTGAATTGTCTGTACAGTTGTGATATAAAATGTGGGAACGAGGTGCTGTGATGAAATGATAATGGTATTTGGCACGTGAATTGTCCGTCCAGTTGTGATATGAAATGAGGGCACGAGGTGCCGGGCAAATATGATGATTTAATTATGAGTACGAGGTGCCGTGGAAATATGAAAATGGGCTGAGACCTGTATTTTGATGATTTTAAAATGAGGTGTCACATGGTGACTTTTTAATTGAAAGAATTATATTCAAAATATTTATTTGAAAGGATTTTTACTTAGAAAGTATCATATAAAAGAATTGTATTTTGAAAGATATTTCTTTGAGGAAATTGTATTTGAAAAGATTTATTGAAAGAATTATATTTGAAAGAGAGTTATCTGGAAGAACTATGTGAAAGACATTTATTTGAAGGGCTTGATTTAATTGGGTATAATTGTGTTTATTAATTATTGAGTGATATTAATGATGTTCTTATTGTCTGTTGTGCATATCACTGGTTGTTTTATCCTGCCTTTATTATTATTTGTTTCCTATTATTTTGTATATTATATTGCACAGGTTATTAGACTAGTGAGTGTCTTGACTGTACCTCGTCTCTACCCCATTGAGGTTAGTCTTGATACTTACTGGACACCACTGTGGTGTGCTCACTCTACACTTCGGCACATTTTTGTGCAGAGCCAGGTATTGAAGATATCGGACTTAAGCAGAGTTAAAGCGCGATCATAAGGATTCAAGGTAGAGCTGCTTGGCCGTCGCAGTCCCTTGGAGTCTTTTCATTTTATTGTACTGTTAATTTGTAATCAAACAGTATTGTATATTCGGTTTTCGTGATCATTTCATGTATTCAGTTAGAGTTCATGACTCAGTACTATCAGTCTTGACAGGTTGTGTATTGTAATTATTTCTGCTGTTAGATTTAAAAAACAAAATGGCTTCAAAATGTAATAGAAATCGTCTTACCTAGTCTTAGAGACTAGGTGCCATCACGACGCCTGTGGTGGGATTTTGGGTCGTGACAAGTTGGTATCAGAGCTCTAGGTTCATAGGTTCTACGAGTCACGAACGAGTCTAGTAGAGTCGTGCGGATCGGTACGGAGACGTCTGTACTTATCTTCGAGAGGCTACAAAACTGTTAGAAAATTTCCATTTCTTTCATTCCTGTTATGAGGAATTTGTTGAATTTGGAATTTGAACCTTGTATCTCCATTCTCTCACAGATGGTGAGGATACATGCTACTAGGTTAGCTGAGCAAGCATCCGCACATACTACTAGGGCTGCAAGAAGCTGGGGCCGAGGAAGGGCACGTGTTACGACTAGAGCACCTATCAGAACAACAGTTGAGGTGCCACCAGTAGCTCTAGTTGGGGGACAGGTATCAGAAGCACCTGTTGTTACCCCCGGACTTCAGGAGACTTTGGCACAGTTCCTGAATATGTTTGGTACATTAACTCAGGTGGGATTGATCTTTGTTGCACCAAACATTCCGTAGATTGGGGGAGTAGCTCAGACTCCTATCACAACTCCAGAGCAGCAGGTTCACATTGGTTAGGTTCCTGGTGTAGTACCGGTACAACCTGTTATTTCGGTTCGGCCTGAGGTCGGGCCCGAGGCATCAGAAGAAGAATAAAAGAGACTTGAAAGGTTTAAGAGGTATAGTCCACCAACTTTCAGTGGCACAGCTATAGAGGATGCCCAAGAATTTCTAGAAAATTGTCACCGTATTCTCCGCACCATGGGTATTGTGGAGGTGAGCGGAGTTGCCTTTACTATATTTTAACTGCCAGGCGTAGCGTATCGGTGGTGGCAAATCTATGAAGAAGGTAGACCAGCCGATGCAACACCACCAACTTGGGCTCAATTTTCGAAAATATTCTTGAAAGAGTTTGTTCCCTAGATTCTCAGAGATGCGCGGCGCACAGAGTTTGAACGGTTGCGTCAGGGCACTATGACAGTGTCAGAATATGCCATCAGGTTCAGTGAGTTAGCCCGTCATGCACCTATCTTGGTTCCTATAATCAGAGAGCGGGTCCGCAGATTCATTAAGGGGCTCGATTATGATATTAAAATATGCATGGCTCGAGAATTGCAAACTGATGCTTCATTTCAGCGAGTAGTGGAGATTGCAAGGAAGATTGAGGGTGTTTTAGGCAAGGAAAGGGAGTCTAAGGAGGCCAAAAAGTCTCAAAAATCTGGAGGGTTCAGTGGATTTTACTCTTCAGATAGAACCCATTATAGCAGAGGCTCGAGCAGTCGGTCAGCTCAGTCTGCACATCAGATTACTTGGGGTGCTCCAATTTATAGTGCACCACCGATACGAGATTCTTATAGTGGTTATTCTAGTTATCCGGCACAGACTTAGTACGAGCAGCCGCGACCTCAGAGAGGTTGTTATGAGTGTAGTGATACTAGGCATATCATGAGAGATTGTCCCAGACTTGGGAGGGGTGGATTTCATCAGAACACTCCAGCTACAAGCTTTATTCCAATTGATACTCCACGTGCACAGTTAGCTAGATGTGGAGGACGGGCGGGTAGTGGGCGCCTAAGAGGTGGAGGCCCGACCCGTTGATTTAATCACTATGATTTGGCTGAGGCCAATACACCAGATGATGGCGTTACACGTGCGATCCTGATTTTTATTATATAAGGATATTTTCCTTAATTTGATTCGGTTCTGAATATTGAGGTGAATCATCTTATTATGCTCCACTTATGGGTGAGCTTCGTAAATTTGTGACCCACTTATATGTGTATCCTTGTTGGGAGATTTAGAGATGTGAGCCTGTGTCTGTCATTTTATTTTTGTGCACCATTGAGGGCTATAAGTCCAAAAGCAAAATTTTATTATTCGATACAGTGGGTTTAATGTGTTTCGTAATAATTAATTTCAATTTTTATGAATTATACGCCCTACTGGTATGAGGGTTCATTATATGTTATGAAAATTGTTTATGAAATATATTTAAAAGAAGAAAGAAAGGAAATTGAAAATTTTAGTTGGCACAATGTGCAAAATACTTGTGACTCAGAGTTGAGGACTAGATCCTCGAATTTTATATATGATGTGAAATATTTAAACCGGGCTGCAAGTTGCGATGGAAGTTATATAAGGACGAGGTCCTTGTGGTGAAATGTTTATGAATTTAAAATTCTCCCTTGTGAAATTTAATTTGTGCAATAATATTAATAGGGAGTCATGCCTGTTAGGCTTATTTGATAATGCTTGTATATTTTCTGTTCATATTCATCCATTTTTGTGCTGTAAATATTGAGTTTTAGCCTATGAGGTGAGTGCCCAAGTGGCGTTAAATGTGACTCATTAATCCGAGTAAGTAATCATGAGGTCTTCATGCCTCACGTTATGTTGTCAGTGTTGTGAAAATTCGAAACGAGGTGATGATTAATATGATATTAATTGATGATGTTGGAATTAATTATGAACAGCTTTTAAGACCAGAGATGTGGTGATGAGCATACATATGATGTGCTTCATGTCCTGATATCATTATGATCAGGCAATGCTGAGATTAATGTTATTGATATATACCCTACGGTATTTTGTTGGATTTTGGATATGTTGTTAGGAGTTGTTTGGGTGTTACTCTGGCAGGTGGATAGGCCCAATCCCTGCCGAAATTTCTGAAAAAATTGGGAGTTAATAAAATTTGGAGGATTGAAAATTTGCAAAAGAGGATATATATATGTTATGTGTTTGATGTCGAATGATCCTAAGCGGGGAATAATATAGCACCCCAGAAAAAAGTTTTAGTTACTTCAACACTATTGAGGAAATTTATATGTGCATAGGCACGAGTTGCTATAGCCAGTTGAGACTAATGTTGTGCGTTGTTGTGAGAATTCAGGCATTTTTGGAAATGATTGGAGAGTTAGGGATTTTGCTTTAAAGCTTATAAGAATGGAGAAAAGAAATAATCTCAATTGAGATGGTGTTGTCGGACCCGTGTTAAATTGCGGCAATGTAAAATCACTCACAAGTATGTGTGCAAGAATATACTCAGTAATTTAAAGTCCTCAGAAAGATTCTTAGCATGTTCGAGGACGAACGTTTGTTTAAGAGGTAGAGAATGTAACGACCCGACTTGTCGTTTTAAGAATTTACGCCCCGTTCAGTGACTTAAGGTCTTGAGCAGCCTCGCAATATATATTATGACCCGCGTGTGTGGTCGAGTTTGATTTATGGATGATTCGAAGATATTTGGGACACTTAGTCCCTGAGATGGAAATTTAAGTCTTAGAATATTTACTGTAATCGGAGCTGTGTGAAGACGACTCTGGAATAGAATATTGATGATGTCAATAGCTCTGTATGGTGATTATGGACTTAGGAGCGTGTCCGAAAAATTATTTGGAGGTCAGTAAAGGAATTTGGCTTGAAATGGCGAAAATGAATTTTTGGGAAGTTTGACCGGGGTTGACTTTTTGTTATGGGGGCCGAAATCCAATTCTGAAAATTGGAATAGCTTCGTTATGTCAATTATGACTTGTGTGCAAAATTTGAAGTCATTCCAGATTGATTTGATGTGTTTCGGCACAAGATATAGAATTTGAAATTTCAAAGTTCATTAGGCTTGAATTGGGGTATGATTCGTAACTTTGATGTTGTTTTATGTGATTTGAGGCCTCGAGCAGGTTCGTGTTATGTATTGGGACTGGTTGGTACGATTGGACGGGGTCCCGGGGGCCTCGGGTTTGATTTTGGGTGGTTTCGGACCAAGTTTGGGTGTATTGATGCTGCTGGTTGCTGGTTCTGGTGTTGTTTTCCGCGTTTGCGAGGAGCCTCTCGCATTCGCGAAGAAGGATTTTGTTGTTAGGACTTTGTTCTTCGTGTTCGCGAAGAGTTTCTCGCGTTCGCGAAGAAGGAAATTTTGTTGTTCGTCGTCTGACTTTAGAGGCTCATATCTCGCAATCTATAAAGAATTTGGAGATGATCCAAAAATAAAAGTTGTAGCCCTTTGTGTCTAGTATTCAGAAAAGTAAACTATTTGTTATTTGGAGTTATGTACAAAAGGTTATGGTGGATACACTATAGGATGTCCGGGAAGAGTTTGGAAATCTCTGTTGCATAGGGCTGACTTTGAAAGCTTATATCTTGTAATCTATAAGGTATTGGGAGATAAGCAACAAATTAAGGTTATAGCCCTTGGAGTCGAGTTTTCAGAAAGTCAAACCATTCATCATTTGGAGTTTTGTACAAAAATGTTATGACCATTATACTAAAGGCTGTCTGAGAAGTGTTTGAAAATGACTTTTGAAGAATTTGTTCTTCGCGAAAGCGAAGAACAAACCCCTGGGCAGCATAATAAAGTCCAAATTCGTGTCATTCTTCCATTTTTGGACCAAGGAAGCTCGGGTGAGGTGATCTTTCGAGAGTTTTTCAAGGAAAACATTGGGGTAAGAATTCCTAACTTGATTTTGGTTAAATTACATGAATCTATTGTTGTTTTTATCACTAAATTAGTGAATTGGGTTGAAACATTTAGAAAACCCTCTTGGTTTAAATTTAAGATTTGGAGGTCGATTTGTTATTGGAATTCGATAAAATTGGTATGGTTGAACTCGTATCGGAATGGGTGTTCGGATTTCATGAAAATTATCTTGGGTTCCAAGAGGCGGGTTACGTGTTGACTTTTATTGACTTTTTGGAATAAAATTTTAAGTTGACGTACTACTATCCGGAATTGTTTTCGATGAATTTTAATGAAGTTTTACAATTAATTTGAATAGATTTGAGCTGTACGGAGGTCAATTCTAGCAAGAAGGCTATTTTGGAATATCGACATAACTTCAAAAAGGTAAGTGTCTTGCTTAACCTCGAGTGGGGGAAATTCCCCTTAGGTAGTGAGTCTTATGTGCAACTTGGGTAATTGAAAACCATGTACGCGAGGTGACGAGTAAGTACTTGGTTTATATGTGTAAAATTTATTGAGTTAAAGTCTTGAGCATATTGTGTAGTAAATTGGATAATTGTTGGCATATATTTTATCATCTACTTGTCGTGCCTAAACCCTTGTTGTTGACTCTGTTGTTATATGAAAATGTGATGTGATTGTTATTTGGTTATTTATGAAATTTCGTGAATTTGCTGGCTTGATAATTATTGGAATTTAATTTTATTTTAGATTTTTCCCTCTGCAAATAATTAATCAAATGAGCTTAAGAAGAGTTGTTTATATAATTATTGAAAATTTGATCTTTTATGAAGAGTTTGCTTTATGTTGAGTCATTTCTATCTCTATTGATTATTTTTGGGTGTTGTACACATTGTGTGGAGCATTTGACTATTTGCTGTGAAATTAATTGACT
The DNA here is from genome assembly GCF_000715075.1 of Nicotiana tabacum. Lineage (NCBI taxonomy): Eukaryota > Viridiplantae > Streptophyta > Magnoliopsida > Solanales > Solanaceae > Nicotiana > Nicotiana tabacum. The sequence goes on from NC_134096.1 coordinate 4,957,545, forward strand.
TGGTTGTAGCTTTAAAATTTGGTTGTGGCCATTGGGCAAATTGTGATATGAATTGATTTTTGTTATATTGTTGCGATAATTTCCCATATAAATTGTTGTGTTGTGTGAATTGTTATTTTGGGGAGATAAGGGTGGCATTTCACCGTTAATATTATGTGGTTATAAGGGTGGCATTTCATGTGATGTTGTGATTTTCTTCTGTTTATTTTTATACCTTGTGCAACTTGTCTTGTTGTTAGTAAATTGATAATAATCTGAATTTGTTGAAATTGGGAGCCTGTGGCTATTGCCAGACGGTTTATAAAATGAAATGTGGGCACGAGGTGCCGTGAATTGTGATATGAAATGGGAATATTCGCATGTGAATTGTCCGTGCAGTTGTGATATAAAATGTGGACACGAGTTGCTGTGATGAAATGATAATGATATTTGGCACGTGAATTGTCCGTGCAGTTGTGATATGAAATGAGGGCACGAGGTGCCGGGCAAATATGATGATTTAATTATGGGCACGAGGTGCCATGGAAATATGAAAATGGGCTGAGACCCGTATTTACGAAAAATATAAAAATGGGCTGAGACCCGTATTTTGATGATTTTGTAATGAGGTGTCACATGGTGACTTTTTAATTGAAAAAATTATATTCAAAATATTTATTTGAAAGGATTTTTACTTAGAAAGTATCATATTTGAAAAATAATTATTTGAGAGAATTATATTTGAAAGAGAGTTATCTGGAAGAACTATGTGAAAGACATTTATTTGAAGGGCTTGATTTAATTGGGTGTAATTGTGTTTATTAATTGTTGAGTGATATTAATGGTGTTCTTGTTGTCTGTTGTGCATATCACTGATTGTTTTATCCTGCCTTTATTATTATTATTTATTTTCTATTATTTTGTATATTATATTGCACAGGTTATTAGACTAGTGAGTGTCTTGACTGTACCTCATCTCTACTCTATTGAGGTTAGTCTTGATACTTACTGGGTACCGCTGTGGTGTACTCACTCTACACTTCTGCACATTTTTGTGCAAGGCCAGGTACTGAAAATATTGGACTTGAGCAGAGTTAAAGCGCGATCATAAGAATTCAAGGTAGAGCTGCTTGGCCGTCACAGTCCCTTGGAGTCTTTTCATTTCATTGTACTGTTAATTTGTAATCAAACAATATTGTATATTCGGTCCTCGTGATCATTCCATGTATTCAGTTAGAGTTTGTGACTCAGTACTACCAGTCTTGGGAGGTTCTGTATTGTAATTATTTTCGCTGTTAGATTTTAAAAAAAATGGCTTCAAAATGTAATAGAAATCGGCTTACCTAGTCTTAGAGACTAGGTGCCATCACGACTCCTGTGGTGGGATTTTGGATCATGACAAAAATTGTCCACACACTCAAATATAAGTTCCAGTATATTTTAAGGACTCTCATATCGAAAGAATTTGCTCACTCTCACAAATAAACTCTTATGCCACCCAAAGCTCGGTCCATAGGCTTTTCCGTAGTGTAAGTCTCAACTAATTTAAGCTCGCAAAGTCTAGGATCAAGTAGGACTTTATAGATTGTAATGTAGGCTAAGGAAACAAGTAAAATATATTTGAGAAAGTAGTGACTAACCCTCCTAAGTACTTTAATACACTACACTTCACTTTTAAGCAACTTCTTGTCATGACCGCTTTAATGTCATGCCATGAAACCATACACATTTAGGCCCTTCTTCATTAAGCACATCAACATATCGATACTTACTAGCCCAGACACAGATATGGGATGTGTTATTCATTTTTTTCTCTTTTTTACTTTTTTCGCTCTCCTTAATTTGGTATTTTTGGCTAGTACCTTTTGTTGTTTATTCAAACATGCGCCTTTTCAGCTTTACTATGGTTCCACTTAAAAATTATGCAATCTCATTCTTTACTCTTCAAGATACTTAAGTGTTGTCGGTGGTAAAGGTTCGAAAAGATTTGATTAAGAACAAAGGGGATTCGTCTTGCAATGTGGCTTCCAAAGAAAAGGTCTACATACTCAAAATGGTTGACTACAATAATATTAGCACTAGTAGGTAAATAGGCTAAATGGTCAATCAAAAAAAACCTATATCACTTCCCAAACTTACAAGACTTAATCATTTCACTTCGACTCACACACGGGGCCTGTTCTAGACTAACAAGGATGGCCCAAAGTACACCAAAATCTTACCTCACACAATACACATGACTCATTTTTCAAGTTAAAGAAACTAGCACACTCATCATAAAATATAAGCACACGAAAATTAATAACAAAAGTCAAAAGATAAGCCTCGGCATCAAAAGAAAGGCACACATATTTTCAAGGCATGTAATTACAAAGACCATGAAGAAAGTACTTAGTTCAAATGCTCCATACCTATCCCCGATATAAAACATGTCAAAATGCATAGATACTTAAGTTCTCCCCAATCCATTATAAGTTCAAAAGAAAATAAAAGTTTTTTTTTGTATTTTTCTGTAGACTTTAAGCCCTCAAGAAAACTGTCAAGGAATTCTATCGATGCGAATAGTTCAAATCATTTTGAAAATCCTACCTACAAGAAATAACACTACTGCCTAGTTCAAAGAGTCATCCCTTAGAAAAGAACCGTGGCTATAAGAAAAACCAAGAGGGATTATTTTTACCTTTTTTTAAATATTTTTTAACACATATAAAATAACACAACTTAAATAGCATAGCAATACCCAAACAGTCTCTTCACCCCACACTTAAAATTGTATATTTTTCCCAATGCACACCCATAAATATAAGAGGATAAAAGATACTCTCTGGTAGGCCAATGGTCGAAGCGTTAGTAGCTCATGGGGTACTCAAACTTCTCCTACAATTTTGTTTTTATACGGGTACCCTACACTTAGTTCTAACCATCTCACTTGCTTCCTTTTGCTTCAACACAATGACTTTGCTTCTTATGCTCTTACTCCTACAAAGGTAAGAGGCAACTATGCACCACTTGGAGTCATTCCCAGGTTCTTTGTTCCTAGTTACTTCACAAGTAAAAGGAAAATTATCATAATAAGGGGTGGGGTGGAGGATAATATATATAAGCAAAACCATAAAAGTGATCATCTTGACAACCACAAACATCACATACATTCCACATATAAGATTTAGTTGGTGCACATAACTCCATATCGAAAATATTTTGACAATTTCACCACAAGTGGTTTCGTCCACAATAAGCACAAGTAAGATCAATAGTAGAATTACCAATATCGAAACTATCATAATTCCAAGATGCCATATTTCTCAAATCAACAAGTAAAATTAAAATAAAAAAATAAAATATGTCACATCCCAAACTACCCCTAGTGTGACTGACACCCGGCTAACACCACTTGCCAGGCGAACCCATTTCTCATACGTTTAATCATTTACACAACCAATAAGTGTTGGTCTAAGAGCATTTTAATGATTAAAAATGAAATGGTTACCAACCAATACCTTAGTCAATTGATAGAAAGACCAACGATCACTCAAATAATAATAGTCTAACTCAAATCTCACATTAAGTCCATGGAACATTTAACAGAGTGACGGGAGTTTAGCTGACGGGTATACAAATCTCAAAGAGAAGTAAATAAGTAACACAAACTAGATAAAGTTGCAGTGACAACCTCCACGAACAATGCGGTGCCTCACTTCAGCAATAGAATCAGCCCGAACGAACTTGTGAGCGACTAGCTCTATCGACCGCGACAGTATCTACATAGAGATGCATGTAAGTAGTGAGTTATAAGTAAATATAACCCATTAAGATCCTCGACCCACCACCTTGAATACCTTCGGAACAAGTGTTAGAAAATACTAACACACCACAACAAGAACGATATAATAAATACGATAATTATACAATAACTCAATATATATATGTATCCAAAGAGCTAAGAAGAATTAACCAATAAGAGTACACATATTTTAAGACAGTACACACTAAGGACTTATCATGACTACGGTAAAAGAAATTACCCAACACCTTTACGAATCCAAACGGCACCACAATGCTTTAAATATGTTATGGAGAATACACAATGCTCACTGAAGCATACACAATATCCCAATATATATATATATATATATATATATATATATATATCGAAAAGCATACACACTGCTCGGATGATGTACAAAGGCATACATGTAACGAACTGGTAGGTCATTTCGAGAGTTATAGCCTCGTTCCCTCTATACCCCTTTCTGATTCTTTTGTGTTCTACAGCTGTATTATGACTTGTCGGGGTAGTTGGTTCGAGTCCGGAGTGAATTGAGATACTTAGTCTCTTAATTGGGAGCTTAAGTTGGAAAAGTTGACCGGATGTCGACTTATTTGTAAACGACCTTGGATTTGAATTTTAATGGTTTCGTTAGCTCCGTTAAGTGATTTTGGACTTAGGAGCGCGTCCGGAATGGGATTTGGAGGTCCATAGTAGAATTCGGCTTGAATTGGCGAAAGTTGGAATTTTGGCGATTTTGGCCGGCAGTGGAAATTTTGTTATCGGGGTCGGATTAGGTTTCCAAAAGTTGGAGTAGGTTCGTGGTGTTATTTTTGACGTGTGGGTAAAATTTAAGACCAATCGGACATGGTTTCATAGGTTTCGGCGTAGTTTGCGGAATTCGGAAGTTTAAAAGTTCTTAGGCTTGAATCTGAGTGTAATTTGGTGTTTTAATATTGTTTTAAGTGATTCAAAGGTTTGAATAAGTTCGTGTGGGGTTATATGACTTTTTGGTAGGTTTGGTTGAGGTCCGGGGGGCCTCTAGGGTGTTTCGGATGCCCGTCGGAAAGAAATTTTGGACTTAGGCTTGGCAGATTTTCTGGTGTTTCCGCACCTGTGTTAAGAAGCCTGCAAGTGTGGCCTCGCAGAAGCGAGGAGGAGATCGTAGGTGCGGGCAATCATGGGCCTTTCTGGAAGCGCAGATGAGGAGAGATGAGCACATCTGCAAGCACGCAGGTGCTGAAGTAGAACCGCAAATGCGGAGAAGGCCTGAGTGGGAAGGAACCACAGAAGCGAACAGGGCCCGCAGGTGGGCACCCACAGGTGCTAGTTTTTGACCGCAGATGTGGAACCTGGTGTGACGACCCAGCTGGTCATCTTGAAAGTTATAGCCCCGATCCCCTATTAACTATTTTTTTCGTATCTATTTCTGCTATTGTTACTTGTCGGGAGGGTTCATTTTGGTTTTCGGAGTAAATTGAGACACTTAGTCTCTTATTTGGAAGCTTAAGTTGGAAAAGTCGATCGGATGTCGACTTGTGTGTAAACGACCTCGGATTTGAATTTTTATGATTTTGTTATCTCCGTTAGGTGATTTTGGACTTAGGAGCACGTATGGAATGTGATTTGGTGGCCCGTAGTAGAATTAGGCTTGAATTGGCGAAAGCTGGAATTTTGATAATTTTGTCCGACAGTGGAAATTTTATATCGGGGTCGGAATGGATTTTCGGATGTTGAAATAGGTTCAAAGTATGATTTATGACTCGTGTGCAAAATTTGGGGTCAATCGGACATGGTTTGGTAGGTTTCAGCATCGATTGTCGAATTTGGAAGCTTCAAGTTCCTTAAGTTTGAATCGGAGGATGAATCGTGATTTTAGCATTGTTTAAGGTGGTTTGAGGGCTAGTCTAAGTTCATATAGTGTTTTAGGTTTGGTTGGTATGTTTGGTTGAGGTCCCGCGGGTCTCGTGGGTGTTTCGGATGCTCAACGAGTCATTTTTGGACTTTGGAAGATAGCAGATTTTCTGGTGTGTTTGTTGCAGACATTTTTTAATCGCGCTCACGAGAGAGGTCTCACGATCGCGTAGAGATTCTGGGAAGGCAGCTCAAGTTTTTCTTCGCGTTCGTGCAAAGGAGCCCTCGTTCGTGAAGGTATGGTCGGTGGAAGCTTTGCGGATGCGTAGAGTGGAACGTATTCGCAAAGAGGAAGTGAGGCAGCTGGGGACCCTAGCCATTTGGTCTACGCGTTCGCGTAGTGGGTATCACATTCGCTAAGGACCAGGAAGTGAAAGGTATGCGTTCGTGATAGGTCCCTCGCATTCGCGAAGAAGGAAATCTGGCCAATGTAAATTTTGTTATACGCGAACGCGTGAGAGGCCGCGTTCGCGAAGAAGAGATCACCTGGGAAGAATTTAAAGTTCCAAATCGAGGGTTTATGTTATTTTTCACCATTTGGACCTGAGAGCTCGGAATTAGGCGATCTTTGGAGGGATTTTCACGTTTGTGTTTGGGGTATGTGATTCTAACCTAGTTTTGGTTAATTCCCATGATTATGTCTTTAATTACATCATTAAATTAGTGAATTGGAGTGGAAAATAGGGGAAAATTGGGAAAACTCCTTAGGCCGAATTTTGGGGTTTTGTTCGGGATTTTGGTATCGGATTTGAGAAAATTTAGTATGGTTAGACTCGTGAGTAAATGAGTGTTGATAATTTGTGACTTTTACCCGATTCCGAGTCGTGGGTCCGGGGAGGCTTTTTGAGCGATTTTTCAATTTCTTACTTTAACTTTGATTCCGTTCGCTAGATTAGTTTCTTGTAGTTATATTTATGTTATGTAATTGATTTTGGCTAGATTTGGGCCATTCAGAGTCAGATTTTCGTAGAAAGAGCATTATTTCGGATTGATTTGAGCTTGGTTCGAGGTAAGTGGCTTGCCTAACCTTGAGTGGGGGAACTCCCATTAGGATTGGTATTGTTTTGATATGTGAGCGTCGTGTACGTGAAGTGACGAGTACGTACACGAGCAAGTTATTGTAAAATCCCATTTTCTACTAAGATATGCCATGTTTTCCTTCTTATTTGAGTTTCATTAACATGTGTAGTATCCTACTAGACTAGAATAGCATGTCTACTCGTCTTAACTGTTTACTTGAACTACGTGCAACATGTTTAGTGAATTTACCCATCTTTCCTTAAGTGGTACTTAGGTTTAATTGTAAAAATTTCGTGCCGTAACTATTGAATTCTATTGTTTGGCTGCATATTTACTTTGGGACTACAGAACGGTATTCCAGGAGATCCCCCTGTACTGTATATTTACTTTGGGACTATAGAACGGTATTCTGGGAGATCCCCCTGTCTTGCATATTCATTTTGGGACTACGGAACGGTATTCCGGGAGACCCCCCTGCACATTTACATTTAGGACTACGAGACGGTATCTCGGGAGATCCCCTGTTGCATTGTTGTATACTGAGGTGTTATGTTTTCTATGATTTTTTCCCTGTTCAATTCTAGTCTTTATTATACTGCAATATTTCATTCTTGTCTTGCTATATTATTTCTATACTAGTAGAGCCCTGACCTGACCTCGTCACTACTCGACCGAGGTTAGGCTATGCATTTACTGGGTACCATTGTGGTGTACTCACACCCTTTCCTGCACATGTTTTCGCGTGCAGATCCAAGTACATCTTACCAGCCTCAACGCTAGTGTAGTCACTGTTGCTTATTGGAAACTTCAAGGTACATCTGCTACGCCCACAGATCCTCGGAGTCCCCCTCTATTCCCTTATGTTCTTTTTTACTTCTTTTTATAGAAATGATGTATAGAGCAGTTAAGACTCCTTAGTAGTTTGTGACTTGCGGTGTTCCGGGTTTTGGGAATTGTTTTGTACATTTGAGAAGTGATAATTGTATATGCCGAGTGGCATTCAGTTACTTATTATATATTTGTTGCTATTAGTAGTTAATATTCATTCTTTTGTTTTATTTCCGCAAAGTGTTAGGCTTACCTAGACGTAGAGACTAGGTGCCGTCACGTCACCTCACGGAGTGGGAAATTGGGTCGTGATAAGTTGGTATCAGAGCTCTAGGTTCAAAGATATCGTGAGTCACAAGCCGATTTATTAGAGTCTCGCGGATCGGTACGGAGATGTCTGTACCTATCTTCGAGAGACTATGGAACTGTTAGAAACAATCATACTTCTTGATTTCCTTGTAGTGCGAGTTATTGACATCAAATTCTAAAATTCTCTATTCTATTCTTTCTCACAGATGGTGAGGACCCGTACCGGGAGATCTGATGACTAGGCACCTGTGCCCCCTACCAAAATCGCCAGAGGCTAGGGCCGGGGTAGAGGACGACCACGTTGTGCTGCCAGAGCACCCGCGCGAGCTGCGACAGAGGAGCCCCCAGTAGCTCCCGCTAGAGGGCAGGCACCGGAGGTTCCTATTGCTGCACCAGCCCTCCAAGAGACTCTAGCCAAGTTCATGAGCATGTTCAACACCTTAGCTTAGGCTAGATTGATCCTACTAGCTCCCGCCACTTCTCAGGCCGGGGGAGGGGCACAGAGTCCCGCAAACCGTACTCATGAGTAGAGGGTCCAGGTTGATCAGGTCTCAGAGTTTATTTCTATGCCTCTGGTAGCTCCGGTTCAGCATGAGACCAGGGAAGCCGCTTCTGAGGCGGAGCAGCTCAGACTTGAAAGGTACAAGAAGTACCACCCACCTACTTTCAGCGGACTAGCTTCAGATGATGCTCAGGGTTTTCTGGATGAGTGTCATCGTATTCTCCATACTATGGGCATAGCGGAGACGAGTGGGTTTCTTTCACCACATTCCAGCTTAGAGGAGCGACCTATCAGTGGTGGCATGCTTATGAGCTGAGTAGTCCAGACGAGGCAGCCTCACTCACATGGACTCAGTTCTCGGATATATTTTTGAGAGAGTATGTTCCTCAGAGCCTCAGAGATGCATGGCGCGCGGAGTTTGAGCTGCTGCGCTATGGTTCTATGACTGTGTCAGAGTATGCAGTCTGTTTCAGTGAGTTGGCCCGACATGCACTAACCTTGGTTGCCACAGTTCGGGAGAGGGTTCGTTGAGGGACTCCACCCCAGTATCAGGACCAGTATGGCCAGGGAGTTGGAGATTGATATCTCTTATCAGCAGGTCGTGAGTATTGCCAGGAGAGTGGAGGGTATGCTTGCCCGGTACAGAGAGGAGAGAAAGGCGAAGAGGTCTCGAGAGACTGGTTATAATTCTGGAGCTCGTGCCCCAGCAGCTCGCCATGGTAGGGGTTATGTAAGTCGCTTTGTTTATTCAACTCTTCCAGCCGCCAGTGGTGTTCCAGCTCCTTCCAGGCCTCAGGGGCCCTATTATGCACCACCAGTATCCAGTGTGCCTCCTGCTCGGGGTGCTATTAGCGGCCAGTCCAGCAGGCCAGGCCCGAGTCAATCAAGCAGCCACGTCCTCCGAAGGGTCATTTTGAGTGTGGTGATACTCTCCATATAGTGAGGGATCGCCCCAGACATAGGAGGGGTGCACCTCCACAGGTTTCTCAGCCACCACGTGCTCCACCGGGTCCTTCGGCCATGCTTCCTGCACCAGCTACCGCCCAACCTGCTCAGCCAGCTCGAGGTGGAGGTCGGGGAGGTCGCCCTAGAGGGGGAGGCCAGGCCAAGTATTATGCTCTTCCAGCTCGTTCAGAGGCAGTTGCTTCTGACTCTGTCATCACATGTATTGTCTCGGTCTGTCGTAGAGATGCGTTGGTATTATTTGACCCAGGCTCTACATATTCATATGTATCCTCTTATTTTACTCCACATTTGGGCGTATCTCGAGATTTCTTGAGTTCCTCTATTTATGTGTCTACTCCTGTAGGAGATTCTCTTGTTGTGGACCGCGTATATCGGTCGTGTTTGATAGTTCTTAGGGTATTTGAGACCAGAGCCGATTTATTATTTGCTCAGCATGGTAGATTTTGATGTTATCTTTGGTATGGACTGCTTGTCGCCCTATTATGCTATTCTTGATTGTCACGCTAAGACTGTGACGCTGGCTATTCTAGGCTTATCGCGATTAGGGTGGAGGGGTACCTTAGAGTATACTCCCCGCATTATTATTTCATTTCTTAAGGCTCAGCGAATGGTTGAGAAGGGGCGTGATGCGTATTTGGCCTATGTGAGAGATGTCAGTATTGATAACCCTACAGTTGAGTCAGTCCCAGTAGTGAGGAATTTCCCGTATATGTTTCCAGCTGATCTTCCCGGCATGCCGCCTGATAGGGATATAGATTTTTGCATCGATTTATTACCGGGAACTCAGCCCATCTTTATTCCTCCTTATCATATGGCTCCTCCTGAGTTGAAGGAGCAGTTGCAGGAGTTGCTTGATAAGGGCTTCATTCGGCCTAGTGTGTCACCTTGGGGTGCTCCAGTCTTGTTTGTGAAGAAGAAGGATGGTTCTATGCGTATGTGTATTGATTATCGCTAGATGTACAAGGTTACAGTCTTTACAGGTACCCATTGCCTCGCATTGATGACTTATTTGATCAGCTACAGGGTGCCAGGGTATTTTCCAAGACTGACTTGCGCTCAGGCTATCACCAGTTGAAGATTCGGGAGCCGGATATCCCGAAGACTACTTTTAGGACCAGATATGGTCACTATGAGTTTCTTGTCATGTCTTTTGGGCTGACAAATGCCCCAACAGCCTTTATGCATTGGATGCATAGTGTGTTCCGGCCTTATCTTGACTCATTTGTTATTGTGTTCATTGATGACATTCTAGTGTATTCCCGGACTCAGGAGGATCATGAACAGCTAAAGATTGTGCTTCAGACTTTGAGAGAGAAGATGTTGTATGCAAAATTTTCTAAGTGTGAGTTTTGGCTAGACTCAGTGGCATTCTTGGATAATGGCTTTAAAATATAATAGAAATCGGCTTACCTAGTCTTAGAGACTAGGTGCCATCACGACTCCTGTGGTGGGATTTTGGGTCATGACAAAAATAGTCCACACACTCAAATATAAGTTCCAGTATATTTTAAGGACTCTCATATCGAAAGAATTTGCTCACTCTCACAAATAAACTCTTATGCCACCCAAAGCTCGGTCCATAGGCTTTTCCGTAGTGTAAGTCTCAACTAATTTAAGCTCGCAAAGTCTAGGATCAAGTAGGACTTTATAGATTGTAATGTAGGCTAAGGAAACAAGTAAAATATATTTGAGAAAGTAGTGACTAACCCTCCTAAGTACTTTAATACACTACACTTCACTTCTAAGCAACTTCTTGTCATGACCACTTTAATGTCATGCCATGAAACCATACACATTTAGGCCCTTCTTCATTAAACACATCAACATATCGATACTTACTAGCCCAGACACAGATATGGGATGTGTTATTCATTTTTTTCTCTTTTTTACTTTTTTCGCTCTCCTTAATGTGGTATTTTTGGCTAGTACCTTTTGTTGTTTATTCAAACATGCGCCTTTTCAGCTTTACTATGGTTCCACTTAAAAATTATGCAATCTCATTCTTTACTCTTCAAGATACTTAAGTGTTGTCGGTGGTAAAGGTTCGAAAAGATTTGATTAAGAACAAAGGGGATTCGTCTTGCAATGTGGCTTCCAAAGAAAAGGTCTACATACTCAAAATGGTTGACTACAATAATATTAGCACTAGTAGGTAAATAGGCTAAATGGTCAATCAAAAAAAACCTATATCACTTCCCAAACTTACAAGACTTAATCATTTCGCTTCGACTCACACACGGGGCCTATTCTAGACTAACAAGGATGGCCCAAAGTACACCAAAATCTTACCTCACACAATACACATGACTCATTTTTCAAGTTAAAGAAACTAGCACACTCATCATAAAATATAAGCACACGAAAATTAATAACAAAAGTCAAAAGATAAGCCTCGGCGTCAAAAGAAAGGCACACATATTTTCAAGGCATGTAATTACAAAGACCATGAAGAAATTACTTAGTTCAAATGCTCCATACCTATGCCCCGATATAAAACATGTCAAAATGCATAGATACTTAAGTTCTCCCCAATCCATTATAAGTTCAAAAGAAAATAAAAGTTTTTTTTTGTATTTTTCTGTAGACTTTAAGCCCTCAAGAAAACTGTCAAGGAATTCTATCGATGCGAATAGTTCAAATCATTTTGAAAATCCTACCTACAAGAAATAACACTACTGCCTAGTTCAAAGAGTCATCCCTTAGAAAAGAACCGTGGCCATAAGAAAAACCAAGAGGGATTATTTTTACCTTTTTTTAAATATTTTTTAACACATATAAAATAACACAACTTAAATAGCATAGCAATACCCAAACAGTCTCTTCACCCCACACTTAAAATTGTATATTTTCCCCAATGCACACCCATAAATACAAGAGGATAAAAGATACTCTCTGGTAGGCCAATGGTCGAAGCGTTAGTAGCTCATGGGGTACTCAAACTTCTCCTACAATTTTTACTTTATGCGGGTACCCTACACTTAGTTCTAACCATCTCACTTGCTTCCTTTTGCTTCAACACAATGACTTTGCTTCTTATGCTCTTACTCCTACAAAGGTAAGAGGCAACTATGCACCACTTGGAGTCATTCCCAGGTTCTTTGTTCCTAGTTACTTCACAAGTAAAAGGAAAATTATCATAATAAGAAGTAGGGTGGAGGATAATATATATAAGCAAAACCATAAAAGTGATCATCTTGACAACCACAAACATCATATACATTCCATATATAAGATTTAGTTGGTGCACATAAGTCCCTATCGAAAATATTTTGACAATTTCACCACAAGTGGTTTCGTCCACAATAAGCACAAGTAAGATCAATAGTAGAATTACCAATATCGAAACTATCATAATTCCAAGATGCCATATTTCTCAAATCAACAAGTAAAATTAAAATAAAAAAATAAAATATGTCACATCCCAAACTACCCCTAGTGTGACTGACACCCAGCTAACACCACTTGCCAGGCGAACCCATTTCTCATACGTTTAATCATTTACACAACCAATAAATGTTGGTCTAAGAGCATTTTAATGATTAAAAATGAAATGGTTACCAACCAATACCTTAGTCAATTGATAGAAAGACCAACGGTCACTCAAATAATAATAGTCTAACTCAAATCTCACATTAAGTCCATGGAGCATTTAACAGAGTGACGGGAGTTTAGCTGACGGGTATACAAATCCCAAAGAGAAGTAAATAAGTAACACAAACTAGATAAAGTTGCAGTGACAACCTCCACGAACAATGCGGTGCCTCACTTCAGCAATAGAATCAGCCCGAACGAACTTGTGAGCGACTAGCTCTATCGACCGCGACAGTATATACATAGAAATGCATGTAAGTAGTGAGTTATAAGTAAATATAACCCATTAAGATCCTTGACCCACCACCTTGAATACCTTCGGAACAAGTGTTAGAAAATACTAACACACCACAACAAGAACGATATAATAAATACGATAATTATATAATAACTCAATATATATATGTATCCAAAGAGCTAAGAAGAATTAACCAATAAGAGTACACATATCTTAAGACAGTACACACTAAGGACTTATCATGACTACGGTAAAAGAAATTACCCAACACCTTTACGAATCCAAACGGCACCACAATGCTTTAAATATTTTATGGAGCATACATGTAACGAACTGGTAGGTCATTTCGAGAGTTATAGCCTCGTTCCCTCTATATATATATCGAAAAGCATACACACTGCTCGGATGATGTGCAAAGGCATACATGTAACGAACTGGTAGGTCATTTCGAGAGTTATAGCCTCGTTCCCTCTATATATATATCGAAAAGCATACACACTGCTCGGATGATGTGCAAAGGCATACATGTAACGAACTGGTAGGTCATTTCGAGAGTTATAGCCTCGTTCCCTCTATATATACCCTTCTGATTCTTTTGTGTTCTACAGCTGTATTATGACTTGTCGGGGTAGTTGGTTCGAGTCCGGAATGAATTGAGATACTTAGTCTCTTAATTGGGAGCTTAAGTTGGAAAGTTGACCGGATGTCGACTTATGTGTAAACGACCTTGGATTTGAATTTTAATGGTTTCGTTAGCTCCGTTAAGTGATTTTGGACTTAGGAGCGCGTCCGGAATGGGATTTGGAGGTCCATAGTAGAATTCGGCTTGAATTGGCGAAAGTTGAATTTTGGCAATTTTGGCCGGCAGTGGAAATTTTGTTATCCGGGTCGGATTAGGTTTCCAGAAGTTGGAGTAGGTTCGTGGTGTTATTTTTGACGTGTGGGTAAAATTTGAGACCAATCGGACATGGTTTCATAGGTTTCGGCGTAGTTTGCGGAATTCGGAAGTTTAAAAGTTCTTAGGCTTGAATCTGGGTGTAATTTGGTGTTTTAATATTATTTTAAGTGATTCAAAGGTTTGAATAAGTTCGTGTGGGGTTATATGACTTTTTGGTAGGTTTGGTTGAGGTCCGGGGGGCCTCTAGGGTGTTTTGGATGCCCGTCGGAAAGAAATTTTGGACTTAGGCTTGGCAGATTTTCTGGTGTTTCCGCACCTGTGTTAAGAAGCCCGCAAGTGTGGCCTCGCAGAAGCGAGGAGGAGATCGTAGGTGCGGGCAATCATGGGCCTGTCTGGAAGCGCATATGCGGAGAGATGAGCACATCTGCAAGCACGCAGGTGCTGAAGTAGAACCGCGGATGCGGAGAAAGCCTGAGTGGGAAGGAACCACAGAAGCGGACAGGGTCCGCAGGTGCGCACCCATAGGTGCTAGTTTTTGACCGCAGATGCGGAACCTGGTGTGACGACCCAGCCGGTCATCTTGAAAGTTATAGCCCCGATCCCCTATTAACTATTTTTTCCGTATCTATTTCTGCTATTGTGACTTGTCGGGAGGGTTCATTTTGGTTTTCGGAGTAAATTGAGACACTTATTTTCTTATTTGGAAGCTTAAGTTGGAAAAGTCGACCGGATGTCGACTTGTGTGTAAACGACCTCGGATTTGAATTTTTATGATTTTGTTATCTCCGTTAGGTGATTTTGGACTTAAGAGCACGTATGGAATGTGATTTGGTGGCCCGTAGTAGAATTAGGCTTGAATTGGCGAAAGTTAGAATTTTGATAATTTTGTCCGGCAGTGGAAATTTTATATCGGGGTCAGAATGGATTTCCGGAAGTTGGAATAGGTTCATAGTATGATTTATGACTCGTGTGCAAAATTTGGGGTCAATCGGACATGGTTTGGTAGGTTTCAGCATCGATTGTCGAATTTGAACGCTTCAAGTTTCTTAAGTTTGAATCGGAGGATGAATCGTGATTTTAGCATTGTTTAAGGTGGTTTGAGGGCTAGTCTAAGTTCGTATAGTGTTTTAGAATTTGTTGGTATGTTTGGTTGAGGTTCCGCGGGTCTCGTGGGTGTTTCGGATGCTCAACGGGTCATTTTTGGACTTTGGAAGATAGCAGATTTTCTGGTGTGTTTGTTGCAGACATTTCTTCATCGCGTTCACGAGAGAGGTCTCACGATCACGTAGAGATTCTGGGAAGGCAGCTCAAGTTGTTCTTCGCCTTCGTGCAAATGAGCCCTCGTTCGTGAAGGTATGGTCGGTGGAAGCTTTGCGGATGCGTAGAGAGGAATGTATTCGCAAAGAGGAAGTGAGGCAGCTGGGGACCCTAGCCATTTGGTCTACGCGTTCGCGTAGTGGGTATGACATTCGCGAAGGACCAGGAAGTGAAAGGTATGCGTTCGTCATAGGTCCCTCGTGTTCGCGAAGAAGGAAATCTGGCCAATGTAAATTTTGTTAAACGCGAACGCGTGAGAGGCCGCGTTCGCGAAGAAGAGATCACCTAGGAAGAATTTAAAGTTCCAAATCGAGGGTTTATCTTATTTTTCACCATTTGGACCTGAGAGCTCGGAATTAGGCGATCGTTGGAGGCATTTTCACGTTTGTGTTTGGGGTAAGTGATTCTAACCTAGTTTTGGTTAATTCCCATGATTATGTCTTTAATTACATCATTAAATTAGTGAATTGGAGTGGAAAATAGGGGAAAATTAGGAAAACTCCTTAGGCCGAATTTTGGGGTTTTGATCGGGATTTTGGTATCGGATTTGAGAAAATTTAGTATGGTTAGACTCGTGAGTAAATGAGTATTGATAATTTGTGACTTTTACCCGATTCCGAGTCGTGGGTCCGGGGAGGCTTTTTGAGCGATTTTTCAATTTCTTACTTTAACTTTGATTCCGTTCGCAAGATTAGTTTCTTGTAGTTATATTTATGTTATGTAATTGGTTTTGGCTAGATTTGGGCCATTCAGAGTCAGATTTTCGTGAAAAGAGCATTATTTCGGATTGATTTGAGCTTGGTTCGAGGTAAGTGGCTTGCCTAACCTTGTGTGGGGGAACTCCCCTTAGGATTGGTATTGTTTTGATATGTGAGCGTCGTGTACGTGAAGTGACGAGTACGTACACGGGCAAGTTATTGTAAAAACCCATTTTCTACTAAGATATGCCATGTTTTCCTTCTTATTTGAGTTTCATTAGCATGTGTAGTATCCTACTAGACTAGAATAGCATGTCTACTCGTCTTAACTGTTTACTTGAACTACGTGCAACATGTTTAGTGAATTTACCCATCTTTCCTTAAGTGGTACTTAGGTTTAATTGTAAAAATTTCGTGCCGTAACTATTGAATTCTATTGTTTGGCTGCATATTTACTTTGGGACTACAGAACGGTATTCCAGGAGATCCCCCTGTACTGTATATTTACTTTGGGACTATAGAACGGTATTCTGGGAGATCCCCTTGTCTTGAATATTTATTTTGGGACTGCGGAACGGTATTCCGGGAGACCCCCCTGCACATTTACATTTGGGACTACGAGATGGTATCTCGGGAGATCCCCTGTTGCATTGTTGTGAACTGAGGTGTTATGTTTTCTATGATTTTTTCCCTGTTCAATTCTAGTCTTTATTATACTGCAATATTTCATTCTTGTCTTGCTATATTATTTCTATACTAGTAGAGCCCTGACCTGACCTCGTCACTACTCGACCGAGGTTAGGCTACGCATTTACTGGGTACCATTGTGGTGTACTCACACCCTTTCCTGCACATGTTTTCGCGTGCAGATCCAGGTACATCTTACCAGCCTCAACGCTAGTGTAGTCACTGCTGCTTATTGGAAACTTCAAGGTACATCTGCTACGCCCACAGATCCTCGGAGTCCCCCTCTATTCCCTTATGTTCTTTTTTACTTCTTTTTATAGAAATGATGTATAGAGCAGTTAAGACTCCTTAGTAGTTTGTGACTTGCGGTGTTCCGGGTTTTGGGAATTGTTTTGTACATTTGAGAAGTGATAATTGAATATGCCGAGTGGCATTCAGTTACTTATTATATATTTGTTGCTATTAGTAGCTAATATTCATTCTTTTGTTTTATTTCCGCAAAGTGTTAGGCTTACCTAGACGTAGAGACTAGGTGCCATCACGTCACCTCACGGAGTGGGAAATTGGGTCGTGATAAGTTGGTATCAGAGCTCTAGGTTCAAAGATATCGTGAGTCACAAGCCGATTTATTAGAGTCTCGCGGATCGGTACGGAGATGTCTGTACCTATCTTCGAGAGACTATGGAACTGTTAGAAACAATCATACTTCTTGATTTCCTTGTAGTGCGAGTTATTGACATCAAATTCTAAAATTCTCTATTCTATTCTTTCTCACAGATGGTGAGGACCCTTACCGGGAGATCTGATGACCAGGCACGCGAGCCCCCTTCCAGAGCCGCCAGAGGCCGGGGTCGGGGTAGAGGATGACCACGCGGTGTAGCCACAGCACATGCGCGAACTGCGACAGAGGAGCCCCCAGTAGCTCCCGCTGGAGGGCAGGCACCGGAGGTTCCTATTGCTGCACCACCCCTCCAAGAGACTGTAGCCCAGTTCATGAGCATGTTCAACACCTTAGCTTAGGCTAGATTGATCCTACTAGCTCCCGCCACTTCTCAGGCCGGGGGAGGGGCACAGAGTCCCGCAAACCGTACTCATGAGTAGAGGGTCCAGGTTGATCAGGTCCCAGAGTTTATTCCTATGCCTCTGGTAGCTCCGGTTCAGCATGAGACCAGGGAAGCCGCTTCTGAGGCGGAGCAGCTCAGACTTGAAAGGTACAAGAAGTACCACCCACCTACTTTCAGCGGACTAGCTTCAGATGATGCTCAGGGTTTTCTGGATGAGTGTCATCGTATTCTCCATACTATGGGCATAGCGGAGACGAGTGGGTTTCTTTCACCACATTCCAGCTTAGAGGAGCGACCTATCAGTGGTGGCGTGCTTATGAGCTGAGTAGTCCAGACGAGGCAACCTCACTCACATGGACTCAGTTCTCGGATATATTTTTGAGAGAATATGTTCCTCAGAGCCTCAGAGATGCATGGCGCGCGGAGTTTGAGCTGCTGCGCTATGGTTCTATGACTGTGTCAGAGTATACAGTCCGTTTCAGTGAGTTGGCCCGACATGCACTGGCCTTGGTTGCCACAGTTCGGGAGAGGGTTCGTTGAGGGACTCCACCCCAGTATCAGGACCCGTATGGCCAGGGAGTTGGAGATTGATATCTCTTATCAGCAGGTCGTGAGTATTGCCAGGAGAGTGGAGGGTATGCTTGCCCGGGACAGAGAGGAGAGAAAGGTGAAGAGGTCTCGAGAGACTGGTTATTATTCTGGAGCTCGTGCCCCAGCAGCTCGCCATGGTAGGGGTTATGTAAGTCGCTTTGTTTATTCAACTCTTCCAGCCACCAGTGGTGTTCCAGCTCCTTCCAGGCCCCAGGAGCCCTATTATGCACCACCAGTATCCAGTGTGCCTCCTGCTCGGGGTGCTATTAGCGGCCAGTCCAGCAGGCCAGGCCCGAGTCAATCACAGCAGCCACATCCTCCGAAGGGTTATTTTGAGTGTGGTGATACTCTCCACATAGTGAGGGATCGCCCCAGACTTAGGAAGGGTGCACCTCCACAGGTTTCTCAGCCACCACGTGCTCCACCGGGTCCTTCAGCCATGCTTCCTGCACCAGCTACCGCCCCAACTGCTCAGCCAGCTCGAGGTGGAGGTCGGGGAGGTCTCCCTAGAGGGGGAGGCCAGGCCAAGTATTATGCTCTTCCAGCTCGTTAAGAGGCAATTGCTTCTGACTCTGTCATCACATGTATTGTCCCGGTCTGTCGTAGAGATGCGTTGATATTATTTGACCCAGGCTCTACATATTCATATGTATCCTCTTATTTTACTCCACATTTGGGCATATCTCGAGATTTCTTGAGTTCCTCTATTTATGTGTCTACTCCTGTAGGAGATTCTCTTGTTGTGGACCGCGTATATCGGTCGTGTTTGATAGTTCTTAGTGTATTTGAGACCAGAGCCGATTTATTATTGCTCAACATGGTAGATTTTGATGTTATCTTGGGTATGGACTGCTTGTCTCCCTATTATGCTATTCTTGATTGTCACGCTAAGACTGTGACGCTGGCTATGCTAGGCTTATCGCGATTAGGGTAGAGGGGTACCTTAGAGTATACTCCCCGCATTATTATTTCATTTCTTAAGGCTCAGCGAATGGTTGAGAAGGGGCATGATGCGTATTTGGCCTATGTGAGAGATGTCAGTATTGATAACCCTACAGTTGAGTCAGTCCCAGTAGTGAGGAATTTCTCATATATGTTTCCAGCTGATCTTCCAGGCATGCCGCCCGACAGGGATATAGATTTTTGCATTGATTTGTTACCGGGCACTCAGCCCATCTTTATTCCTCCTTATCATATGGCTCCTCCTGAGTTGAAGGAGCAGTTGCAGGAGTTGCTTGATAAGGGCTTCATTCGGCCTAGTGTGTCACCTTGGGGTGCTCCGGTCTTGTTCGTGAATAAAAAAGATGGTTCTATGCGTATGTGTATCTATTATCGCTAGATGTACAAGGTTACAGTCTTTACAGGTACCCATTGCCTCGCATTGATGACTTATTTGATCAGCTACAGGGTGCCAGGGTATTTTCCAAGACTGACTTGCGCTCAGCCTATCACCAGTTGAAGATTCGGGAGCCGGATATCCCGAAGACTACTTTTAGGACCAGATATGGTCACTATGAGTTTCTTGTCATGTCTTTTGGGCTGACAAATGCCCCAACAGCCTTTATGCATTGGATGCATAGTGTGTTCCGGCCTTATCTTGACTCATTTGTCATTGTGTTCATTGATGACATTCTAGTGTATTCCCGGACTCGGGAGGATCATGAGCAGCTGAAGATTGTGCTTCAGACTTTGAGAGAGAAGATGTTGTATGCAAAATTTTCTAAGTGTGAGTTTTGGCTAGACTCAGTGGCATTCTTAGATAATGTAGTAATGAGTGATGGGATCAAGGTATATCTGAAGAAGGTGGAGGCAGTGCAGAGTTGGCCTAGACCATCATCAGCTACGGAGATCCGTAGTTTTCTTGGTTTGGCAGGGTATTACCATCGCTTTGTAGAGGGATTTTCATCTATTGCAGCACCTATGACCAGGCTGACCCAGAAGGGTGCTCCGTTCAGGTGGACAGAGGAGTGTGAGGACAGCTTTCAGAAGCTCAAAATAACTTTGACTACAGTCCCAATATTGGTATTGCCTATAGGTTCGTGGTCTTACACTGTCTATTGTGATGCAGGACGGTAGGGTGATTGCCTACGAGTCCAGACAGTTGAAGGTGCATGAGAAGAACTATCCTGTCCATGATCTTGAGTTAGCAGCTATTGTTCACGCCATGAAGATCTGGTGCCACTATTTGTACGGTGTTCCTTGTGAGATTGACACCGCTCACCAGAGTTTGCAAAACCTGCTCAAGCAAAAGGATCTTAACTTGCGTCAGCAGAGGTGGTTGGAGCTACTTAAGGATTATGACATCACTATTTTGTACCACCCAGGGAAGGCCAATGTGGTGGCCGATGCTTTGAGTCGCCGAGCGGAGAGTTTAGGGAGTTTAGCATATCTTCCAGCAGCAGAAAAACCCTTAGCATTGGATGTTCAGGCCTTAGCCAGCTGTGAGATTGGATATTTCTGAGCCGAGTCGAGTGTTGGCTTGCGTGGTCTCTTGGTCTTCTCTTTATGACCGTATCAGGGAGCATCAGTATGATGACCCTCATCTGCTCGTCCTTCAGGACAGGGTTCGACGAGGTGATGCTAGAGATGTGACTATCGGTGATGATGGCGTGTTGAGGATGTAGGGCCAGATATGTGTGCCCAATATGGATGGGCTTCGGGATTTGATTCTTGAGGAGGCCCACAGCTCGCAGTATTCCATCCATCCGGGTGCCGCAAAGATGTACCAGGATTTGAGACAACACTATTGGTGGAGGAGGATGAAGAAGGATACAGTTGGGTTTGTGGCTCAGTGTCTCAATTGTCAGCAGGTTAAGTATGAGCATCAGAGGCCGGGTAGCTTGCTTCAGAGGTTAGAGATCCCAGAGTTGAAGTGGGAGCGGATCACCATGGATTTCATAGTTGGACTCCCACAGACTTCGAGGAAGTTCGATGCTATTTGGGTGATTATGGATCGGCTGACTAAGTCCGCGCACTTCATTCCAGTTGGTACTACTTATTCTTTAGAGAGGTTGGCCGAGATTTAAATCCGAGAGATTGTTTGCCTTCATGGTGTCCCAGTTTCCATCATTTCAGATAGAGGCACACAGTCTACATCACGGTTCTGGAGAGCCGAACAGTAGGAGTTGGGAACTAGAGTGGAGCTGAGCACAACATTTCACCCTCAGATGGACGGGCAGTCCGAGCGCACTGTTTAGATTCTAGAGGATATGCTCCGTGCGTGTGTGATGGAGTTTGGAGGTTCATGGTACCAGTTCTTGCCACTTGCGGAGTTTGCCTACAACAACAGTTATCAGTCCAACATTCAGATGGCAACGTATGAGGCTCTGTATGGTAGGCGGTGTCGGTCCTCTATAGGTTGTTTCAGCTGGGCGAGGCCCGATTATTGGGTACAGACTTAGTCCAGGATTCCTTGGATAAGGTGAAGGTGATTCACCATAGACTTCGCACAGCCCAGTCCAAACAGAAGGGTTATGCGGATCGGAAGGTTCGCGATGTAGCATTCATGGTTGGAGAGCGGGTCTTTCTTTGGGTATCTCCTATGAAGGGCGTTATGAGGTTCGGGAAGAAGGGAAAGTTGAGCCCAAGGTACATTGGTCCTCTTGAGGTGTTGCAGCATGTTGGGGAGGTTGCTTATGAGCTTGCCTTACCTCTCAGCCAAGCAGGAATTCATCCGGTATTCCACGTTTCTATGCTCCGGCAGTATCACGGTGACCCGTCTCATGTATTAAATTTCAGCTCAGTCCAGTTGGACAAGGATCTATCTTATGTTGAGGAGCCAGTGTCTATTTTGGACAGGCAGGTTAGAAAGCTAAGGTCAAAGAACATTGTTTCAGTAAAGGTTCATTGGAGGGGTCAACGGTCGAGGAGGCGACTTGGGAAACCCAGCAGGATATGCGTAGCCGTTATCCTTATCTCTTCACAGCTTTAGGTATGTCTCTATACTCATTCGAGGACAAACGATTGTTTTACGAGGGGGAGGATGTGACGACCTGGCCTGTCGTCTTAAGATTTATAGCCCCGATCCCCTATTAACTATTTTTCCCGTATCTATTTCTACTATTGTGACTTGCCGGGAGGGTTAGTTTTGGTTTTCGGGGTGAATTGAGACACTTAGTCTCTTATTTGGAAGCTTAAGTTGGAAAAGTCGACCGGATGTCGACTTGTGTATAAACGACCTCAGATTAAAATTTTATGGTTCTGTTAGCTCCTTTAGGTGATTTTGGACTTAGGAGCACGTCCGGAATGTGATTTGGTGGTCCGTAGTAGAATTAGGCTTGAATTGGCAAAAGTTAAAATTTTGGTAATTTTGGCAGGTAGTGGAAATTTGATATTGGGTTCGGAATGGATTTCCGGAATTTGAAATAGGTTCGTAGTGTCATTTATGACTTGTGTGAAAAATTTGGAGTCAATCGGACATGCTTTGGTTAGTTTCGGCATCGGTTGTCGAATTTGGAAGTTCCTTAAGTTTGAATCAGAGGATGAATCGTGATTTTAGCGTTCTTGGAGGTGGTTTGAGGGATCGACTAAGTTCGTATGGTATTTTAGGATTGGTTGGTATGTTTGGTTGAGGTCCCGGGGGCCTCGGGCGTGTTTCGGATGCTCAACGGGTCATTTTTGGACTTTTGAAGATAGCAGATTTTCTGGTGTTTTTGTTACAGACATTTTATCATCAAGTTCGCGAGAGAGGTTTCGCGATCGCGTAGAGCATCTGAGAGGCCAGCTCAAGTTGTTCTTCGCATTCACACAAAGGAGCCCGCGTTCGCGAAGGTATAGTCAATGGAAGCATCGCGGACGCGTAGAGTGAAACGCGTTCGCGTAGAGGAAGTGAGGCAACTGGGGACCCCAGTCATTTGGTCTACGCGTTCGCATAGTGGGTATCACGTTCGCGAAGAACCGGGAAGTGAAAGTTACACGTTCACGAGAGGTCCCTCGCGTTCGCGAAGAAGGAAATCTGGTCGGTGTAAATTTTGTTATACGCGAACGCAAGAGAGTGGCCGCGTTCGCGAAGAAGAGAGCACCTGGGCAGAATTTAAAGTTCAAAATCGAGGGTTTATGTCATTTTTCACCATTTAGACTTGAGAGCTCGGAATTAGGCGATCTTTGGAGGGATTTTCACGTGGGTGTTTGGGCTAAGTGATTCTTACCTAGTTTTGGTTAATTCCCATAATTATGTCTTTAATTTCATCATTAAATTAGTGAATTGGTGTGGAAAATTGGGGAGAATTTGGGAAAAATACTTAGGCAGAATTTTGGGGTTTTGATCGGGATTTAGGTATCGGATTTGAGCAAATTTGGTATGGTTATACTCGTGAGTGAATGAGTGTTCATAATTTATGACTTTTACCCGATTCTGAGTCGT
Source organism: Nicotiana tabacum (assembly GCF_000715075.1). Classification (NCBI taxonomy): domain Eukaryota; kingdom Viridiplantae; phylum Streptophyta; class Magnoliopsida; order Solanales; family Solanaceae; genus Nicotiana; species Nicotiana tabacum. The sequence continues at coordinate 4,981,278 of NC_134096.1, forward strand.
GGGCCCGGGGAGGCTTTTTGAGCGATTTTCCCATTTCTTGCTTTAACTTTGATTTTGTTTGCTAGATTAGCTTCTTGTAGTTATATTTATGTTATGCAATTAGTTTTGACTAGATTTGGGCCATTCAGAGTCGGATTTTCATTGAAAGGGCATTATTTTGGATTGATTTGAGCTTGGTTTGAGGTAAGTGTCTTGCCTAACCTTGTGTGGGGGAACTCCCCTTAGGATTGGTACTGTTTTGAGATGTGAGCGTCGTGTACATGAGGTGACGAATACGTACACAGACTAATTATTTTACAAACTCATTTTCTACAAAGATATGCCCTGTTTTCCTTCTTATTTGAGTTTCATCAGCATATGTAGTATCCTGCTAGACTAGAATAGCATGCCTACTCGCCTTAACTGTTTACTTGAACTACGTGAAGCATGTTTAGTGAATTTACTTGTCTTTCCTTAACTTGTACTTAGGTTGAATTGTAAAAATTTCGTGCCGTAACTATTGAATTCTGTTGTTTGGCTGTATATTTATGCGCACGAAAATTAAGAAAGTTGTCCAAAACTTTTAGAGTTTAGAGTCTTAAATTAATATGTCAAGAAAGTTGTGTGGCTATAAGAGTTTTGAAATTTGTGATTTTAATCATGACATAGTATTTGTTTGATGAAAAAAGTTTTTCATTAAAAAAAATTAGAATTATATTACTTCTAAACGTAAAAAGAGATTATTCTCTTTAAAACAGATAGAGTATTTTCATTCTCCTATCGAACTTATTTTCCTTTTCAAATAAAAACAGGAAAAACCTTAATTGAGATGAAGTAAATTCCTCTTATATATAAGCCATAGTTTGAGGAGCTTGGGGTCAACATGTATGCTTCAGCAGCTGGCTTAAAAGTTAATTCTACTTAGAAGTGGAGGGTGTTTTTGGTAGTTCATGAATTATATCCTTGAAATAATTTGTACTTGATTGCCTTAAAGGTGTACATTTATTTTTCTGGACAAAACAACCACACTCGGTTGCATATACCATGAGCACGCGTGAGAAATTTATGATGAACGAAAAATTAGCATCTTATAACAGCACACAATAGGAATTGGCAATTTTTTAAAATTATATTAGGTTTGGCAAAGATAGCCCCAAACAATTGGTATTATATAGCTAAATCCTAAAAAACTACTCTCTTATATATTCTCTCTCAAACAATTGGCCCCAAACCGTCTGCCCCCCCCCCCCCAGCCGCTCACTTCTCTTTTTGTTCACTGCTCCCCTCGCCTTTTCTCTAATTGTATTTCTTCTTCTATCTCTTCTCTTTCTCTCTAATAGTTTAGCTAAAATTCTTTCAAATTATGCAAAAACATCAATAGGATTAAAAGGTAAGGTTGATCTCACATCAAAGAAAATTAGAAGCAAAAACTAAGAGAGAAAAAATATATTTCAACTTTATTTTTCTTCTCTCTTCCTTTTTTTGGTTGGATTGAACGAGTGGATGTGATTAAAATTGATTGCAAATACCTAATCGAGTCTATATACAAAATTTGAGCAAGATTAGAAGTGATTTAGACTAGTTTCAGGTAAACAATCAGACCTAAAAATCCAACCGCGACATGTGTAGATCGTGTACATCAGTGTATATCACACATAGAGGACGTCTCTGTATATCACTTTGTATAGCGTGTATACAACACAATTATTTTATGAACGCCTGTGTATATCACATTGTATATCGTATATATAAAACAAATTTTTATGGATATACACAGATACACATGAGATATCATTGATGTACATAGAGATATACACAGGATACAATAGGGGATACACATGTGGAGTCGTCTTGAACATGAGTTTTCAATTTGAAATGTGTTATACAAAGAAGGAAAATAAAATTTTAATATACTTTTTTTGATATACACATTATTATTATGTTATACACTGTGATATACAAATAATATAATTATTAATATGTTATGTATATATTTGGATATAAAGATAAAAAACTGGAAAAATAATTAAAACGTATTTGGGTATTTTTTTCGGATACTACTATTAGAGAAGAGAGAGAGGATTTTAAATATTGTTTGCTATTTTTAAGGAAAATACTTTTGATGGTGCTTATTTTTAGGATGGTGGTTGAACCATTAGAAGAGAGAGAATAACTTTAGGCTACCATAAGCCAAATCCTAAAACGTTGGCTTTTTTATGTCAATTATTAGACATAGTTGCCATGCCATGCCAAATGCCCTTTATGAACAGGTGGGCCCACTTTAATTTACAGTCTCACATGTCCAACATTGTTTTAAGGCTATTTTGTCTATCTGGACCTGCCTTACATTGTACATCACTATTTTGACTAGGGTTGTTTATGGGGCGGATATTTATCTTAAGGGTTTGATTTATCGGTTATCGAATTATAAATATAATAATCCGCTAGCCAACCAATAAGAGATCGGGCGGATTAGCATCGGATTAGTAATTATCGGGCGATTTAGCGACTAAATAAAATAAATAATAAAAATGAAGTACATGGACTATAACTCAATAGAGATAAGGGGAAACTTATTACATATTCCAAATTAACGAAAGGGAAAGGTTGAACAGTGAAATAGACACAATTGTCTCGACAATAGTAAGACTCTAAAGTACAGAACATGTCACGACCCAAAATCCCCTATAGATCGTGATGGCACCTCCGTCAGGCAAGCCAACGGTGAATTTTCAACTTAATTACTCATTTTAATATTTTTGAAATCATAAATCCCATTAAATAAATAAAGTAAAAATCTGGTACTCGGCCAAACCCGTGATCCTCTTTACTAATTTCTGTACAAAGTATAAATTTCAAGATAAAATGATAATAATTACGTGACTACAATAATGAACATCTACTAGGAGCCCCCAAAATCCGATGTCACAAATGCATGAGCATCTACTAAGAAATATAATAAAATACAACATCTGCCTGGAATACAAGTTAGATAGGAGAGTGTAAGTAACTCTGATGGAGACTCTGTATGTTGCGGATCGTAACATGGAATGCAGCTCACCATAAAGTCCCTGCAATAGCCGCACCTCTGCGCCCAAAAGACCACCAGAAATATATATATATCTGCACAATAAGTGTAGAAGTGCAGTATGACTATGTAAATCAATGCGTACCCAGTAAATATCTAGCCTAACCCCGGAGAAGTAGTGACAAGGGGTCGACATCGACACTTACTAGTGGTCCAATATATCAAGTGCAATAAAAAGTAAACAAGTATTAGGCATGGTAAAAGTAAATAAATAGTGTAAACAGATATAGGTATGTAGTACGATCCTTATCTGAATAGTAAATACAGGCTCTCAGTTATCGGTCACCTCCTCAACCGGAGTATATATGTAAAATGGTCCCCACCAGATAGATCGTCACAACTCAAATCAGGAAAGCTCACGGATACGAGGGCTTCTTGTCAAATATTACACACGACACTGCCGAGGCAAATGGCCCGATCCCATAATTGTATTTGTAGAAATGCTGAGGCGAACGGCCTGATCCCATAATAATGTGTGCACTGCCGAGGGTCGAATGGCACGAACCATAGATGCATTTATTATACTGTCGATGCGAGCGGCCCGCTCCCATGAGAATATGATACTGTCGAGGTGAACGGCCCGAACCCATTAGAATATGAAGCTTTAACGGGTCCTTGACCCCACTCACGAAGATACGTGTGAGTTATGAAATGTAAAGAAGTTTTTCAATGAAACAAGGCGAGAGAATTTCGTAAGGGAAAACATAATTATTCCGCGGTTAATCAAGTAGCTCGTCAAATCTCTACAATAGCGAGTTTATCACTCTACGCAAGCCTAGTCTTTGGTCGCAGCACGAAATAAGGGAACTATACAGGCAAGGGTAACTCAAATAATACAATTAAAGCATGGCGTGAACCTAAGTCTACTAGGACAAAATTAGGAACTCTAGCATACGCACGGACACTCATCACCTCATATGTGCGTAGCTCCCATAACATACAGCATACAATAAGAATAGCATATACGGGGTAAATTCCCCCTAACTTGGTTAGATAGGAGACTTACCTCGCTCCGAAGTTCCATAGCCGGCTCCAACGCCTCTCTAGCATATCGACTCAAAGGCAAACGATCCGAAACAAGTCAAAAAATGTGCAAATCAATCAAAATATACTCCAATTATTATAATTAATCCATTTATAACAATTCCCAACTTAGCCCGAAAAGTCAATAAAGTCAACCCCCGAGCCCACATGCCCGGATTCCGAATATTTTTGAAGATAAATTTTACCCATAATATTACGAACTCAAATACATATTTTATTCCTAACTTCACTTCCAAAATCATGGTCAAAATCAGAAATACCAATATCTAGATTTTCTCATAAAATCCCAAAATTCCCACAATTTCCATGTATTTACAAGCCCAAATTCGTATATTTAACTCATAACTTGCAAATATTACTTACCTCACGATAGACGATGAAAATGGCGTTCCAAAATCGCTCCAAGGCCGGCTCCCATGGAAGAAATGAAATAAAAATTAGCCAAACACACGTACTTATCAAGGCCCTCTGCCCAGCGATCATCGTACCTGCGGTTACTTCATCGCATCTACGGTTTCGCACGTGCGGCCAAAATTCTGCTTCTACGGTTCCCTTAAGGCCTCCCCTCCTCCGCATCTGCGGGAAAACTTCTGCACTTGCGCCCGTTCCTCCGCTTCTGCTGAAATACCTCCTCTTCCCCTATTTTGCTTTTGCGACCAACAGTCCGTACCTACGAGCTCGCAGGTGCGGTCGATTCCTCGCACCTGCGAATCCAGCCAACCTTCGCTTCTACGACAGCTTTGGCCACTTCTGCGAGCCCTCACCTGCGGCCCTTTCCATGTAGGTCACCAAATCTCAGCTGCCTTAGCAATTCTTCCAAGTCCAAACTCGATCCATTTCCAATCTGATTCGCACCCGAGGCCTCCGCGACCCAATCCAAACATACCAACACATCCCAAAATATGATACTATAATGACCCGCCGGTCATTTTGAGAGTATTAGCCCCGAACCCTTATTTATTGATTCCTTTATTTTATACTGTGGTTACATGACTTGCCGGGAGGTTTGGCCTTTAATTTAGTAGTGAAATGGGACACATAGTCCCTAAAATAGAAGTTTAAGTTCTAGATTTTTACCGTAGTTTGAATTGTATGAAGAAGACTCCGGAATGGAGTTTCGGAGGTTGCAATAGCTCCGTAGAGTGATTTTTCACTTAGCAACGTGTCTGGATATTGATTTGGAGGTCCGTAGGTCATTTCGGCGATAATTGGCGAATGTTGGAAAATTGGATGATTTTTGGAAAGTTTGACCAGGAGTGAACTTTTTGATATCGGGGTCGAATTCCGATTATGAAAGTTGGAGTAAGTCCGTAATTTTAATTTTAACTAGTGTGCAAAATTTAAGCTCAATCGGACTTTATTTGATAGGTTTCGGCATCAAATGTTAAAGTTAGAAGTTCTAAAGTTCATTCGGCTTGAATCGATGTGCAATTCATGTTTTTAACGTTGTTTGATGTGATTTAAAGGTTCGACTAAGTCCGTATGATATTTTAAGACTTGTTGGTATATTCGAACGGGGTCCCGGAGGCCCCGGGTGTTATTCGGATTGAATCCTAAACAAATTTTGCACTTGTGAAAATGCGGGAGCTCCCAGTTCTGGTGTCATCGCACATGCGGGGGGATCGGACGCATGTGCGAGAAATGGAGCGCAAAAGCGATTATGGGCATTCCAGGCAGGACTCGCAGGTGCGGAACAGTTTTCGTAGAAGCGACTTCGCTTCTGCGGTGGGGAGATGCGCATGAGCGACTGGGTCGCAGGTGCGACATGTTTTGCCGCAGGTGCGGCCCTATTCTCGCAAAAGCGGACCCAGGGTACTTAAGTCAAGTCCTCACCTGTGATGAAAAATTCTGCAGGTGCGGCGGTGGGTTCGCTGGTGCGAATTCACTGGGCAGAAAAGGCCTAAGTTCGAGGGTTTGATTTTATTCTCCATTTTTGCACCTAGAGAACTCGGGTTAAAGCTAAAATTTGAGAGATTTTCAGAGAAAACATTTGGGTAAGGATTCTTGACTCATTTTTTATTAATATCTACTAATCTATAATTAATTTCTTCATTTAATTAAGGATTTGGGTTGAGAAATGGGGGGGGGGGGGATGGTGAAAGTTCTTAGACCGATATTTGGGTTTTGAAAGGCCAAATGAGGTCGGATTTCAGTAATTCTTATGTGGTTGGACTCATTATCGATTAGGTGTTCGGATTTTTGTTATTTTGGTTGAGTTCCGAGACGTGGGCTCGGGTCGACTTTTTGGAGCGATTTTTTAATTCTTTGCTAAAGTCGTAAATTTATTACTTAAATTAGCTTCTTATAGTTATATTTATAGTATGTAATTATTTTGGCTATATTCGAACCGATCAGAGTTGGAAAGTCGAGGGAAAGGCATTCTTATTGATTGATTGGGCGAGCTTTAAGGTAAGTGACTTGTCTAACCTTGGGAGGGAGGGGGGAGAATTTTCCTTAGGATTTGGTACTGTTATGATAAATTTCAATACGTGAAGGCCGTGTACGCGAGGTGACGAGTGCGTACTCGGGCTAAATGTCGAAATACGGGTTTTTCTAAATAGATCCTTTTATTTCTTTAATTGAGTTTCTCTAGCACGTGTAGTCGTCATGTTTAGCCTAATGTCACATTTCTACGTATCTTAACTCTTACTTGTAATTTGTGCAACATGTTTAGTTGAATTACCTGATTCCCTGATTTTATATTCAGTTATTAACTGTAGGATTCCTTGATGTAATTTCACCATTCCATTGGTTATGTGTTGCATATTTACTTTTGGGATTATGAGGCGGTACCTCGGGAGCGCCCCTGTTGCATATTTACTTTTGGGACTACGAGGCGGTACCTCGAGAGCGTCCCTGTTATATATTTATATTTGGGACTACGAGGCGGTACCTCGGGAGCTCCCCTGTTGCATATTTACTTTTGGGACTACGAGACGGTACTTCGGGAACGCCCTTATTGTTTACCTCTATTTGCTGTGTTGTTGTTGTTGTTTCTTAACTTGTAAAAATCTTGTTTTTCCTCACGTGTTATAGTTGTCTTCTTGAATCCCGTGTTGTTATTCTGTAAATTCTCATTGTTCACTTCTTAGTCATTTTATTATATTATTATATCTTCTCCCTTGCTTCCTATTATTTCCAGTAGGGCCCTGAACTGACCTCGTCACTACTCTACTAAGGTTAGGCTTGGAACTTACTGGGTACCATTGTAGTGTACTCATACTACACTTCTGCACATCTTTTTGTGCAGATCCATGTACTGCTTACCAGACCAGATACCCGTGAGCTAGCCCGTACGTGGAGACTTCAAGGTATATCTACCAGTGTCCGCAGACCTCGGAGTCCCCCTCTATCTTTATTATGTCTTTTTTCCTCATTCCTCATTAGACTCTGATGTACAGAGATATTTAATATTTTTCTCTTTAGAGATTGTGAATATTTCTACAGAATTTTGGGAGTTGTAATTATTTTGAATCGCAGTTTTTATTTATTTCAGATGTTGAGGTTGAGTTTCATCTTTATATTCAGTTATTTTGTATAATTATTAGGCTTACCTAGTCTTAGAGACTAGGTATCGTCACGATATCCTACAGAGGGAAATTGGGATCGTGACAGATACGAACTTAGTCGAAACCTCAAACCACGTCAAACAACATCAAAATTACGAATTGACGATCGAAACCTTTCTTTAAACATTCAAACTTTGACGAATGTGTCCGACTTATACTTAAACATTCCGGAATGTCGCCACACTTTATGTGCAAGTCACAAATCACAATACGAACCTATTCCAAGGCTCTGAACCCCAAACGGACATCGATAACACTAAAATTCACTTCAAATCAAACTTAAGAAATTCTAAAACCTTCAAATGCCAATTTTCTACAATAAGCGCCGAAATGCTTCAGGATCACCCGATACTCAACCCGAACATACGTCCAAGTCCGAAATCATCATACGAACCTATTGGAACATTCAAAACCCGATTCCGAGGTTGTTTACTCAAAAGCCAAACCTTAATCAACTCTTCCAACTTAAAACTTCCGGATAGAGAGTTTTCCTTCTGAGATAACTCCGAATGTCCCGAAATTCAATTTCGACAACACGTACAAGTCATAATACATAAAGTGAAGTTACACAAGGCCTCAAACCACCGAACGACGCGCTAGAACTCAAAACGATCGATCGGGTCGTTACATTAAATAATTTTATCAAAATAAGAAAGGAAAAGCTATAGCACTGCCACTCACGAAACAACTGTAACTTTGTAAGTCTCACCAAGCTCTACCGATCACTAGCACTTAAAATTTACCATCACAATTTTAAGCAAAACTTATAGTTTCTTCTTCTTTTACCATAAGCAAGCTAAAGTTTGAATTAAAAGATTGCCAAACTTGAAGTCTACAATTACAATCATAACGTTTGTGCGAGCAAAAGTACCCCATAGCTTCAAGAGAGAGACGAGCAGTGTTGGTGTGTGGGATCGTTACTGTTGAGAGAATGTTGCTGTTTGTTGAATAGATAATTTATATAACTAGGGATAGAAATATAAATATAATAATTCTTAACGGTTTAACAGTTTATCCGATAAAAAAATTGAATAATCCGCCCCAAACCGATAAACCGTTAATTATAAGATCAAATCCATTCACCAGCCATTAATCCGATAACGCGATACCGATAAGCCAACAAGCCAATATTACGATTCGGTTATCGGTTACGGTTCGATTTTGAACAGCCATAATTTTGACAAATCTATTTGAGCAATCTTTTTGGGAGTAAAATGAGTTATTTAAGCTCTTCCTAAACAAAAACTGAATTAACCATTGATTACTCCATAAAACGTGAAAATTCTAATGGATGGAAAAAAATATCAATATTTTTGAGAAGTCGTAAAAATGAAGATTAACACTTTGCAAATAAAATTTATTTTGTCAGCCTCAAACCATTCAGAGATTTATTAATTTACCACTCAAAAAAGATTAGTATAACATGAGAACTCCAATACTAACACTTTTAGCATTGTTACCAAGGGTCTTCCGTTTAGAAAGATTATGTAACGACCCGATAGGTCGTTTAGAGCTTTAGCGCGACGTTTGGCAGTTTGAGGTCCTGGGTAACTTTACTTTATGTTTTATGACTTGTATGTGTCGTCGGAGTTGAATTTCGAGAAGTTCGGAGTTGATTTGGAATGAAAATTTTAATTTCGGAAGCTTTAAGTTGGAAAGATTCACTAAGGTTTGACTTTTGAGCAAGGGGCCTTAGAATAGGGATTTGAGGTTCTAATAGATTTGTATGATGATTTCGGACATGGGCGTATATTCGGATTGAGTATCGGACCACCCGAGAGCATTTCAGCGCCTATTATGGAAGGTTGGCATTTTGAAAGTTTAAGAAGTTCTTAAGTTTGATTTAAAATAAATTTTGGTGTTATCAATGTCCGTTTGGGATTTCAATCCTTGAAATAGGTTAGTATTGTGATTTATAACTTGTACGTAAAGTTTGGCATCATTCCGGAATGTTTTAGTATGGTTCGGACGCGTTCTTTGAAATTTTAAAGTTGAAAAGTTTAAAGAAGGATTTCGATCGTCGATTCGTAATTTTGATATTGTTTGACGTGGTTTTAGGCTTATACTAAGTCTGTATCATGTTTTAGGATGTATTAGTATATTTGGATAGGGTCCCGAGGGCCCTAGGTGCGAATCAGAATGAAACAGATTGAGTTTTAGGCTTGGGGAAATGCTGAGGCAGCTGGGATCTGGTGTGATCGCACCTGCATGGAAAGGTCCGTATGTGCGAGCCCGCAGGTGCGGCGTTGTGGTCGCAGAAGTGACATTTGGTCTGAACTGGGATGGCCGTAGATGCAAGGATATTTTCGCATCTGCGAGCCCGCAGATGCGACGAATGTTCCGAAGATGCGACGAATGTTTCGCATAAGCGGAAAGCGAGCTGGGCAGTCGGGGTCGCAGAAGTGGAAGATCTCCGCATGTGCGTGAGCGCAGGAGCATGAGGTGGACCGCAGAAGCGATCGCACAGGAGAGAGATTTGGTTCGCATAAGCGGATTTGCCTGGCTTGGAGAGAACCGCACCTGCGATGGATTTTCCGCAGGTGCGGAGCCGTAGAAACAGCTATTGTTCCGCTGGTGTGGGGAAGCGATGGGCAGAAATGATTTTTATACGGGATTTGGCCCATTTTATTTCATTCTCTCTTGTCTTGGGCGATTTTTGGAGAGTTTCAAGTGGAGAGTTTCATCATCTATGTCAAGGTAAGTAATTCCCATACTTTGTGAGCTAAATACATGGATTACGTATGGATTGAAGGATGAAAACTAACAGAAATTGTGGGGTTTGGATAGAAAATTTAGAAATTGGTATTCTTGAATTTTGACTACGAAATTGGACATGGAATTTGGAATAAATTATATATTTGAGTCCGTGGTGTTATGGGTAAAGTTTATCTTCGAACATTTTTGGAATCCAGGCAAGTGGGCCCGAGGATTGTCTTTATTAACTTTTAGAGCAGAGTTGGGGATTCTTATAAATTAATTAATTATAAGCATTGGAGTATATTTTGATTGAGTTGCACATTGTTTGACTAGTTATGAATCGTTTGGCTTGAATTGAAGAGTTAGAGAGGCGTTGGAGCCAGTTATGGAACTTCGGAGCGAGGTAAGTCTCCTGTCTAACCTTGTGAGGGGAAAACTACCCCTAGGCAATATTTATTATTATGTGCAACTAGTTGTGGGTGCTACGTACGCACGAGGTGAAGAGAGTCCATACATAGCTAAAGTGTGTTTATGTCCAGGTAGACTTAGGACTGTATCACGTCATTATTGAATTATTTGAACTCGTTTCGCTGGCTTAATTAATTAAAGTTATAACTGAAAATGATTTAAAAATAAATATATGTATACTAAGCCGAGCCTTATTACTTTGAGTTGTGAGCAAGTTATTTGAGAAACGGTAAAGAATATGTTCACTTTGTGCACATGTACTATATTGTAAGCACATGTCTCGTGATTCGATAACTTCCTTCTTTTTTTGTGGAGCGGGCTGAATACCTCGGCAATATAATATATGCATCTATGGTTCATGCCGCTCGACCCTCGACAATATACATATTATTCTAGATCGGGTCGAACGACCTCGGCAGAATTGTGCGTTATATCGCTAGTAGTCCGAATATTCACGAGAAAATCTTTCCACTGATGCCCGGCATTTTATATGGTATTCCTTATTTATTTGATATTGGCACTTGGCATTTTCTGAGCTGTTAAGTTAGAATACACGATCGAGAAATTCATACTTTAAAAGAAATATTTGGAAGATTATGTAATTTACATATTTACCCTACTACCATTGTGCACTTCATATCTGTTATGAATTGTTATATTATTTTATTGGACCTCTAGTAAGTATCGATATTGACCATCGTCACTACTTCTCCGGGACTAGGCTAGATACTTACTGGGGACGCAGTGATTTACGTACTCATGCTGCACTTCTGTACGAAATGTGCAGGATCTGACAGGTTCATTTGGTGATCATCGTGGCGTATGGGCGCACTTGTTGAGCAGACTTTATGTGAGCTACATTCCAAGCTACGCACCTTAGTCCACTGAGTCTCCATCGTACTATTTATTTTAATATGTCTTATTTACATTCTGGATAGATGTTATATTATTATTGTACTCCTTCGAAAATGCTCATGCACTTGTGACACTGGGTCTTGAGGTTATTCTAGTTGATATTTATGGTTTCGTACATCATTAACGTCTTTCAATTCTTTTATAAACTACAAATGTTGTACGTCCCCGTGGATTTAGGAGTGTAAATATCCTACCTTATTAAAAACTATTATTTTAAAAGTAATAAAATGAGTAATCAAATTGATAAATCACCGTTAGCTTGTCGGACGGCGGTGTTAGGCGCCACCACGACCTATAGTGGATTTTAGGTCGTGACAGCTTGGTATCAGAGCGTTAGGTTCACTTAAGTCTCACGAGTCATGAGCAAGTCTAGTAGAGTCTTGCAGATCGGTACGGAGACGTCTGTACTTATCTTCTAGATGCTACAGGACTGTTAGGAGCACTTCACTTCTTGATTCTTCATCGTGTGATTTGATTCCATTGAGGCTTGTGCCTTTATTTCCTTCATACTCAATCTTACGCGACGTGAGGCGCGTGTTATCAATTGGGCAATGAGGAGTTGTAGTGGTACTGCAGACATAGTGTATGATGTTTATCCCTGTGTGTTGGGCAGGCTATTATCGTCGCCTTGCGGAAGGATGTTCTTTTGTTACAGCTCAGTATCTATATTTCCTATGGTTTCGAGACTGTTCACGGATTGCTATGATGTTTATATGTTATTATCGCACAATGTTGGTGTAATGGTAGGGTGCTTGTTTATGTGTCGAGGCAGTGAATGACTTGAAAGGAGGATTTCTCAGTGTTTAATTTAGAGGTTCAGCATTTAATTCCAGCAAAGAAAAGGCAATCGGACTATAGATGTCCAGGTTTGGTTGATGAAGTAACGAGACTTGACATTTTGAGTGTGGTAGAATTCTCATTTATGATGTGGTATCATCATCCTTGTTCGAATGCATTAGGGTTCCCCCGGTGTTATGGTCTTCTTTGATTTGCCTTCGGGGCAGGGTGTTGTGAAATGGTGCCTGATGAGCAGTTGTCAGAGATAGTGGTGTGTAGCAGTTCAGAATCGAATTGGTATTTCTAATGTTGATGGCTCGAGAAAGGTGATCTTCTAGGATGTTTGGAGTTGGTAGCAATTCATTAGTTCTGACGCTACAAGGATTGGAATTTACTTGAGGCAACATTTGAGCACCGAAGTATGAGGAAGTACATGGCGGGAGGTGTCTCGCGGTGGTTGAATTACTAGCAGGTCAAGTATGAGAAGCGGAGGTTGAGAAGTTGCTTAAGGGAGATGGTTTTACCGAAGTGGGAGTGGCAGAGTAGCATATAAATTTTGTGGTAGGATAACCACGTGCTTTGAGAAAGTTTAGGGTGATTTGGGAATCATTGTGGAAAAGTGACTAGGTCTACAGATTGTATTTGGGATGGTGGCTACTATACTGAGGAACATTAAATATGGCAGAAATGAGTTTGCTTGAAATGAAGAGGGGTGTGAAAACTTGATTATCGTTGGGATGCAACATTACTTCGAGATTGGAATGTATTGTCTCACTTTTAGTTGATGTAAATGGGGAACGAACGGATTTGTACAGTTGGTGGATGAGCATAGGCTTATGAGGGTTTACTGATTTTGTGGTAGTTGTACCCAGTGCAGCGTCGTTGGGAGATGTCGGTATGGAATTCCACAGGCGAAGAGTTCTACTTACTACGAAGAGAAAAGTCGAGTATACGATTATGGCTGATAATTTGGAATGTTCATGAAAAATTTAGTAAGAAGCTACAAGAAATTTAGCGGGATGACGGTGCGAGATCATGGTAATTGAGAAGGAGAAATCTTTGTGGGTTCTAGGTTTATATGATTGTAGCTTAAAGCTAAGTGGAGGAGCCCCACCATCTACGATTGGATCATGTGGTTGTCTGCTTGTGCGATTTTTGGTTATTGGTGTGTTAGTGGGTTATTATGACTGGGGAATAAAAATATCAGGGGTAATTCGGGCAAAAAACTTGATGGATGTGTGCTATATTCGGCTTTATTGATTCATGTTCAGGTTTTTGGGAAGACTCAGAGTTTATGCTTTTGTGGATGTGATGTACAAGGAAAAGAATTCAGCCGATTGCTTCTTTGAGAGGGTGTTCATGTGCTAGCAGCGCATTGGAGTTTGATTATATTCGGGGCCAGGTCAGAGTGGGTGACTCTCAATAATGGTCCTAGTGGGTTCAAGAATCTATGTGTAGTTCCTAAGGATTTCGGGTCCGTTGTATTGTTAAGGATCGAGTTTTTGCAGTGGATTACGAACATAACTAGGAATATTCTATGTTATCATCGGATATGCGGTGTAGTATTGGAGGAAAGGGAGAAATAGCTTCAGATTCACGGAAGGTCTTGCAGAATGGGTGTACCAGTTGGAGATGCTATTGTGCTCTTGAGAAGGGTATGAGATGATTCATGGGTATTGAGACTATGTGGTCTCACGATTCGGGTCACTCGGGATGACTGCGGATTGAGTTCATTATGTTGTGAATGGAGCTATTATTATTTCTAAGTCAGGTCAAGAGCAAATTGAAAGACGTTGGGTTGGTTAGTAATGGTTGAATCGACATGATTATGGCAATGATCAGTTCCTTCGGTGTTTGAAGTTATACATGTGGGTTGTGGTTCTACGTGCGGGCTTGACAGTCACCATAACTTGATTGATTTGGGAGGTATTTGATCCAGGTGGACTTTTTGTGTAAATAGATTCCGGAAGAGTCATGGAGGTTTAGATCAAGACTTGAGGTTTGTATTTTCTGCAGTTTGGAAATTCAGTTGCGTGTTGCATTGGTTCTTCTGAAATGAGCTAAGTGAAAGGTTTCTAGCCAATGAAGTGTTTATTCTACTAGTAGTTCAAGGGTTATGATGAATTCTGAAATTCTCGCATAGCGTCATGATAGGTGCAGTAAGCGGGCATATTTTTTAGTGTCACCTGAGAACGGTGTCCTGTGTAAGACGCTTTGTGTATTGATTTGCAAACTCTTGGTTGGCTTTACAGAATTAGTACGGTTGGTGGTGTGGAGGTGCAGACTTTGCTACCTAGTGCAGAAAGTCATGGGAGCTTATCCCACGGAAAATTGTATAAGGGTGACATATTAGTCATTTGATTGTTAAAGATTGAAACCAGGCATGGAGATTATGGTACTATCGTTAATGTGAGAGTTTATGCCTGGAACGCGCTCTATTCCTTTGGTTGTGAACTGTGAAAGTTTGTTTCGGATTGTGATGACTGCTCGTGTGTGTCATGATTAAGGCCATTATGGATCCTTGAAAGGTTGTTGGCCCGGCATGGGATAATCATAATCGATTTGAGGTTCGTTTGTGGGTCTAATGTGAATGTGTGCTCTGTGTCAGGTCGGATGTGTTTATTTGTCATAGAATTGCTTACGAAGGAGTCGTTGGGAATTGGATGTTATTCCCATCATCAGTTATTCCATATAAATCTCTATTGTGCCATGTGGTTGTGAGACAGCTTGATTACTCGCACATGTGTTGAGGTCCCGTGTAGCTTGTGGTGTTATGTGAGCAGGATGGCTCTCGAAATGCAGGTCATTTATTGCACCTTAGTTGTGCTTGGGTTTCGTAGCGTATGGCGCTATCTGTCTCTCCAGGATTTGTATTATGCACTTGGCGTGCTTGTGGTCAATATTCGGGCATTTCGTAAGTATAAGCATTACGGCTTGATGTGTATTTTCTTCTTGACTGTTATATGTGGATCAGGTGGCACGTCGCCACGGGTATATTGTTTGGATTGGGTGGCACGCCGCCACGAGCATATTATGTTGGATCAGGTTGCACGCCGCAACATTATCATGTTTAGATCGGGTTGCATGCCGCAACAGTATTATGTTGGATCGGGCTGCACGCCGCAACAATGTGATGTTGAGCATAGTTCCTTACACGTATTTTGTGTGACTCATTTTTCATCCCTGAGGTAGGTTCGCAGTATCTATTCGGACATTTTATGCTTTACGCGGGTTGGGTAGTCCTTTTCCAGAGTTCGTTTTTTTCCTTATGTATCACATTCAAGTTTGTAGCTTGCTGGCTCATTATAGGCGTCATATGAGATTTTTTGGCAGTGTCCGAGATGGCTTATTGCCTGAGCGGCTTGTACCAGGTGAGATGAGGCTATTGGACTTGGGATTAGTGTGATCAGAGTTATGTAGGGTATATTAAAGGACAGATATCGTTATTTAGTTCAGAATGAGGTAATGGCCCTTATTAGGAGAAGAGACTCCATGATTTGTTAGTTCAGCAGGTGGTTATGAGTTTCTACGCATATCTTCCGTCGTGGCAGTATTGCGAGAGTTGGAACAGGATATATATGCGTCATGAGGTGTGTTGTGGGCATCATACTCGTGAAATTCCAGCTATGGCGGTCGGAGGATGTTATTATGGGCAATAGACTTATGGGATGCATGGAGTGGTTCCAACATAGGTGCATGATCATGTTTTGGTACAGTGTGTGGTGATTGATACGGTGTTTGTGTGTTAGAATCAAGTCTTGTAAGGAAATTCCAAAGTTGGAATTTGGTTCTAAAGCTTGCTAGCTAAGGTTATAGGGAGGATCTTTAGTCTGTCTCGAGCTAATGTGCTCCACTAGGTTGTGGTGGTGCAGGTAGGTGCGCGAGGTATTAAACAGTGATTTGGATGAATCTGGAGCAGTTCTTAGAATGTTCGAGGACAAACGTATGTTTAAGTGGGGGAGAATGTAATGACTCGACCGGTCGTTTTGGGCTCTAGCGCGTCGTTCGGCAGTTTGAGGCCTTGGGTAGCTTCACTTCATGTTTTATGACTTGTACGTGTGGTCGGAATTAAATTTCGGGAAGTTTGAAGTTGATTTAGAAAAAAAATTTTAATTTCGAAAGCTTTAAGTTGGAAAGATTAACTAAGGTTTGACTTTTGAGCAAGAGGCCTCGGAATCGGGATTTGAAGGTTCCAATAGGTTCGTATGATGATTTCGGATTTGGGCGTATGTTTGTGTAGAGTATCCGACCACCCGGGAGCATTTCGGCGCCTATTATGGAAGGTTGGAATTTTGGAAGTTTAAGAAGTTGTTAAGTTTGATTTGAAATAAATTCTGGTGTTATCGATGTTCGTTTGGGATTCTAAGCCTTGGAATAGGTTCATATTGTGATTTATAACTTGTACGTAAAGTTTGGCGTCATTCCGGAATGTTTTGATATGGTTCGTACGCGTTGGTCAAAGTTGAAAAGTTTAAAGAAGGATTTCGATCATCGATTCATGATTTTGATATTGTTTGACGTGATTTGAGGCTTTGACTAAGTCCGTGTCATGTTTTGGGATGTGTTGGTATGTTTGGACGGGTCCCGGGGGCCCTCGGTGCGAATCGGATTGAAATGGATTGAGTTTTGGGCTTGGGGGAAATGTTGAGGCAGCTGGGATCTGGTGCGATCGCACCTGCGTGGAAAGGACCGCAGGTGCGGCATTGTGGTCGCAAAAGCGACATTTGGTCTGAGCTAGGATGGTCACAGATGCGAGGATATTTCAGCATCTGCGATCCCACAGATGCGACGAATGTTCCACGAAAGCAGAAAGCGAGCTAGGCAGCCGGGGTCGCAGAAAGGGAAGATCTCTGCATGTGCGGGAGCGCAGGAGCATGAGGTGGACCACAGAAGCGGTCGCGCAGGAGTGAGATTTGGTCCGCAGAAGCGAATTCGACTGGCTTGGAGAGAACCGCACCTATGATGGATTTTCTGCAGGTGTGGATCTGCAGAAGCGGCTACTGTTCCGCTGGTGCGGGGAAGCGCTGGGAAAAAATAATTTTTATAGGGGATTTGGCCCATTTTCTTTCATTCTCTCTTGGCTTGAGCGATTTTTGGAGAGTTTCAAGTAGATATTTTCATCATCTATATCACGGTAAGTTATTCCCACACTTTGTGAGCTAAATACATAGATTATGTATGGATTTAAGCATGAAAACTAATAGAAATTGTGGGATTTGGGTAGAAAACCTAGAAATTGGTATTATTGGATTTTGACTACGAAATTGAACATAGAATTTGGAATAAATTATATACTTGAGTTCGTGGTGTTATGGGTAAAGTTTATCTTCGAATATTTTCGGAATCCGGGCACGTGGGCTCGAGGGTTGCCTTTATTGACTTTTAGAGCGGAGTTAGGGATTCTTATGAATTAATTAATTATAAGCATTGGAGTATATTTTAATTGAGTTGTACATTGTTTGATTAGTTACAGATCGTTTGGCTTGAATTGAACAGTTAGAGAGGCATTGGAGCCAGTTATGGAACGTCGGAGAGAGGTAAGTCTCTTGTCTAACCTTGTGAGGGGGGAACTACCCCTAGGTAATATTTATTGTCATATGCAACTAGTTGTGGGTGCTACGTACGCACGAGGTGACGAGAGTCCGTACGTAGCTAAAGCATGTTTATGTCCGGGTAGACTTAGGGTTGTATCACGTAATTATTGAATTATTTGAACTCGTTCCGCTGGCTTAATTAATTAGAGTTATAACTGAAAATAATTTAGAAATAAATATATGTATACTAGGCCGAGCCTTATCACTTTGAGTTGCGGGCGACTTTTTTGAGAAACAGTAAAGAATTTATTCACTTTGTGCACATGTACTTTATTGTAAGCACGTGTCTCATGATTCGATAACTTCCTTCCTTTCTTGTAGAGTGGGATGAACGCCTTGACAGTATAATAGATGCATCTATGGTTCATGTCACTCGACCCTCGGCAATGTACATATTATTCTGGATCGGGCCGAACGACCTCGACAGAATCGTGCGTTATATCGCTAGTAGTCAGAATATTCACGAGAAAATCTTTCCACTGATGCCCGACATTTTATATGGTATTCCTTATTTATTTGATATTGGCACTTGGCATTTTTTGAGCTGTTAAGGTAGAATACAAGATTGAGAAATTCATACTTTAAAAGAAATGTTTGGAAGATTATGTAATTCACAGATTTATCCCACTACCACTGTGCACTTCATATCTATTGTGAATTGTTATATTATTTTATTGGACCTCTAGTAAGTGTTGATGTTGACTCCTCGTCACTACTTATCTGGAGTTAGGCTAGATACTTACTGGGTACGCGTTGATTTATGTACTCATGTTGCACTTCTGCACTAAATGTGCAGGATCTGACAGGTTCATTTGGTGATCATCTTGGCGTGTGGGCGCACCTGTTGAGGAGACTTTATGTGAGCTGAATTCTAGGCTGCGCATCGCAGTCCACTAAGTCTCCATCGTACTATTTATTTTGTCCTGTCTTATTTGTATTCTGGACAGATGTTATATTATTATTGTACTCCTTAGAAAATTTTCATGCACTTATGACATCGGGTCTTGGGGTTATACTAGTTGATGCTTATGGTTTCGTACATCATTAACGTCTTTCAATTCTTTTATAAACTACAAATGTTGTACGTCCCCGTGGATTTAGGAGTGTAAATCTCCTTCCTTATTAAAAACTTTGATTTCGAAAATAATAAAATGAGTAATCAAATTGATAAATCATCGTTGGCTTGCCTGACAGCTGCGTTTGGTGCCACCACGACCTATAGTGGATTTTGGGTCGTGACAGATTAGGAGAAATATTTTCAGAACAAATTTCCTCTTAAAATAGCACAAAAGGTTTGATTGGAAAGATTAGAAAAAGTAATTTTCACATAAGCAATGCACACTTTATTTGACTGTATAAGAAAATATCACTGCATAAACTAATGAAGAGTTTAATTAGTTTACAATTTTAATGAACATCCGTCTTAGATTTTGCACAAAATTGTGTACTTACTCCGTCCTTATTTACGTGTTAGTATTTGACTGGTCACAAAGTTTAAGAAAAAAGAAAAAAAAATTATACTTGTGGTCTAAAATAATTCATAAATAATTGTATCAACTATAAATTATCTCATTAAATATACAATGAGCATTTTAAAGTTAAATTATTATTAAATATAAAAAATAGCATTTTTCAACTGACTAAAAAGAAAACTCATCTTAGCATTGTAGGGATAAAAAATGACAAACGAATAAATATAAACCTATATTTTTAGAATATAGGTTGGAGTCGTAATCTTAAAAAGAAAAAGGGAGATCAATATACTTTACCAAAAAGGTACTACTAATATTTATATAAATAAAATTAGGTAACCTAATCAAATTAACATGTTAGTAGTGCTAGACAGTAACTAGAAGAATATAGGTTTGTTATTAATGACGTAGGATTAAAAAGTTTTCAACACATGTAAACTGTGAAGGATGCAAATAATATTAATAAGACCAGAAAAAGGTTTATGCTTTCTGTGGGGATAAAAAATGAGCTGAATGACATATCTGTGTAAGTGCCGAAAAAATTACTCTATAATAGCATATACATTACACATTATATTCGTTGTATTGCAATATAAAAATTTAATTATCTTATTTGAATTTTTACATATTTTATATTATTTAAAGAAATAGAAATTTTGATAATAAATAATTAGAGAAGTCGATAATAAATAACTAAAAAAGAAGCTCTATGGTTGTCCTAGAAATTACCATCCATATACTGGATTTGACAAAATCAGTACAAAGAGGATGTTGCTAGAAAGTAACTAAAAGAATAAAGGTTTTGTTATTTAATAGGATTGAAAAGTTTTCAACACATGTAAAATGTGAAGGATTCAAATAAAATTTTCTTAAATAAGACCAAAAAAAGGTTTATGCTTACTGTGAGGATGAGCTGAATGACATATACGTGAAAGTGCTAAAAGAAATAATAGCATATGTATTACACATAATTGTTCTTTATATTTCAATATAAAAATTGAATTATCATATTTGAATTTGTACATATTTTATATTATATAAGGAAATATCAAATTTGATATAATAAATAATTGGAGATGTCGATAATAAATCGTTAAAAAAGAGGTTACATTGGTACCCTAGAAATTATCAAACATTGGATAGACGAAAAATATAATAGGTTTAACAAAATTAGTACAAAGGGGATGCTAAAAGAACATTCTTGAATTATTAAATTTATCACAACCTAGACACTTTCAGATCAACCACGAATGAAAAAAAATAAAATCACTGTCTGAAAACAATATGTGAGAGAGAGAGAGATGTATGTCATAGACATACCCCAAGTTAAAAGACATGTTCAAACGCTGCTCAATGCCTATTATCTGTGAATTCTGCCTTCAGCTGAAACAAACTCTTAAGCTCAAGAGGTATGCACTCTATTTTACTACAAGCTTAATTTGGTTTTAACTTTTATAATAATATTTATTTGATAGATAACTTACTTTTATATTAACGGAAAGTTCCAGGAACATGGGACAAAAGTATATATGTGAAATTATCTTAGCACAAAAATTCAGAAATCAGATAGCATAGAGAACTAACTGAAAGTTAAACTAAATATGTTCCACCACTTAAGTTGCCTCATTCTATTTGATGAATATATTTGATAGTAGGCTATATTCAAGCAATTTAGACACTACTTACACTCTAATTTAGCCGCACTTTATTGATATTTGAATGCTAAAAGATAACAAAATGCTTTAATTAAGAATTTGATACTTTGCAGGAGCTACTCCGAGCTAGGAGGGAGCTAACGAGTGTTTTGAAGTCAACATGGAATGTGAAAGGGCAATCAAAGGTTAGCCCGGTCGAAAAGGAGCGAGAAAAGCAAGCGAAACGACCCAAACAGGTGCGCGGCCGCGGAGTGGGCCGTGAACTGGTCCGCGAACTCAAGGCAGTGAGGCAGTCCAAATCCGCGGCCGGATCCGCGGTCGAATCCGCGGCCGGATCCGCGGTCGAATCCGCGGCCGCGGACGGGCGGACAAAAGCCAAACACGCAGGGTTAATTATGTAATTTCCTAGGCGACTAACCTAAACCTATATGAAACCTAAACTCGCCCAGAAGTGAAGAGCAGCTGTTTTTTAGAAGATTTTAGAGGCAAGAACGAGGGGTAGAAGACGGATAAATTCCTAAGAGTTTCATCTTCTTCTTGATACTTCTATTTATTGATTATGAATTATTTTACTAATTTATTTTCCATTAGCATGAGTAGCTAAATCTGTTATCTAGGGTTGATGGAACCAATTGTTGGATGAAGTCTTGACTCTATTTTATTAAAATTGAGCCGTGTTTGTTCTATGATTGTTCAATTACGTATTGTATTGTGGTTAATTGAAAGGGCCATCGATTAATCGTGTCTATTCACCTTGTGTTGCTTGAGAAAGAACACTTGGTTAGATTGTTGTTGAACAACACCACTTTGGAGAAAGTTAAGAGATTAATTACTTGAATTTAAAAGTGAGGTCAGAAATAACGAAGCTTTGGTGGGATGATTTTGAGTTGCATAAATTGTTAACTAGAGTAGTTCGAGAGAATGCTTCTAGTAAATAATCGTAATTGATCGAAAGGTAATTACGGTAGCCCGAAACTCATAATCCTCGTAGAGTATTACTGCGAGATTATAGCTAAGAGTTGAGAATTAATCCGGCAATTGGGAAAATCAATAGCCCTAGATCCTTTTACCCTTGAATTCAATTTTAGTCTTGATTATTGCTAATTTTATTGTCACTTTTCCTTGGCTAAATAAATTTCACTGATTATTCATAAAACTATTGCATCTAGAAGTTATCTAAGCTTATCATTAGCATTATTTAAGGTTGTAGTAAATAGGTTATATCCCTGTGGGATTCGACTCCGGACTTGAACTGGGTTATATTTGCAGCGACCGCTTAGTCCTTCTTACAAGGCATAGTTGGGCGTGATCACATTTTGGCGCCGTTGCCGGGGAACTAACGGTGTTATTTATTATAACTTAGAAGAATTGCTAGGATTCTTAGTTTAGATCAATTTCTTACGGTGTTTAAATTTTTTTTTTTATTGAAATTCTCACGTTTGAATTCTCCTGTGACTCAGGTGTATGCCTAGAAGCTCTTCGAGGGCTGGTGAACTTTTTGAAGGACTTTCAGACCCCGAAAAAGCATTCAGGGCATTAAATCGAGCCAACAAGAAGAACAAGCAGTTACAACAAAAACACACACTTAAAATTGAAATGGACAAGGTGGACGATGTCAACGAAAACAATCGGAATAATCGGGTTGACCTAAATAATGGAGTGGTGGCACCTCTTGTGCCAGAAGCTGCTCTATATGATTGGGCACAATCAACTGCTGATAACTTAGCCACCTCCATTGTTGTACCTCAGATACAAGCGGAGACATTCCAGATCACCAATAATATACTGCATCTATTGCAAAATAAGGGACTATTCTCCGAGTTATACATTGAAGACCCACAACAACATCTGAAGAACTTCCTATCAATATGTGTGACCCAAAGACAGCCGAATGTGACTCCTAAAGCCATTAAGCTATTACTGTTTCCATTCTCTGTGACTGGAGAGGCTCAAACTTGGTTGAATTCACTCCCAATAAACTTCATTTCCACTTGGGAAGAATTAGTCAAACAGTTCTGAAAAAAGTTTTATCCTCCCAACAAGACTGCAAGGCAGATTGATGAGATATTGTAGTTTAGAAAAAAATCAACTGAGTCCTTGCAAGAAACCTGGGAGAGGTTCAAGGGTATGCTAGTGAAGTGTCCACACCATGGCATTCCAGATCAGATGCTGGGACAGAGATTCTACATGGGTTTAGCAGATAGTTTGAAGGCTAATGTAGACGCTTCAGCTGGGGGTGCATTTTTTAGCAAGATACTCACAGAGTGCAAGATTCTTCTTGTCAAGATGGCTCAAAATTCAGGCTGGATGGCTAGAGGTATGACACTTACACCAATAGTGCATTTTGTTGCTCTTGACCCAAACAATTTTCATGCAGAGAACATAGCCACTCTCATGACTTAGATGAGCATACTGACAAAGAAAATTGATGAGATGGGTACAAAGCAAGTGCACATTGTTGATACAACGAATGGAGGATTGTGCACTCCTTGCATAAACCAGTCATATGTGTGCTCGTGGAGTGGAGAGAATGACAATCAGGGCTTCAGACAAAATATGAATTATGTCAATAATTTTGGAGGTCAGAGGCAAGGTGGGCAACAATGGGGACCAGCACCAAACCAGCAATACAGACCCAACCTGCCACAACACAACCCCAATTCTAGAGGCGCACGACCACAAGGTCAAGTTGTGCCTTATCAAAGGCAGCAAGGCTATAATCAGCAGCACCAGCAATAGTTGGCCTACTAACTGCCTCATCAACAACAGGACAATAATATGGTAGAAGTCAAGGGTATGCTGCAACAACTCATTGGAACAAATGGTAAGATGCAAGAAAAGTTAGTAGCACATGATTCAGCAATCAAAGGCATTGAAACTCAACTAGGACAGCTGTCTATGGCCTTGAACAATCGCCCCCAAGGAACATTACCTGCAGATACAAATATTAACCCAAAGGATTAGAACCCAAATCAGCTAATGGCAGTGAGTCTCAGGAATGGAAGAGATTTAGACAGAGAGCAAGAAGTTGCTCAATTTAGGAGAGAGACTACGCCAACTACTCCAATTACATTAGAGGCAAATGAGTCAGCAGAGCTCACCGAGGTTGTAATTGAACAAGCACAGGTTGACAAGGGTAAGGAGAAGGACGGTGAACAAGTCTCAGAACAGGCGGCACCTCTTGTGCCAGAAGCTTCCAACAAAGAAAAGACATCAAGTAATGGACAGAGATTGATTCCTGCACCATTCCCTCAGAGATTGGCAAAACAAAAGAAAGATGATCAATACAGGAAATTCATGAAAATGCTTCAACAGATTCAATTGAATATTCCACTATTGGATGCTTTGAGAGAAATGCCAGGGTATGCAAAAATGATGAAGGACCTGATGTCGCGGAAATTTGACTTCCAGGACCTGTCCACTAAAACTCTGACACAGACCTGCACCGCGGTAGTGACAAGACCTATGGCCCAAAAGGTGTCTGATCCAGGTAGCTTCAATATCCCATGCACTATTGGGAGTTATGTTGTTGCTAAAGCATTGTGTGACTTGGGAGCCAGCATAAACTTGATGCCCTTGGCAATCTATACGAAACTGGGCATTGGCAGAGCTAGACCGACCTCAATGTTGCTGCAACTGGCTGATCGCACAGTCAAAAGACCGATAGGAATTCTTGATGATGTGCTTGTGCAAGTGGGGAAATTTGTATTTCCTGTAGACTTTGTTATTCTTGATTGTCAGGTGGATGAAAAGATACCCATCATTCTGGGGAGGCCATTCTTAGCCACTGGGAGAGCATTAATTGATTGTGAGACTGGAGAGTTGAAAATGAGTTTGAGCAATGAAGAAATAATATTCAACGTTCAACAATCCATGAGGAGACCCGGTGAATTTGCAAACTGCTCACTAGTGGAGGTCGTAGATGTGATACTGCAAGAAGAGGATGAGACACTTAATGTCAAGGATCCACTAGAAGCCTACTTGATGAATTTGGAAGAGATGGACGGTGAAGGGTTGGCAGAGTGGGTCATGGCTCTCGAAGGTCAAGGATTCTGGAAAAGGGAACCTCAGTTCAAACCCCTACGCTTAGAAGAGAGAGCAACACCACCTGCAAAACCATGGAGCCACCACAACTAGACCTGAAACTGCTTCCAGCCCACCTCAGCTATGCTTTCTTAATTCTACTTTGCCTGTTATTATATCATCTGGTTTGCTAGTTGTGCAGGTAGAGCAACTATTGAATGTATTGCAAGAATGTAAGATTGCCATTGGTTGGACCATGGCAGACATAAAGGGTATCAGTCCAGCCTTTTGCATGCACAAGATTCTTCTGGAAGAGGGGCACAAACCTTCCAAGGAACATCAAGGACGTCTGAACCCAAATATGAAGGAAGTAGTAAAGAAGGAAGTAATCAAGTGGCTGGATGCGGGTATCATCTTCCCCATCTCTGACAGCCACTGGGTCAGTCCTGTCCAATGTGTGTCGAAAAGGGGAGGAATGACGTTCGTACAAAATGAGAATAATGAGTTGATCTCAACTCGTATAGTCACGGGGTGGCGGATTTGCATGGACTATCGGAAACTGAACATAGCCACTCGAAAGGACCATTTCCCATTACCTTTCATTGACCAAATGTTGGACAGGTTAGCTGGGCGGTCCCACTTCTGTTTCTTGGATGGATATTCGGGGTATAACCTGATCTCAATAGCCCCGGGAGACAGAGAGAAAACATCCTTCACTTGTCCATATGGCATCTTTGCCTTTCGGAGAATGCCCTTTGGACTTTGCAATGAACCGGCTACATTCCAGCGGTGCATGTTAGCCATTTTCACTGACATGGTGGAGGATATTATGGAGGTGTTTATGGATAATTTCTCCGTGATGGGGGATTCATTCGAAGATTGTCTTCACAATTTAAGAAGAGTGCTCAAAAGATGTGTGGAGACAAATTTGGTACTGAATTGGGAGAACTGCCATTTTATGGTACAAGAAGGAATAGTTTTGGGGCATCGAGTGTCCAGTAAGGGAATTGAGGTCGACCATGCTAAAGTTGATATGATTGAGAAATTGCCACCGCCCACTTCGGTCAAAGCAGTGGGAAGTTTCCTTGGGCACGTCGGGTTCTACAGGCGATTCATAAAAGATTATTCCAAAATTGCTAACCCTTTATGTAAACTTCTTGAAAAGGATCAACCCTTTGTGTTTTCTAATGATTACAGGTTGGCATTTGAGAAGTTGAAGAAGAGACTGATAACTGCACCCATCATTGTTGCACCCAACTGGGAGCAACCATTCGAGCTCATGTGCGACGCTAGTGATTATGCTATAGGAGCAGTCTTGGGGCAGCGAAAAGACAAGATGATGCACCCTATTTACTATGCAAGCAGGACGCTAAGTGGTGCACAACTCAATTATACTGTAATGGAAAAGGAAATGCTGGTTGTAGTGTTTGCCTTCGACAAATTCAGGTTGTACTTAATTGGTTCAAAAGTTATTGTTTATACTGACCATGCAGCAATTAGGTACTTGATAGCAAAGAAGGAGTCAAAGCCACGCTTGATTCGCTGGTTTCTTTTGCTAAAAGAATTCGATCTGGAAATTTATGATAGAAAGGGGACAGACAATCAAGTGGCAGACCACCTCTCAAGATTGGAAGGAGCTGAAAAGAGAATGGAGGTTGAAGATATAACAGAGACATTCCCGGATGAATAGTTACTTACTATGACAATGGAGGAGATGCCCTGGTATGTTGATATTGCTAACTATTTAGCAAGCGGTATTGTACCTTATGAACTCTCCTCAATTCAAAAGAAAAATTTCTTCCGCGACTGTCGAACCTTTTATTGGGACGAACCTTTATTGTTTAAAATATGTGTAGATAACATGATCCAGAGGTGTATCCCCGAGAAAGATCAACCTTCTGTTTTGCAGGCTTGCCATGCTTCACCATATGGTGGACACTTTGGAGGAATTCGGACAGCAACAAAAGTGTTGGAATCGGGATTGTATTGGCCTACTCTGTTTAAGGATGCCCATGCTTGGGTCAAAAGTTGCGCTGAATGCCAAAGGACAGGCAACATATCTCGCCGTCACCAGATGCCGATGACAACAATTCAAGAGGTGGAGGTTTTTGACATATGGGGGATTGACTTTATGGGGACGTTCGTCAGCTCATATGGTAACAAATATATATTGGTAGCGGTTGACTGTGTCTCTAAGTGGGTCAAAGCAGTGGCTCTCCCAATCAATGATGCAGAAGGGGTAGCAAGTTTCCTAAATAAAAACATCTTCACACGTTTTGGGACCCCGAGAGCTATAATCAGTGATGGTGGAACCCATTTTTGCAATAGAGCTTTCGCACTTCTGTTGGAAAAGTATGGAGTTCGCCACAAAGTAACCACACCGTACCACCCACAGACGAGCGGGCAAGTTGAAGTGTCCAATAGAAAATTAAAAGTGTCCTGACAAAGACAGTGAATACAACAAGGACCGATTGGGTGAAGAAGCTGGATGATGCATTATGGGCATACCGCACAGCATTCAAAACTCCAATTGGTATGTCACCGTACAAGTTGGTATTTGGAAAGGCATGCCACCTTCCGGTAGAGCTCGAACATAAAGCGCTTTGGGCACTGCGGCAGCTAAATCTTGATATAGAGACCTCAGGCACCAGCAGAGTCACTGAGTTACATGAGCTCGAGGAATTCAGATTCCATGCTTTTGAAAATGCCAGATTATATAAAGAAAAGATGAAAATAATCCATGATAAGCACATCTTAGATCGGAACTTCAAGCCCGGAGATCTAGTATTGTTATACAACTCGAGATTGAGGTTGTTTTCGGGTAAGTTGAAGTCCAGATGGGCAGGACCCTTTAGAGTGGTGCAAGTGTTCTCAAGCAGATCTGTGGAGTTGAATCCGAAGATCGGACAAACAAGTTCACGGTAAATGGGCAAAGGTTGAAACATTACCTTGGAATGGTCGAAGAGAAAGGGGATAGAGTGGTGATAACTTTGGAAGAGCCCCGGTATGAGAACAAGGAGTGATAATGAAAGCATGCATCATGCTGCAACATTAAATCAGGCACTTCCTGGGAGGCAACATATGGTTTGTTGTAAATCGTCGTGCCGCGATGTTAACTTAGGCGCTTTTTGGGAGGAAACCCATTATTTTTCTTAATTTGTTTGTTGTAATTAATTTTGAACGACTTTGACTGACCTACTAGTGTGCAGGGCAAAGATCACGCACATCGGAAGGACCGCGGATTGGGCCGCGGATTGGACCGCAGATTTAAGCCTGTGTTCTGCCCCCATCCGCGGCCGCGGATTTTGGGACCCCCTCTGTCCATAATTTGCTGCCGCGGATTGGGGCGTGGAAGCCCGGGCTTGTCCAGGTAAGTTTTTTTATTTTAATCCCCCACCCCTTCTTTTACTTAACCCAAACCCTCACTTCCCCTACTTCTCTTCTTCCCTTCCTAACTCTAAGAACCCAAACCCCTCATTCCCCCCCCCCACCCCACTTTTCTTTTTCCCTCCCTAACCTCAAGAACCCAAACCCTTCCTTTCCCTCATATTTTTCTTTTAACATAAGACTCTTCTCCTTCCTTCTCTTCTCCACTCAACCGATCTCCAACCTCCGTTATTCTTAAGATCTCCAAGAAAGTACATGATTTTATTCCTCTTTTTTAGTTTTTTTTTTTTTTAGTATTTTATTTTCTTTTTCTGTATAGGGTAGTAAAATCATAGGTACTTTTGTTTGGGATTTGGATTATGGTTTTTATGTGGTATATGGAGGCTATTTGAATTGATTGATTTGGAGGAAGCCATTGTTGGGTTTGATTGGGTCTTTGGGTGACTTGGGGGTACATATGCACACTACATGTTTGTTGATTTGCCTTAATGGGTATTGAAGATAAATTGTGACCAATTGTGCGAGTGAAGTCTGAGTAACCGCCATTGGGACACATATTCCTCTATCCACTGATAGTAGTATTTATTGTGTAGGTAAAATGCAACCCTCAAGGAAGAGACGCGCTACCGAGGCCTCATCAAGTGGTCATGGAGGCTCATCTTGGGGACGGGCACAGACCAGTGCAGCTCAGTTTGATCGTACCAGGTTTGTCTCCAGAGCTGCCCAAGACCGTTTCAGTTTGAAGGCCACAAAAAAATTGTACCGGAAAGGGATATTGACAGGGCATACCTTCAGGAGAAATGCCCTAATATGTATCGGAAGTTGATCAGGCGCAGATTGGACAGCTTTTTTGAAGAGCCGGAGGAGGGTAACTTGATGCTTGTTCGGGAGTTCTATGCCAACTGCCCCGAACATGAGGATAGAATATGCACTGTGCGACACACGAATGTGGATGCCTTGTTAGAAGCTATTAGGAGAGTGTATCGATTGCCTGAATTCAATGGGGAGGAAGATTTATATGATACTTATAGGAGAGAACCTATCACATGGAACAGGTTTTTCAGAATTATCTATGCACCAAACAAAGAGGTAGTGTGGGTTGTGCCGGGATTGAAGCTACACTCTTCCTCACTCACTTTTGAAGGAAAATGATGGTTGTACATCATCAACAGTCGCTTACTGTCGTCCCACAACACCACGGAAGTAAATGGTCCAAGAGCATCCTTGATATGGTGCTTCGTGGATGGCCACGACTTCGATGTGGCCAAGGTTCTTCAGTATGAGATGTTCGTCCATTCAACACACAAGAGGTATGGGTTCTTTTTCCCCTCTCTGATCACTAGATTGTGTCGGGCAGCAAGGCTGCCTGAGAACCCAAATGCGGATGGCATGGTAAAGAAAGAAGCAAAGTTCCGGGCAAACAAAGTGACCATCGGGAAAGACCCGGTGGCACCAGGAGCAGCTCATAGTGACGATTCTAATACGTCGGAAGAGGGTGACGAAGGGTAGGAGGAGGTTGAACCTGCCTCACCCCCACAGGAATAAGCTGCAGTGGTTGAAGGACCATCCCAGGTCAGATGGAGCACGCGAATGACAGCCCTAGAACAAGATATGGCAGGACTGCGCACTTCCGTCACAGAATTGGGGACCAGAGTTGATGCTTTGGCAACCCAAAATGCGAAGTCAGAAAAGAAAATCATGGGCTGGCTACGTGCACTGGGGAGAGCATGTCATCTCGACCCTGGCACTGTCTCCGATCAAGACTGATCCACCAAGGAAGTTCCTTTACCTCACATTACATTACTTTGTATGACATGGGACATGCCATCTTTTTAAGTGTGGGGTGGGGGATACTTTGTTGTATGTAGATAGTTTCGTACTTTAATTGTATAAATCAATTTCAACTTGGCCCAACGATAGATATCATTCGACGGGTTTCTTGAGGGACTAAAGTCGAAAGAAAAAAAAATTTCTTTTGTAGTAGTATATCAATTCCCCCTTGGTTTTTCTTTTGAACTGGGTGTAGTTAGCTTTTTATTTTATTTTTAGTTAGGAACTTATGGGTTATGGGCAGAATTAAAATAGGAAGCCTTGTTTGATTTCGTAATGCCTTGAATATAGCGGTTACTTTAGTGTGACGCTTAAGCTCATTTGTTGACTCTTGTAAGAAGGCCTTAAAATGTATGTTCTTAATTTGGCTGAAATACCCTGATCTGAGTGTTTGATGATCTAATCTGGAATGAGTCATGTGCCATGTGTGGGGGAGGCTTGTTATATTCTGTGCACGGCATTTAACTTCTAGAACTTGCCATGTGTGTCTGCAAAGCGAAATAGTAGTCTTGTTTAGTCTGGGAAGTGATATAGGCATTTCTTTGTTGAACCATATATATATACAAACTCCACCCACCTATTTGCTATGTACCATAGTTAACCCCGTTGAGCCTGTAATCCTGTTTCCTTGGTAACCACATTACAAGCCCTATCCCTTGTTTGAATTGACCATCTGTTTGAATCCTTTAATTCTCGTAAGCACTGGAAATACTATGAATTTACAAAGGATAAAGTGTGGGTAGCTGATGGAGCTTTTGAGTGGAACTAGGAAATAAGGAGTAAGGTAAATCTTGTTGGAAAAGGCCACTTGAAAAAAAAAGAATAACATTGCTAATAGTGTATCATGTTGATTGGTAATAAATCTTTGGTGGTTTTTAAGGTGATTGTACTCAAAGAAGAAGTGTGGGGTGGTATATATGTTGAAAATATTGGTTTAACTTAGGTGTGGACTTGATTATAAAATAAATATATTAAAGTGCTTAGGGAGGTATAGTCACTATTATATATCCAAATATATCATACCCAACCTACAACCTACATTACATCCAAATAAAGTGCTACTTGATCCTAGATTGAGTGAGATCAATTAGTAGAGTCGTACACCACGGGCAAGCCTATAGTGCGTTTTCTGTGGCACAAGAATGTCATTTCTGAGGGTGAGTGAATTCTGTTCCTTTTAAAGTTTCTCAATGTATGTGAATTTTACTGATTGTGAAATGAGTCTCTTTTGTTGTGAGAAGGCACTTGATTCATGAAGGAGAGGTAAGTCTGGACCTTTGATATTGAGTAAGTAAGCCAGTTAAGAACATTGCGTGGCTAGATGGAGTCAATTCTTGAGGTGTAGATGTTGTACTAATGTACTCAATTTATGTGAAATATTCTTAGTGTGACGAGTAGGGAAGTCGCTAAGTGAAGCCTCTTAGAGTGTGGTTTGATTGCTCGGGGATGAGCAATAGTTTAAGTATGGAGTGTTGATAGTAGGCTATATTCATGCAATTTAGACACTACTTACACTCTAATTTAGCCGCACTTTATTGATATTTGAATGCTAAAAGATAACAAAATACTCTAATTAAGAATTTGATGCTTTGCAGGAGCTACTCCGAGCTAGGAGGGAGCTAACGAGTGTTTTGGAGTCAACATGGAATGTGAAAGGAAAATCGAAGGTTAGCCCGGTCGAAAAGGAGCGAGAAAAGCAAGCGAAACGACCCAAACAGGTGCGCGGCCGCGGAGTGGGCCGCGAACTCAAGGCAGTGAGGCAGTCCAAATCCGCGACCGGATCCGCGGTCGAATCCGCGGCCGCGGACGGGCGGACGAAAGCCATACACGCAAGGTTAATTATGTAATTTCTTAGGCGACTAACCTAAACCTATATGAAATCTAAGCTCGCCCAGAAGTGAAGAGCAGTTGTTTTTTAGAAGATTTTAGAGGCAAGAACGAGGGGGAGAAGACGGATAAATTCCTAAGAGTTTCATCATCTTCTTGATACTTCGATTTGTTGATTATGAATTATTTTACTGATTTATTTTCCATTAGCATGAGTAGCTAAATCTGTTATCTAGGGTTGATGGAACCAATTATTGGATGAAGTCTTGACTCTATTCTGTTATAATTGAGCCGTGTTTGTTCTATGATTGTTCAATTACGTATTGTATTATGGTTAATTGAAAGGCCCCTCGATTAATCGTGTCTATTCACCTTGTATTGCTTGAGAAAGAACACTTGGTTAGATTGTTGTTGAACAACACCATTTTGGGGGAAGTTAAGAGAATAATTACTTGAATTTAAAAGTGGGGTTAGAAATAACGAAACTTTGGTGGGATGATTCTGAGTTGCATAAATTGTTAACTAGAGTAGTTCGAGAGAATGCTTCTAGTAAATTATCGTAATTGATCGAAAGGTAATTACGGTAGCCCGAAACTCATAATTCTCATAGAGTATTACAGCGAGATTATAGCTAAGAGTTGAGAATTAATCCGGCAATTGGGAAAATCAATAGCCCTAGATCCTTTTACCCTTGAATTCAATTTTAGTCTTGATTATTGTTAATTTTAATGTCATTTTTCCTTGGCTAAATAAATTCCACTGATTATTCATAAAACTATTGCATTTGGAAGTTGTATGAGCTTATCATTAGCATTATTTAAGGTTGTAGTAAATAGGTTAGTTCTCTGTGGGATTCGACTCCGGACTTGAACCGGGTTATATTTGCAGTGATCGTTTAGTATTTCTTATAAAGCATAGTTGGGCGTGATCAATATTCAACTCTGAGGTCCTTCTAAGGCGCTTAACAATTTTTGAATAGTGCCAAGAGGTTGTTAGAATTGAGAACTAACAAATTAACCATTAAATCAAAATATAAATTTAGACACGAATTGCTCATACTGTCGTTGGTCCGGGGCTTAGCCCCGGCATAACCTTACTAGTTCTAGTATAAATTAAAGTAGTGTCCACCTCTACAACTTGCTACTTTGAAATTCTAGTTAAACTGCAACACACCATAGTCCATACCAAACATAAAAAATAAAATTACAGAAGAGGCATCCTTCACTACAATGGTTTTTCATAGCCTTCAGAGAAACTTTCAGTAGAATTCTAATATCATAATTGTAATCAACTAATAATTTTGTAATTGTATTCAAAGTCCTAGATATATAATAAAATCTAACTTCACAATTGTAATCAAATAATAATTCTAATTGAATTTAAAATCTTAGTTATTGGGTAGAATTTTGAATATGATCATTTTATTCGACATGGAATTATTTAAGTAAAATATTTTGGCTTTTAAAATCCTATTTTCTATCTCATGTCCCTTTAAAATTTTATGTTTCTTTTTTCCAGATAAAAATAGAAAAGAATTGAACTGAGATGAAGTAACCCTAGTATAAATTAAAGCATTATACTCCATTGCAACTTGCTGCTTGGCCATTCTTGTCCAACTGCAGCAAAACAACAAAACATAATATCAAAAAATAAAATTATATAAGAGGCCAATCTTTGAAGATGACCGATAAGAAGGAACTTATGCATAAATAATGACAAAGTTCATATATAATTGTGATTTATTTTCATCTCAAACCAAATTTTCAAAAACATAGGTCAAATTCTAAGTCTAAATGTGTTTCTAGAAATATTGCTAAGAAAAGCAGCAAAATTAAAAATGATTGGATAGATAGACTATGTATATCCTATAATTTTTCTCTATTTGATCATGCTCTACGTTATCTCAAATACCCATGATTAGTTTGTAGCACAAATATAGTAGTTTAATAAATTAATTATAATCACAAAACAGAACAATTAAAGAGGTGCAAGAATCTTCATACAAGAAGATCCAATAATAAGGATAATAAAGTAAATACAAAATTTACCTTGGCATGAGAAAAAGTAGGCTACTATCATCTAAACCATGCATAGTAGCGGCAAGGAGTAATCCATAGATTTCACTATTTGGATAAAAATCAAACTCTCTATTCATTAACGTATTTTTTTATTCCTTAAAAGCTTTGAATCCTGGGCTGTCATATTTGATCTAGAAATTCAGTTCCGAATGTGTGATTTACAGTTAGGTGATTTACAATCGGAAAAGAATTCTAATGGTAGGTTATTTATAATAATATTCTTAAATTATATAAATATTTAAGATTATAAAAGTTCATTAACGTTTTAGAGATATTTTAATCGTTCAACATTTAGCCTAAAATATTCGTGTTTTTATAATAAATATAGATATAGATATAGATATAAATATAAATATACATCATTACGTAATGATTGCCAATTTTATGTGATGATTAAATTTAAAAAAATTTCTCTAGATTTGATCTTCGGATTTCTCATATATTTACATTATTTATTAACACCCAAATAAATATAAAATTCAATACTCAAGAAAAGTTAGACATATATAATAAAATACAATAAAAAGTGATAATAATACAGGTAAATTAATATTAAAATATATACAAATATGCCCAATACCAGTCATCCATTTATTCAGCCACATGTCAAGTCGAAAATGAAAAAGCTTCAATTATAACATATCGTTTCTTAATTTGCTCTCAAGTAACGTTGATGCAGTGTCTACAAAAAGCAAAAGGTAATGGAGCTACTAATGACATAATTTAATCGATTCGGAAAGTAGATAAATTTTCAAACAAATTATGAGGTCATTGCTAATCTTATGGTCACTTAACTATTCGAAATTATCTATCAAAAGTCATTTTTTTTTTCGTTTGTAACAGTAAAGTCATTTAATTATGTTTATAGCTCTCAAAAGGTCACTGAACTAGATTTCTTAAACTTTTGATCGTCAAATACCTATTTTACCCTCTAAATTATCAACTTTTAGAGGGCAAAATAGGTATTTGACAATCAAAAGTTTGAGAGATCTGGTTGAGTAACCTTCTGAGTGTTATAGGCAGAGTTAAGTGACTTTTCTGTTACAAACAAAACAAAAATAACTTTACAAGATAATTTCGAATAGTTGAGTGGTCATTTATGTAATTGACTCACAAATTATACTTAGTAATAAATCAAATAGAGACTTTATTCTTAACACGAATAGTTAAAAGCAGCATTTCATTTATATTTAGTATACACAAGATCAAGTCCACATCCATTTTAGCGCAAATCAATACAAGAATAATAAAAGACATCAATTATTTTCGGAATTCAGGCCTAATTGTGTTGCCATTTCTTGCTTTTTCTTGGACCAGCATATGCATCTGTGAAAAAGATAACTCGTTCTCAGAACGTCAGGACAAACGCCACTACAATCGTTCTTATTATGACATTTAGTCTTTTGCTTCCACCTTAAAGGATGGAATATCTGCAACTGTATACAAGAAAATTGTAAGCAATTTATCATATCACAAATGAGTTTAGTTTAGGGTTGTCAAATATGCGGCTGAATTTGGGCTGGTCAAAATGGGGCGAATTACAAATGAATTGGTTATTGGCCCACCCAAAAATTACTTAAACTGAGATGAGTTAGGTCAAGATCAAGTAAACAATATAGCATAGCCCGACCAAACCACATCTATTTTAATTTTATTTTTTCTGCTTTTTTCTTGTAATTTGTTTTATTACTAAACAAAACTATATATATATATATATAACATATCAAACTAAAAATTATTTAGATAACGATAAAGTTTCGTATGGGTCTAAATCAGCCTAACTTTTAAAACGGCTGTAGTTGAATGAATCAAAATGAGATAGAGTTAATAAATGGATAGTTTATAGCTGGCTAGAACTTAAGCCGATTCATATTTTTATGAGCTAATTAGGCCATCCCTACAAATGATTATTATATCATTCTTTTTTCTCTTTGCTCTGCAGATAGGACAATGAAAAAACTAATATTAAATGAAATGGCTATGAAGGGACTGGAATAAGAAAAAGAAATAAACCCATGATAATCAGCAACAAAGAAAGCAGACTTCATAAGAGCGTTGGCCAAATTTTATCTCTACTACTGCACTTTGTAAAGAAGACAATATTATAACATTTGTATGATTTAAAATAAGTTCTTGTTTAGCATTATATAATGGCAGAGGCAAAGCTCCGTTGAGATTAATGCAATCTCATGAAAAATATTGGGTGAAAATCATTTGCACCCCCAAATTTTGCTTTAAAAATTGAACTCCCTTCTCTGTTTTGAACAATTATCATTCTCCCCTTATTTCTTAATTAACTTTTTAACATGCCTATTTTAACCTCTATATTGCCAATATTTATCTCTTTATGTTTTTTATTTTTTACTATTTTAGTATCATGATATTTTCTTTTTTCTAATATCTATGCTATGAACTTACTTATGTAGTGGCTAACTTCTATTTTCAAAATTTAAAAAAAATTTAAAAAATGATAACCAAGCATATAATTCATTGATGTTGAATAATAAAAAGAATGAGCAAAATAAAATTAAAATAAAATAATTTTATTTTATCAATAATTGTATTCATAGCAATCTAATTTCAAAAATCTGTTTACACAATCGAGAATG
This sequence comes from Nicotiana tabacum, assembly GCF_000715075.1. Lineage (NCBI taxonomy): Eukaryota > Viridiplantae > Streptophyta > Magnoliopsida > Solanales > Solanaceae > Nicotiana > Nicotiana tabacum. Next base: position 5,018,290 of record NC_134096.1, read on the forward strand.
AAAAATGGTGAGAACCTTAAACATATCCTCAATGCAAGTAATATAAAATCTTATAATTATTAAAAGTAAAGGCAGATTTTATAACAAATTCCTAAAGGATTATCTATTTATCACTAAGATATTGCAACTTAAATATATACTTAATGCGCGCTATATTATGAAGGAATACTGAATTATCCTTTGGGAGCTGGTATTTCCTTTCTGGGGAAGGCCGATCAAATGTGACAAATAATATAAAGGATATTCTATTTATTATTTGAATTATTTATAGTATAATTTATAATAAGGTATAATATCATTTAAATTATAGGAAAATCTTTTTAAAAATAGCATGTAAAATAAAAAAGAGTATTACACATAGAGGAGGAAACTGAAAAATGAGAAGGGCAAATTAGACATTGTGTAAGATAAAGGGGGTGAATGATAATTGTTCAAAGTTAAGGGGAGAGTTTGATTTTTAAACTAAAGTTAAGGTTTCACCCAAAAAAAAATGCTTTAGTTATTAAGACCAAATTATCTTACCTTGGAGGATAGAGATGAAAGGTAACAAAAGTTAGACTTTTAAATTATAGGATCTAACTTTGGGAAGTCTTAATTACTTGAGTATTTTCCCATAAATGTTAACATCTTCAAGATATCAACTACTGATTCTCTAAACATGCCTATTTAAAAATTGAGTACCTATATTAATTAGTAGCTCTCAAGTGAAACAAAAAATAAAATGATTTTGTCAGTAAGAAATTAACTAATCTGCCAATTCTTTAATAAGATCACAAAAAACTACAACCAACATATTTGGTCAGTACTTCATTTTTTTAAACAATTTGAATACATGTGCTAATAAAAGTAAGTTAATGACATTATCGGTCAATGCAAATGATCTAATAATGATTACACAGTAAAGTATGGGTCCAACTCGCAACGGTGATCAGAGTTAATTGAGCAGGAGATCCCAAAAACAGGAAGTCGTTGGTTTGAAACATCTTTTTCCGTGGACCTTATCGCACGGGTTTTTTTTAGCGCGATTTATTTTTTTAATGTTTTTTGTGTGCTATTACAATGAAGCAAAATATACCCCGAGCGCACCCTATTTTTCGGAAACTTATTTGTTTCAAACGCGAGAGTTATTCTTTAGAAATCAAGTGGATTGTACTTATATCTCCCACTAGATATTAAACATTGTATCTTAAGGTCGGGTGCAACTTAAAGCTATCTCTTGCAAAATTTCACTCACATTGTGTTGGTGCGGCCAAATCGTTATACCAATAGATGAACTAATTCTCAATAGGTATGGTTGGATTCTCTGAAAGACACATAGACGGGGTAATATATATAATTAGAAGTGATGTGGACTGATTTAGAGTCAAATTTTATATTAAAAATCGAATTGAAATTTTTTTGGTGATACATGTGTTTACCAAAGAATTAGATTCTCAATCAAAGGCTATTTTTAGAAGTACTCGAGTTACTGATCATCAAGAAATTCAATATTCTCTCAAAAATAAGAAAGGAAATCAGAATCAGAGATGACAAAGTAATCAATAGAAAGCACAAGAAAGTAATTATATTTCAATGTTCATCAGAACGTGTCCTTACAAGTGAAATTCCCTTCCCTTATATAGGAATTTATAAATATAACGTTTCTTCCCTTTTATGACTGAATCATTATGAGCATTAATGACAGTAATGAAACGTTATAATTGGCAACCATAACTGTTCATGAAGATTCTATAACGGTTCTGATTCTTCTTCCATATTAATTAGAGGTTCATGAATCTTTCCTCTTTACTGTCTTGATTCATCCTGCATGTGTCCCTTCACTGAGTAATTTAGGCTCGAACAACCGTACCCTTTCGTCTCGTGAGTGATTTGTTCGTACTTGTTGTAAATTGTGAATCTTTTAATGCGACACTCCAGTTGTCATCTTCTTAGTGATCCATGTTTCTTGCCATGTCATCCTCTTATAATTTCACGTGTAACATTTATTTTTTACCAATACAGATAGTCCCCCCACTTGCCGAATATTCTGCAATTGAATATTTGGGAAGTGCGTATTTATGGCGGGAATTTTTTGCCTCTGTTTCCCATGTATCATTTCGTCTTCTTTAGAACTATCGCTTCGCATGTCACTTCCATTTAATGTACGTGCTACGTGGCCTTCGTCGATTGGGTTTGCGACTCTTCAGCATTTTTTAAAGCTTTCTTGGGGCTACGTCAGTCACTTTTAGTTTCACAAAACCTTCAATCTACAGTGTTCTTATTATTTAATCGCTCTTGTTCTTCGGCGCGTATTATTTTCTTGTATAACCATGTCTTCATCAAACCCCGATCCTCCTAGAGTAGCAATTGTAGATGAACTTCCCCCTTCAACTGCTCATGTTAGGAGTAGAAGAGGTGGTAGATTACGTAGTTTAGGATCTGTATCTATTCGTGGTTCTACTTCTCAAACCAACGTTGCTACCCCTTCTTCTTCTAGAACTAGGGCTTCTTCAACTCATAGATCTTCTGCCAGAAATAGGGATTCGAGTGAACCTATTCGAGAACCAACTGTTCACGAAATTATTCCCGCAGAATTTTCTTTCTCCATTGATTGTGAATCAATTAGAAATCAAATTACTTCTATGACTTCCTATGATCGTGCTGATGTTTATTCTTCCCAGATTACTGAGGGTTTGATTTCTCTTGTGCGAAGAGAATGCCATTGGAAATTTGACTTTTCAATTTTAGTTCCTGGTCCAAACCAAAGGATTACTTCGTTCCAAGTTGGTTACTCTTTCGTTTACACATATCCTTTTACGTTAGGTTTTAGACCACCTATTGACCCAGCCATCATAGAATTTTGTTGTTTCTTTAACGTTTGCTTAGGACATATTGGTCCTATTGTATGGAGAATTGTTGCATGTTTAAGATACCTGGCTAATTCGGCCTCTTTACCCTTCACCTTTCAATACTTGCTTCATCTTTATTCCTCTAAGTTGTTTCATTCAGGGGTGTTTACTCTCGTGGCTAGGAGTAAAAGGGTTTTGGTTAGCCCTGAAGACGATAAAGACTGTGGCTGGTATGCCCGTTTTGTTGCTGCTCCCACAAGTGATTTAGTGGGTGAAGAGAACATGCCTTTTCCAGAAAAATGGAACTTTGCACTTAAGTATTTTTTTAGATATCTTTCTTCTATTTTATGAAGGAAGAAGAAACTTACGATCCCGTGGCTGTTTTTATTTTTAGCAACCATAGAAGTTGTCGAATAAATACCAGACTTTCGTACTTGGGTAGAAAAATTATTATCGGTTGCTCCTATGGAAGAAAGGTCTTGGAAATACATTTCTCATAGGTTTGGTTGGAAAGTTAAAACTCATGGTATGCTTCCCTTTAACTTTCTTCCTTTCTTTCATATTTATTTGGAGATTTACTAACTTTGTCTTTTGCTAGGATTTTCCATACGGGGTGTTAGTGACGCGTCTATTGCTTCATCAAGACTTTCTTTGTCCATGGCTCAAGAGATGATTTTGAGTTCTTCATCAAAGAGAAAAGCAGAGAGAGCTCATGTTTCTGAGGGTGAAGAGGAACGAGAGGAGGGCTCTTTAGTGCGTAAGCCTCGGGCTAGGAGACACGTTATTTCGGATGATGAAGCCACTCCTCTTCCAAATTCAGTTCCCGTGAATGAGCCTGAAAGTGCCACTTTGGTGAGATTTGATGAAGAGATGATTGTTGCACCTCATGACTCTACAGAACAGTTGTTTTCCCATAGGTTTGATAGTGAAGACTTTGGCTTAGTTTCTAATGAAGCACCCCTTGCCTATCTGCTCCGATTGGTTCTCAGTTTCCCGTGCCTGTTGTTGCTGCCACTGCTCCTCCCGTGGCTATTTTTACTTCCTCAACTATCCTTATTGCTACCACTTCTCATGTTGAAGTTGGTTCTTCCAGTAGCAGTAGGATGATGAAAAACGTTACTATTGAAGTCCCCGAGGATGGTAATCTTTTGAAAAAGTCTAGCCAAGCTGATGTATGGCTGAATTCGCTGATTGGCCCAGTTGAGAAGTCTAAATTAGAAAACCACAGCTCTTTGACATGGATGAATGGCATTGTCCATTCATCTTTAAAGGTATAAGCCTTAACTTTTTATTTTGCATGTGATTTCTTTATCTTTGTTTGATAATCACTTATTCCCTTTCTTTTGTAGATCAACCTGATAGGCACAGAGCTGATGAGGAGAATTGTCCATACTGAGCAGTTAGTCAACGACTATCATACGGAAGCGGACAACTAGAAAGAACAATTTGAAGGCCTTTAGTTAGAAAAAAAAATTTTAGATGAGGAAAAGTGTGCTTTGGAACAGCAAGTGAAAGTGATGGCAGCAGAATTGGCGATTGAAAAAGCCTCTTCCAGTCAAGTGGGCAAGGATAAAGACCTCCTTGAGTTTTCATTTGTTGAGCAGCTTTCTAAAGCTACTGAGGAAATTAGGGGTCTGAAAGAACTGCTTAATCAAAAGGAAGTCTATGCCGGGGAGCTTGTTCATCACTCAGGCTCAAGAAGACCTTCGTACATCTTCTAACAAGGTCCAGTTCTTAGAAAGATCACTCGCCCCTTTACAAACTTCTTATGATGCTTCTTTGACTGAAAAAGCAGTGTTAGAGACCGAAATTGAGCAATAGGATAGGGATTATGAGGCCCTTGAGGATAAATCAACTCTTGATGTAAGCTGGGCTTTCTTGAACACGCGCCTCAAGACTTTGATGGAGGCTAACCAGGAAGGTTTTGACTTGACTCCTGAGATTGCAAAAACTAAGGAAACTGTTGAAAAAATTCAGCATAGTCAAAACTTTTCCTCACCTGAGGTCTGCATTCCTGAGGGTGATGAACTTACTCCTGGTGAAGTTAGTGTTCAAATCTCGCCTGCTCAAGTCGAACCTTCTGTCGTTGCTGATGATGCCATCTTGACTTCTCCCGCTGCTGATAGTACTACTTTAGAATCTGCCCCATAGTGAACTTGTGTTTGGAAAGTTTATTGTGTTTTTTTTTATTTGTGGAATGGTTGGCAAGTTTTACCCCAAAATAGGTTGGCAAGTTTTATCCCTGATCTATTTTGGGGTTTAATATCAAATACTTTGGTTTGAACTAAGTTTATACTTAGTTTTAACCGGGTTTATATAATATTTCATTTTGAGTTTCTATTCTACTCTTATAATATTTCATTTTGAGTTTCTGTTCTATTCTTTTATTATGCATTTAAAAATGCTTCAATACTCTGTGACTTTTTGAACAGGCACGAATTATAAAAGAGGGCCCTTTTATAAACGACACTTAATAAAGAAGACGTCTCAACTTCATAATGGTGTAAACATACGAAAGAAGAAATAGGAACACACACGTTTCTTTGAATAACTTTGAGGAAGTTTTGTATCATTCGAACTTTCAAATTGTATAATACTTTACATGTATTCAAGTATCATCTATAACTCTTTCGTAACTGTTTTCTTTACAACAGATTTTACAAAATTCAAGGGTATATATTGCAACCCATGACTAAATATTTCCGTTAACCTAAACACTCATAAGATTTTGAAATTTACATCCACGAGTGTATTCTTCATAGGTTTTTGAATCAGGCTTGCGTTTTGGGCTCTTGACTTTGCTCTTAACTTTAGATTTGTTGGGTAGACCATAGGTTTGACTTAAATTCTGATTTTTCCAGTCTTCTTTGCCTTCCTTAGATATATATATATATATATATATATATATATATATATATATATATATATATATATATATATAAGTGCCCCGAGTGTTTGAGCTTTGAAGTATGAAATCTCGAGCACTTGATTATTCCTTCTATGTGGTCCATTTCCTGAAAAGGAAAAACATACGGGACTCGGAGGTATATATAATTTAGACGATGACTGCTTAACCCTTTATATTTCCATCAGAAAGGTTGCAACCCTAGACCGGGAATAATGTTGCTTCCGCTTGTCCTTCAGGTCTAATATCATCATTTGGTGTGGGCTAGCTTTTTGTCTATCATCTAAAATAGTTAGTATAATTTTAACTGTACAAAATAAAAATCGTAATTGAACGATACCTGACCGTGGGTATTTCTTTTGCTCAGAAATAGTATTACTTTAAATGAACAGCATTCCAACTCAAGGGTAAAACCTTGCCATCCATGGTTTCTAACTCGTAGGTACCTTTTCCAGCGATACCTCAAACTTTATAGAGTCCTTCCCAATTTGGATTTAACTTTCATTCTCCGGTTGTTTTCGTTGATTGGAAAACCTTTTTTAAGAATGAAGTCCCCAATTTTGAAGTACCTGAGATGAGCCTTTCTGTTGTAGTATCGTTCTATGATTTGCTTTTGTGCTGCCATTCGTATTAAAGCTGCTTCTCTTCTTTGTTCGAGTAAGTCCAAGTTTGTTCTTAATTCCTCATCGTTCGACTCTTTCGTTTCCAATACGAATCTCGTGCTTGGTTCTCACAGGGATTAAAGCTTCTGAACAATACACAAGCGAAAATGGAGTTTCTCCCGTGGCAGTTTTTGTTGTGGTTCTATAAGCCCATAACACTCTTGGTAATTCTTCAGGCCAATTCCCTTTCGATTTTTCTAGTCTCTTCATCAAATTATTGATGAAAATCTTATTCGTCGACTCAGCTTGTCCATTTGCCACGGGATGGTAAGGTGAAGAGGTTATTCATTTGATTTGCCAACTTTGAAAGAACTCCGTGATTTTTGAGCCTATAAATTGTGGGCTATTATCACATACGATTTATTTTGGGACTCCAAACCGGCATATAATATTTCGCCAAATGAAGTCTTTCACCTCCTTCTCTCGTACCTAATTTGCCAACTTTGAAAGAACTCCGTGATTTTTAGCCTATAAATTGTGGGCCATTATCACATACGATTTCTTTTGGGACTCCAAACCGGCATATAATGTTTCACCAAATGAAGTCTTTCACTTCCTTCTCTCGTACATGTTTGAAAGCTCCTGCCTCTACCCATTTTGAAAAGTAATATGTTAACACTAATAAGTATTGTACCTTTCCTTTAGCTTGTGGTAAAGGCGCTACTATATCCATTCCCCATTTCATAAATGGCCATGGGGAAATAACTGCATGTAATAACTCTGCAGGTCGATGCATATTGTTGGCATATCGTTGACACTTATCACATTTGACTACAAAATTTTCTGCATCTTTTTCCATCTTAGGCCAGTAGTATCCTGCCCTGAATAGTGTTTTAACTAAAGATCTTCCACCTGCATGATTTCTGCATTGCCCTTCATGTACTTCCCTCATCACGTACTTCGTTTGATTAGGTCCAAGGCACCTTGCTAATGGACCGCCAAATATTTTTCGACATAAATTATCTCAAATTAGGCAGTAACGAGCAGCTTTTCGCCGAAGCACTTGAGATTTTTTCTTGCCTTCAGGTACGATCCCGTACTACAAAAAATTAACAATCTCGTTTCTCCAATCCCAAGTTAAATTATTAAAGCTTACCTCATGTTTATCCTGGTCAAGTGCTGAATGAAATAAATGGATTACAATGGCATTTTCCTCAGTCGTTACTTCTGCAACTGAAGCAAGGTTAGCCAACACGTCTGCTTCTGCATTTTCTTCCCTGGGTATTTGCACGATCTTCCATGATTGGAATTGCCTGACCAGTTCTCGTGCCTTTTCCAAGTATTGTTGCATTTGTGGCTCTCTAGCAGTGTAAGTCCCCTGCATCTGATTGACTACCAGTTAAGAGTCACTTTTAATCATGATTTGCTCTATGGAGAGTTCTCGTGCTAGTTCTAAACCTGCAATTACAGCTTCATACTCTGCTTCATTGTTAGTAATAGGGTAACATTTAATTGCTTGTCTCATACTTTCACCTGAGGGTGGGATTAAGACAATACCTAAACCGGCTCCTTTGATGTTTGAAGAGCCATCAGTAAATAAAGTCCACGTACTTGGATTAGCTCCAGTAAAAATTTGTAATTCCTTTTCTACTTTAGGGATTATTTTTGTATTAAAATCTGCGACGAAATCTGCTAGAACTTGAGATTTTACTGTTGTTTTAGGTTGATAAATAATGTCATATTCACTTAGTTCTATTGCCCATTTGGCTAGTCTGCCTGACAATTATTGTTTATGCAAAATATTCCTTAATGGATATGCAGTTACTACGTAGATAGAATGGCAAATTGAAAATATGGTCTCAATTTCCTAGCTGCCATGACTAATGCTAAAGCTAGTTTCTCTAGATGAGGATATCTAGTTTCAGCATCTAATAAAGATTTACTAACATAATAAATAGGAGATTGTTTACCTTTGTCCTCCCTTACTAAAACTGCACTTACAGCTATTTCTGCAACTACAAGATATACAAATAGTCTTTCTCCATCCCTTGGTTTAGACAGTAGGGGAGGATTTGTTAAGTATGCCTTCAAATCTTTGAGGGCTTGTCTGCATTCCTCAGTCCATTCAAACTGATTTTGCTTCTTCAAAACTGAAAAGAATTTAAAGCTATTCTCTGAAGATCTTGAAATGAATCTTCCCAGAGCTGCAATCTTACCTGTCAATCTTTGTAATTCTTTTTTGCTTGTGAGTATATCAGGTATTTCTTCAATAGCTTTAATCTATGCAGGATTTACTTCAATTCCTATATTAGATATGAGAAAGCCTAGAAACTTACCTGAAGCTACGCCAAAAGCACACTTTTCTGGGTTCAGTTTCATATTATATATGCGGAGGATCTCGAAGGTAGTTGAAATATGTTGACAGTGACCTTCCGTACACTTTTCATTTGTGTAGATTTGACCAACATATCATCAATGTACACTTCCATCGTCTTCCCCAGGTGTTCTTGGAACATCTTGGTCACCAACCTCTGATACGTGGCTCCAGCATTTTTCAAGCCAAAAGGCATGACTTTGTAACAATAAGTCCCCTTGTTTGTAATAAATGAAGTTTTTTCTTCGTCTAAGGGGTCCATTTTTATTTGATTATAACCAGAATACGCATCTAGAAAGCTTAATAATTCATGGCTTGCGGTAGCATCAATCAATTGATCTATATATGGTAAAGGGAATGAATCCTTCGGGCATGCTTTAATTAAGTCAGTGTAATCCACACAAACTCTCCATTTACCATTTTTTTTCGCAACTACCACAGTATTAGCTAACCAGTTAGGATATTTAACCTCGCGTATTGAATCGATCTTTAAGAGTTTCTGTACCTCTTCATCGATCACTTGATTTTTGAATGATCCTTGCTTCCTCTTCTTTTGTTTGACAGGTATGAATGATGGATCTTCATTTAATTTATGAGTCATCACCTCTGGAGGTATACTTGTCATATCTGAATGGGACCATGCAAAACAATCCGCGTTAGCTTTTAAATATTCAATTAGCTTACCTCTCCTATCTGGGTTTAACCTTGCTCCGATATGAATTCTTCGATCTGGCCATTGTTCGAATAGTGGAACAGTTTCAAGCTCCTCAATCGTTGTTTTAATGTTTTAGTTCTCCTCTGGCTCTTGAATTGCATCTGGTCTGGAATCCACGTCTGTTTTTTTTTATACAATTCCTGTTAAAATTTGATTTACCGCATCTTTCTCACTTGCACCCGCATCTTTTGATTTGCACTCCTATCTTTTTGACTTGGTTGTATCACCGAATTGATGCTCCTTGAAGTTTGTTCATCTCCTCGAATCTGTTGAATTCCCCATTTTGAAGAGAATTTGATAACCTGATGTAGTGTGGATGGCACAACATCCATATCATGAATCCACGGCCTCCCAAGAATCACATTATAGGCCATATCCGTGTCTATCACTTGAAATTTTGACTGAGTAATTTAGGCTCCAGCAACCGTACCCTTTCGTCTCGTGAGTGATTTGTTCGTACCTGTTGTAAATTGTGAATCTTTTAATGCGACACTCCAGTTGTCATCTTCTTAGTGATTCACGTATCTTGCCCTGTCATCCTCATATAATTCCATGTGTAACATTTATTTTTTACCAATACAACATGTATTTCACACACATGTATACATGGACATACAGAAAATATTTAAGGTATACACGATAATGCATATGGGATACCCAAGTTTTACACGGGGGATACAATGATACATATGGAAGTACGCATCTCATCTTCTAACATATTCGTCTTTTACTTTGGATTTTCAACTTAAACCACCTCTAATCTCTTCCTAATCGATCCAAAATTTGAGATTCAAACCCTATAAGATGTATCAAATCTATTCGAATAACACCTACTCGAAATAACTTTCAATTTCGAAAACTTAAATATTTTTCAAACTAAGACTTAAGGGAGTTTCAACGGCTCCCAATAGAGTTCTAGCTTATCTTTTTCACTTTCCAAGCAACCAAACAGTATCCTATGTACAAAATTAATTCTAAAGAATATTGTACCCAAACCACTCGAAATACAATCTAGCTATATATTTTTTTTTAAAAAGAAAATTAAATTTTAGAACTCAAGTGAGCTTCAATATGGAATTACTAGTTTAATTGTCTGATTTTGATTGTTGAAGTTAGATGAACAGCTGATGCTTCACATAGAAATTAGTTAATCAGTATAAGAGAAGCAAGAGAAGAGAATTACTCTTGGAAAGGAACATATAGATATATAAACGCAATGAGCCAAGGGATGGCGTGTCACGACCTAAACTCCCAACCTGTCGTGATGGCGCCTATCTCGATACTAGGCAAGCCGATAATCTCAATAAACCAAAACTTCTCTTTAAGGTTGAAAATATAATATTTAAATACAATACAAACATTCCCCAAAACCTGGTGTCACTGAGTACATGAGCATCTAATATGAATACAAGTCTAGAAAATATAGTCTATAATAGTCCGAGACCAAATATAGTAAACAAAGAGATAGAGAAGGAGAGACAAGGTCTACAGAACACGGCAGCTACCTCAAAATCTCCTGAAAAGCAACCGCGCGAAAGGATCAACACCCGCTATGTTCGGGAATACCTGGATCTGCACACGAAGTGTAGGGTGTAGTATGAGTACAACCAACTCAGCAAGTAACAATAATAAATAAGGAACTGAAGATAGTAACGAGCTACACAGCTATGGTTCATTTCCAGTAATTCCAATAAAAAATAGACATGCTATCAAATCTGGCAGTTTAATGTCAAATCAATTTTTATACAGTTCATTTTCATGTAATCTGTATATCAACAATCTCTCACAGATTTCACAACAATGACAGATAGCAACTAAGTGCAACAATAAATAAAAATCAAGTACAACCTCTTAGGATAACAATCACTCACTAGGATCCCAACCCTCATCACTCTCTGGGCTCCCAGCCCTCATCACTCACTCTCAATGGGTACCCGTACTCACTGAGGGTGTACAGACTCCGGAGGAGCTCCTACAGCCCAAGCGCTATAATCTGCACGGACAACTCACGTGCCATAATATAAATATCTGGATCCGCACGACCAACTCATGTGCTATAGTAAAATATAAGGATCTGCACAGCCAACTCATGTGTTGCACGGATAACTCACGTGCTATAGTATAATATAAGGATTTGCACGGCTAACTCACGTGTTGCACGAGCAACACACGTGCTGCACGGACAACTCACGTGCTATGATATCAATATCTCACAATCAGTCCCTCGGCCTCTCTCAGTCATAAATCTCTCCAGTCTCTCGGGCTCTCATTAATCATGAAATCAGCCCAAACAACAATGATATGATGTATCAATAATAATAACAGAGACTAAGATAAAATATGCAAGTAAAAACTAAGACTGAGTACATATAGAAATTAGCAAGCAATTCAACTAGTACGCGACCTCTATGGGTCCCAACAGTACTATCACATAGCCTAGGCATGATTTATAACATGATTTATAGTCAAATTTTTATCAACACATAGAGAGCATATAGCTAACAACAAATTATTCAACTTTACAGTTTCTCGGGACGGACCAAATCACAATCCCCTCGGTGCACGCCCACATGCCCATCACCTAGCATGTGCGTCACCTCCAAAATAATCACATGATACCAAAATCCGGGGTTTAATACCCTTAGAACCAGATTTAAAACTGTTACTTACCTCAAAACGTGAAACTCTTTACTCTGCTATGCCTTTGCCTTGCAAATTGGCATCTGAATGCCTCGAATCTAGTCACAAATAATTTGTTTCCGTCAATAAAATTTATTGGAATTAATTTCATAAGAAAATACTAATTTTTCATTAAAATCCAAAAATTTAGCTTAAAAATCGCATCTTGAAACCGGACAAAATTTAAAAAATCCGAAAGCCCATTCAAGCACGAGTCTACCCATACTAGTTTTACCAAAATCCGACCTCAACTCGACCCTTCAATCTACAAATCTTATTTCCAAATTTCTAAGTTCCAAACTCCGATTTACACCTCAAAATCATGTAATCTAATCGAATTATTCGATGATAATTCAATATTATGGAGTAGAAATGATCACAAGGGACTTACCTCAAGTTTTCCTTGAAAATATATCAAAAATCGCCTCTCCTCAAGCTCCAATTTGACAAAAATAGCAAATGGGACGAAATCCCTGCTTTTATAATTCTGCCCAAACAACCTCGGTTCTGCCTCGATCTTGGCCTTTGATCGAGGTACTCGATCCTGGGCATCAATCCTAGCCCTCGATCCTGGTCCTCGATCATTTCTTCGACCTTGCCTTTGACTGTGACCCTCGACCCTGGGCTCGATCATCGCTTCGATCGTGGCCCTCAACCCTGGGCTCGATCATGGCCCTCGACCCTGGGCTCGATCGATCTGGGCTCACATCTAGGCTCGATTCTGAGAGATTTCTGGGCTCGAATCTGGCAGAATAAATTTCCAACAAAAGGAAATTGCAGCAGCTGTTGTAGTTCAATTTTTGATCAGTTAACCATCTGAAACTCAATCGAGGCCCTCGGGACCTCAACCAAATATACCAAAAAGTCCTAAAACAGCATACGAACTTAGTCGAATCCTCAAATCATCTCAAACAACGCTAAAACCATGAATTACGCCCCAATTCAAGCCTATTGAACTTTGAAATTTCTAATTTCTACAAATAACGCGGAAACCTATCAAATCACGTCTGATTGACCTCACATTTTGCACACAAGTCATAAAAGACATAACATACCTATTACAATTTTCAGAATTGGATTTCGACCCCGAAATCAAAAAGTCAAACCCTCGGTCAAACTTTTCAAAAATCTAACTTTCGGCATTTCAAGTCTAATTCCTCTACGGATATCCAAAAATTCTTCCGGATACGCTCCTAAGTCTGAAATTACCATACGGAGCTATTGGAATTATCAGAATTTGAATCCGAGGTCGTTTACATAGAGGTCCATCTCCCGTCCACTTTTCTAACTTAATGTTTTTCAATTATGAGACTAAGCGTCTCATTTCACTCCGAATTCCTTTCGGACCCGAACCAACTAACCCGATAAGTCATAAATCAATAGCAATGCATAAATTGAGTAGTAAATGGGGAAATGGGGTTATAATATTCAAAACGAATGGCCAGGTCGTTACATTTTCCCCCTCTTAAACAAACGATCGTCCTCGAACGGGTTTAGAATAATACCTGGAGTCTCAAATAAGTGTGGATATTTGTTCCGCATCTCCTGCTCCATCTCCCAAGTAGCTTCTCTGACTGGCTAGCCTCTCCACTGCACCTTCACTGATGCTATGTTCTTTGACCTCAGTTTTCGAACCTGCCGGTCTAAAATAGCCACCAACTCCACATCATAATTCAAATTACCGTCCAACTGTACTGTACTGAAATCCAGAATGTGAGACGGATCCCCGACATACTTTCGGAGCATGGATACATGTAACACTGGATGAACACCTAATAGACTAGGGGGCAAATCAAGTTCATAAGCCACCTCCCCAATTTTCTTAAGTATCTCAAAAGGCCCAATATACCGAGGGCTCAACTTGCCCTTTTTCCCGAACCTCAACACACCATTCATGGATGAAATCTTGAGCAAAACCTTCTCCCCAACCATGTGAACAACATCACGAACCTTCCTGTCGGCATAACTCTTCTGTCTAGACTGTGCCACGAGAAGCCGTTCCTGAATTACTTTGACTTTCTCTAAAGCATCCTGAACCAAGTTAGTACCCAATAGTCTAACCTCACTAGGCTCAAACCAACCCACCAGAGACCGACACCGTCTCCCATATAAAGCTTCATACGGAGCCATCTGAATGCTTGACTGGTAGCTATTATTGTAAGCAAACTCTGCGAGTGGTAGAAATTTATCCCAAGCTAAAATCAATGACACAAGTGCGTAGCATATCCTCCAATATCTGAATAGAGCGCTCGGACTGTCCGTCCATCTAAGGGTGAAATGTTGTACTCAACTGAACCTGTGTGCCCAATTCTCGTTGCACTGCCCTCCAAAACTGTAAGGTAAACTGTGTACCCCAATCTGAAATAATGGACACCGGCACACCGTGTAGGCGAACCATCTCGCGAATATAAATCCCAACCAACCGCTCCGAAGAATAATTAGTACCGACCGGAATAAAATGCGCAGATTTGGTCAACCGATCTACTATCACACAAACAGCATCAAACTTTCTCAAAGTTCGTGGGAGTCCAACTACGAAGTCCATGGTAATACGCTCCCACTTCTACTCCGGAATTTCAAGTCTTTGTAACAATCCGCCCGGTCTCTAGTGCTCGTACTTTACCTGTTGACAATTTAAACACCGAGATACAAACCCAACTATATCTTTCTTCATCCGCCTCCACCAATAGTGTTGTCTCAAATCCATATACATCTTCGCAGCGCCTGGATGAATAGAGTACCGCGAACTATGAGCTTCCTGGAGAATCAGCTCACGCAAACCATCTACATTAGGTACACATAGCCTGCCCTGCATCCGTAATACACCATCATCTCCAATAGTGACTTCCTTGGCATTATCGTGCTGAATCATGTCCTTAAGGACAAGCAGATGTGGATCATCATACTGGTGCTCTCTGATGCGATCATATAAAGTAGGCCAAGAAACCACACAGGCCAAAACTTGATTCGGCTCGGAAACATCCAATCTAACAAACTGATTAGCCAAGGTCTGAACCTCCAAGGCTAAAGGCCTCTCTTCTACCGGTAAGTATGCTAAGTTGCCCAAACTCTCTACCTTATGACTCAAGGCATCGGCCACCATATTGGCCTTTTCGGGATAATAGAGAATGGTGATATCATAATCCTTAAGCAACTACAACTGCCTTCACTGCCGCAAGTTAAGATCCTTCTGTTTAAACAAATATTGTAGACTCCGATGATCGGTATATACCTCACACTGGACACCGTACAAGTAATGCCGCTAAAATTTTCAAGGCATGAACAATAGCTGCTAACTCAAGATCGTGGACTGGATAATTCTTCTCATGTACCTTTAACTGTCTGGACGCATAGGCAATCACCCTACCGTCTTGCATAAGTACTACGCCGAGACCAATCCGCGATGCGTCACAATACACAGTATAAGACTCTGAATCTGTAGGCAACACCAATACTGGAGCTGTAGTCAAAGCTGTCTTGAGCTTTTGAAAGCTCTCTTCACATTCATCCGACCACCTGAACGGAGCACCTTTCTGGGTTAATTTAGTCATAGGCGATGCAATAGACGAGAAACCCTCCACAAAACGACGATAATAGCCGGCCAAGCAGAGAAAACTCTGAATCTCAGTAACTGAGGATGGTCTGGGCCAATTCTGAACTGCCTCTATTTTCTTCAGATCCACCTTAATACCTTCACTGGACACTATATGTCCCAAGAATGCCACCGAACTAAGCCAGAACTCACACTTAGAGAATTTGGCATAAAGTTTCTCCTCTCTCAGCCTCTGTAATACAATACCCAAATGTTGTTCATGCTCCTCCTAGCTACGTGAATACACCAGAATATCATCAATAAATACTACGACAAATAAATCAAGATATGGCTGAAATACACTATTTATCAAATGCATAAATGCTGATGTGGCATTGGTTAGCCCAAAATACATCACAAGAAATTCATAGTGGCCATAACGAGTCCCGAATGCCGACTTTAGAACATCCGAATCCCCAATTTTTAATTGGTGATACCCAAACCTCAAATCAATTTTGGAGAACATCCTCGCTCCCTGAAGCTGGTCAAATAAATCATCAATACGCGGCAATGGATATTTATTCTTGATTATAACTTTGTTCAACTCCCTATAATCAATGCATGTCCGCATAGTACCATCTTTATTTTTCATAAACAGAACCGGTGCACCCCAAGGTGACACACTAGGCCTAATAATCCTCTTTTCAAGGAGTTCCTGAAGTTGCTCTTTCAATTCTTTTAACTCAGCTAGTGCCATATGATACTGAGGAATAGAAATGGTCTGAGTGCCCTGCACCAAGTCAATACCGAAATCAATATCCCTGTCGGGTGGCATACCCGGCAGGTCTGTAGGAAATACATCCAGAAAGTCTCGCACGACCGGTACTAAATCAATAATAGGAGCATCTGAATCAACATCTCTCACAAAGTCCAAATATGACAAGCATACCTTTCCAACCATACGTCGGGCCTTCAAATAAGAAATTACCTTGCTAGGAACAAGATCTAGAGAACCCCTCCATTCAACCTTTGGCAACCCCGGCATCGTCAACGTCATGATTTTTGCATGACAGTCCAGAATAGTATGACATGGAGACAACCAATCCATACTCAGGATTACATCGAAATCAACCATACCGAGTAATAAGAAGTTAACTCTAGTCTCTAGTTCCCCAATAGTTACCACACACGATCGATACACACGATCCACAGTAATAATATCTTCCACCGGTGTATATACACAAACAGGTGAAACTAAGGACTCACAGGGCATATACAGATAATGAGCTAAATATGATGATACATATGAATAAGTGGAACCAGTGTCAAATAATATAGAAGCCTCCCTGTGGCACACTGAAACAATACATGTGATCACCGCGTCTGAGGCAACAACATCTGGCCTGGCAGGAAAAGTATAGAATCGAGCCTGCCCGCATCCTGATCAACCTCCCCCTCTTGGGCGACCCCTAGCTGCCTGACCCCTACCCCGAGATGGCAGGGCGGGTGGTATAACTGCTGGTGCTGGTGCCGTCGGTCGAGAACTCTGATGTGAAACCCCACTCAACAACCTAGGACACTCTCTCTTGAAATGACCAAATTCTCCGCACTCGAAACAACCCTTCCTCTTATGGAACTGCTTTTCTTGATAACCTGAGGAATGACCTGCACAAGCCTATGCGGACGAGGTATGATGAGAACTCTACGCTGGTAGTGCACTGAATGAAGACTGGTCTGAGTGAGCACTGTAAGAACCATGGCTAACTGATGCACCATGATGAGCTGGAGACCCGTCTGAGCGGGTCTGTAAGAACGACCCCTACCACGGTGAAATTGACCCCCTGAAAGAACACCACTGTAATCACCCGGACCACGAGGCCTCTTAGACTCTCTCTCTCTCCACGTTCCTGGCTACGAACCATCTCTATCTGCCGAGCAATGTCTACTACCTCATCAAAGGTAGCACCAGATACTCTCTACCTAGTCATAAGTAACCACAACTGATATGTGAGGCCATCAATGAACCTCCTAATCCTCTCCCTATCAGTGGGAACCAACCAGACTGCATGATAAGCCAACTCAGAAAATCTCATCTCGTACCGCGTCACAGACATATCACCCTGGCGAAGCTTCTCAAACTGTCTGCTCAGCTCTTCTCTACGGGACTGAGGTACGAACTTCTCCAAAAAGACCACGGAGAACTTATACCAAGTAAGGGGTGTTGCGCCAACAGGCATACGTCTCTCGTAAGTCTCCCACCATTTGAGTGCAGACCCAGAAAACTGAAAAGTAGTGAATGAGACCCCACTGGTCTCCAGAATACCCACTGTCCGAAGCATCCGTTGACACCTATCCAGAAAATCCTGAGCATCCTCTGACTCAGTACCGCTAAATGGTAGAGGTCGAAGCCTCTTAAATCTCTCAAGTCTCCTCTGCTCATCATCTTCCATAACAGGAACTACCGGGGCCTGAGCAGCTGCAACCGGCTGGGCTGGTAGTGCCCCCGGTATCTGAAGTCCCTGTACTACCTGGTCTGGAGTACGGGCAACGGGGTATGAGTACCTCCCCCAGCCTGAGAAGTGGCAGGTGCTGCCTGAGCCGAAACCACCTGAGCAAGACCAGTGCAGGCGGCTAATATCTGGGCCAAAGTCTCCTGAATGCCTGCAATGTCAATAGGCACAGCTGGTGCCTGAGTTGATCTTGTCGGTTCAACTATATCTGGAATCTGCTCCTAAGCTAGAACAACTGGTGGTACTACAGGTGCTATTCCAACTGTGGTACGAGCTACACCTCGACCTCTACCTCGGCCCCGGCCTCTACCACGGCCCCGGCCTCTCGCGGCCCTAACTGGTAGCACTGGTAGCTGAATGTCTGATCTGATAGTATGTGTCCTCACCATCTGTGAGAGAATAGAATAGCAGAAATTTAGTTTCCAAAATCAACAAAATCGCACGACAGAATACAAGAAAGTGAAATTTTCCTAAGGGTTTTGCAGCCTCATGAACATAAGTACAGACGTCTCTGTACCGATCCGCAAGACTCTACTAAACCTGCTCATGACTCGTGAGACCTATGTAACCTAGGTTCTGATACCAACTTGTCACGATCCAAAATCCCAACCTGTCGCGATGGTGCCTATCTCGATACTAGGCAAGTCGATAATATCAATAAACCAAAACTTCTCTTTAAGGTTGAAAATATAATATTTAAATACAATACAAATACTCCCTAAAACCTGGTGTCACTGAGTACATGAGTATCTAATATGAATACAAGTCTGGAAAATATAGTCTTTAATAGTTTGAGACCAAATACAGTAAACAAAGAGATAGAGAAGGAGAGACAAGGTCTGCGAAACACGGCAGCTACCTCAAAATCTACTGAAAAGCAACCGCGCGAAAGGATCAACACCTGATATGTCCGGGAACACCTGGATCTGCACACGAAGTGCAGGGTGTAGTATGAGTACAACCAACTCAGCAAGTAACAATAACAAATAAGGAACTGAAGATAGTAACGAGCTACACAATTATGGTTCATTTCTAGTAATTCCAACAAAGAATAGACATGCTATCAAATCTAGCAGTTTAATGTCAAATTAATTTTTGTACAGTTCTTGTTCATGTAATCAGTATATCAACAATCTTTCAGGGATTTCACAACAATGACAGATAGCAACTAAGTGCAACAAAAAATAAAAAATCAAGTACAATCTCTTAGGACAACAATCACTCACTAGGCTCCCAGCCCTCATCACTACCTAGGCTCCCAGCCCTCATCACTCACTCTCAATGGGTACCCGCGCTCATTGGGGGGTGTACAGATTCTGGAGTGGCTCCTACAGCCCAAGCGCTATAATCTGCACGGACAACTCACGTGCCATAATATAAATATTTGGATTCACACGGCCAACTCACGTGCTACACGGCCAACTCATGTGCTGCACGGCCAACTCACGTGCTATAGTATAATATAAGGATCCGCACGGCCAACTCACGTGCTATAGTATAATATAAGAATCCACACGGCCAACTCACGTGTTGCACGGCCAACTCACGTGCTGCACGGCCAACTCACGTGCTATAGTATAATATAAGGATCCGGCACGGTCAACTCACGTGCTGCACGGACAACTCACGTGTTGCACAGACAACTCATGTTCTATGATATCAATATCTCACAATCAGGCATTCGGCCTCTCTCAGTCATAAATCTCTCCAGTCTCTCGGGCTCTCATTAATCATGAAATCAGCCCAAACAACAATGATATGATGTATCAATAATAATAACAGAGACTGAGATAAAATATGCAAGTAAAAATTAAAAACTGAGAATGAGTACATATAGCATTTAGCAGGCAATTCAACAAGTACGCGACCTCTGTGGGTCCCAACAGTACTATCACATAACCTAAGCATGACTTCTAACACGATTTACAGTCAAAATTTTATCAACACATAGAGAGCATATAGCTAACAACAAATTATTCAACTTTACAGTTTCTCGGGACAGACCAACTCATAATCCCCTCGGTTCACGCTCACACGCCCATCACCTAGCATGTGCATCACCTCCAAAATAATCACATGATACCAAAATCTGGGGTTTAATACCCTCAGGACCAGATTTAAAACTGTTACTTACCTCAAAACGTGAAACTCTTTACTCTGCTATGCCTTTGCCTCGCAAATCGGCATCTGAATGCCTCGAATCTAGTTAAAAATAATTCGTTTCCGTCAATAAAATTTATTGGAATTAATTCCATAAGAAAATACTAATTTTTCATAAAAATCCAAAATTTTAGCTCAAAAATCGCTCATGGGGCCCATGTCTCGGAACCCGACAAAAGTTACAAAATCCGAAAGCCCATTCAACCACGAGTCTACCCATACTAATTTTACCAAAATTCGACCTCAACTCGACCCTCAAATCTACAAATCTTATTTCCAAATTTCTAAGTTCCAATCTCCGATTTACACCTCAAAATCATATAATATAGTTGGATTATTCGATGATAATTCAATATTATGGAGTAGAAATGATCACAAGGGACTTACCTCAAGTTTTTCTTGAAAATATATCAAAAATCGACTCTCCTCAAGTTCCAATTTGTCAAAAATGGCGAATGGGACGAAGTCCCTGTTTTTATAATTCTGCCCAGACAACCTCGGTTCTGCCTCGATCTTGGCCTTCGATCGAGGTCCTCGATCCTGGGCCTTCGATCATGTCTTCGACCCTGCCTTCGACCGTGGCCCTCGGCACTGGGCTCGATCATGGATTCGATCGTGGCCCTCGACACTGGGCTCGATCTGGGCTCGATTCTGAGAGATTTCTGGGCTCGAATCTGGCAGAAAAAATTTCCAACATAAGAAAATTGCAGCAGCTGTTGTAGTTCAAATTTTGATCAGTCAACCATCCGAAACTCACTCGAGGCCCTCGGGACCTCAACCAAATATACTAACAAGTCCTAAAACACCATATGAACTTAGTCGAATCCTCAAATCACCTCAAAAAATGCTAAAACCATTAATTACGCCCCAATTCAAGCCTGTTGAACTTTGAAATTTCTAATCTTTACAAATAACGCCGAAACCTATCAAATCATGTCTGATTGACCTCAAATTTTGCACACAAGTCATAAATGACATAACATACCTATTAAAATTTTCATAATCGAATTTCGACCCCGATATCAAAAAGTCAACCCCTCGGTCAAACTTCCCAAAAATTCAACTATTGGCATTTCAAGTCTAATTCCTCTACGGACCTCCAAATATTCTTCCGGTCACGCTCCTAAGTCCGAAATTACCATACGGAGCTATTGAAATTATCAGAATTTGAATCCGAGGTCGTTTACACATAGGTCCATATCCGATCCACTTTTCTAATTTAATGTTTTTCAATTATGAGACTAAGTATCTCATTTCACTCCGAATTCCTTCCGGACCCGAACCAACTAACCCGATAAGTCATAAATCAATAGCAAGGCATAAATTGAGCAGTAAATGGAGAAATGGAGTTATAATATTCAAAACGACCGGCCGGGTAGTTACATGGCGTGAAGCAGTAAAATAGAGACGCAAAAGATTAGCCATTTTTGTAATTAAAAAAAATTAAGCTGATATTATTATATAAGTGGGACTAATATTGATAGTTTTTTTTTAAATCTGAACTGCTAAACCAGATAGTTTTCTCTTATCAAATCTCTCATTTATAAAGACCGTAGTATAAAAAGTGATACACTTCAAACGTAAACTACTTAATTCTGGTGAGCTAACAATGTCATGGTACAAGAAGGGAAATACAAATTCAGTTAGTAAAAACTGTATGAAAAAGTTTAGTGGTGTAATTAGAATTTTCACTACGGAAAACTAAAATATAGAAAAGTAAGATCATGAATGAGCCAAGAGATATCAATATACAGTATATATATGCATTAAAAAATATTACCTACTTACGCAATGTTATTTTTCGACAAAGAACTGTTAGTTGACATCCTTTGAGTACATGTGGCTCCGCCACTAATTAATTGGGTTAAACACTTATTAACTAGATTATATTGTACATTGGAGCATGGGGAGGATAGTGGGTGTGCAGACCTTAGGGGTGTACATAAACCGGATTAGTTTGTTTTTATCAAAACCAAACCAAACCAACTATATCAGTTTGGATTGGTTCGGATTTTTCGAGTTTTCGAATTTTTTTGTTACATGAATATTATTTCAATCTTACTTTGTTAAATTTTTGTTAAGTAATATGTTTAGTAAAAATTGAAAAAATTGACAAACATATGATCTATTAACATATTTCTATGAGAAAATTTTCTTAGTAACATATGATAGTTTATTTTTATAGTCGTCTAATAATATTTTTTAGTTGATGTACACTTTCAAGATTAATTGAATTTAATAATTAAACATAAAATCAATATGATACCTATATAATGATATATTTTATTTAATTTTAAATTATCAAAATACCACTTCAAATTCGAAAAAGATATAAGAATTTAATAGATGTCGACATATGAATATGGAAGAACAAAGAGATTGACGTATTTCACTAACACTTGATAAGAAAGTAATCATACAACCCATTATTTAAAGTTAATAAAAATAGAGCACTTCATATTTAACTAAATATTACATCCCATAAGAGAATCACAAATATTTCTAGATATTTTTTAAAGAAAATTCTATGAAAAGTCTTAAAAGTATATATTTATATGTCGATTTGGTTCGGATTTTTTTTACTCAAAACCAAACCTAATCGGGTTTTTTACTCGATTTGGTTTGACCTTTCGGGTTGATGTGATTTTTCGGTTCGGTTTGTACACCCCTAGCAGACCTTATCCCTACCCTGAACAAGTAGAGAGGTTATTTCTCATAGACCATCAACGTACTTTCAAAACTATTAACCTATGGTGATTTGGGGTACAGTAAAATGCATGTCGTGTTTAATCTATCACATGTAATTTATATTTTTCATCTCTACGGAGTATTTGTGTAACGACCCGACTTGTCGTTCTAATAATTAGCATCTCGTTCAGTGACTTAAGGTCACGAGCAGCTTTGTGATGTGTATTATGATTTGCGTGTGTGGTCGAGTTTGGTTTTCGAATGATTCGGGATTAAATTGAAAGAACAATTCTTATTTAAGAAGCTTAAAAGAAAAGAGTTGATCGGAGAGTTGACTTTTGAGCAAACGACTCCGGAATAGAATTTTGATGATTCCAACAGCTCTGTATGGTGATTTTGGACTTAGGAGCGTATCCGAAAAATCATTTGGAAGTTTGTAGTTAAATTAGGCTTGAAATGGCTAAAATAGAAATTTAAGTTTGAAAGTTTGACCGGGGAGTTGACTTTTTGATATCGGGGCCGGAATTCAATTCTGAAAATTTGAATACCTCCATTATGTCATTTATGACTTGTGTACAAAATTTGAGGTCACTCGAACTTGATTTGATAGGTTTCGGTATCGATCGTAGAAGTTGGAATTTCCTTAGTTTTAATAGGCTTAAATTGGAGTGCGATTCATGTTTTTAATGTTGTTTGATGTGATTTGAGGGTCCGACTAAGTTTGTATCGTGTTATAGGACTTGTTGGTATATTCGGACGGGGTTCCGAGTGGCTCGAATGAGTTTCAGGGTAAGTTTTGAGTGAGTCCGGGCATTTCGGCACTCTGATGCTGTTCTGGAACTTTTGGAAGTGTGGGGGCACATTTTTGAGTGCTGAGGCAAGGGAAAAAGTGCGAACCGCAGATGAAAAGTGCGAACCAGAGAGCAAAAGTGTGGACCGTACAATTCTGCCCGCGGCCGCACAATTTTGCTCGTGGCCGCACTCCAGGGGAGTTCTGCAGGTTCAATATTCTGACTTTGGAGGCTTATATCGTTTACTCTACATAGAATTTGGAGATGATTCAAAAACAAAAGTTGTAGCCCTTTGAATTTGGTTTCTAGAAATTTAAACCAATCATCATTTGGACATTTGTAGAGAAAGTTATGGTCAATTTACTAAAACCTGGTAGTGCAGAACTGCAGAAGTGCGGCCGCACAACTTTGAGTGCGACCGCAGCATCCGGGATGTGCGACCGCACAAATAAATGTGCGGTCAGCACAATGCGAGGTCAGATTGTATACTATATAACCGAGGGTTAGGGTATTATTTTACATTTGGACTTAGGGAGCTCGGTTTGTAACGATTTTTCATGGGATTTTCAAAGAATTCTTTGGGGTAAGTGAATCTAACTCGATTTTCGCTATATTACATGAATCCATTGTTATTTTTATCATTTAATAAGTGAATTGAGTGGGAAAATTGTAAAACCTTTCAAAAATAAAAAATATAGATTTGGAAGACGATTCGTTATCGGAATTTGATAAAATTGGTATGGTTGGACTCGTATCGGAATGGGTGTTCAGATTTCGTGAAAATTCTACCGGGTTCTGAGTGGCGGGCCTCGCGTTGACTTTGGTTGACTTTTTAGAATAAAATTTTAACTTGACGTTTTATTATCCGAAATTATTTCCGATGTATTTTAATGAAGTTATACAATCAATTAGATAGATTTAAGCTGTCCGGAGGTCAATTCAAGCAAGAAGGATATTTTGGAATATCGGCCTAACTTCATGTCACGACCCGAAATTCCCACCGTCGGGACCGTGATGGCGCCTAACATTTCACTTTCTAGGCAAGCCAATGTTAGAAAATCATTAAACCAACTCTTATCCCATTCAGTAAATAACAGCAAATTAATTAAGGTAAAATATAATAAGTGCGGAATAATATAAAAACTGTATTAATTACTACCACCCGGATCTGGTGTCACAATCCACGAGCAGTCTAAAATTTATTACAAGTAATAGTCTGAAAGAAATACAATTGTCTGAATGAAAAGAACAGTAGAACAGAAAAGATAGACGGGGACTTCAAGGTCTGTGAACGCCGACAGATCTACCTTGAGTCTCCGGATAGCGGTCCAATAGCAAAAATCTCTATCAACCCGAGCCGGTATCAAAATCTGCACAGAAAGTGCAGAGTG
The DNA here is from genome assembly GCF_000715075.1 of Nicotiana tabacum. Taxonomy (NCBI): domain Eukaryota; kingdom Viridiplantae; phylum Streptophyta; class Magnoliopsida; order Solanales; family Solanaceae; genus Nicotiana; species Nicotiana tabacum. The sequence goes on from NC_134096.1 coordinate 5,043,465, forward strand.
CGGTATCAGTACAGCCGACCCCATGTACTGGTAAGTGTCGAGCCTAACCTCGACGAAGTAGTGACGAGACTAAGGCAAGGCACCTACAAATCAACATGTACAGTTTAATAATGTATATACAAATAACAGTAATGAAGAATTAGACAGGAGGTATCGGGGGGGGAAACATGCTGGGGGAAGTACGAGGTAAAAAACTATAGCAAAATGATAACTGGAACAACCAATATATTATGAATCAACAGGAACACGAATACAGTAAAAGAAAAATGCACGGCATCACCCTTCGTGCTTTTACTCTCAGTCTCACCATAAATCAATAGAAACGGCACGGCATCACCCTTCGTGCTTTTACTCTCAGTCTCACCATAAATCGATAGAAACGGCATGACATCACCCTTCGTGCATTAACTCTCACAATATGGCACGGCATCATCTTTCGTGCATTAACACTCACAATATGGCACGGCATCACCCTTCGTGCATTAACACTCACAATATGGCACGGCATCACCCTTCATGCATTAACACTCACAATAGGGAACGGCATCACCCTTCGTGCATTAACACTCTCCCTTACCATAATGCAATGCATAAATAACAGCAGGGAGATAGAATAACAAGTACAAGCCTTACTTCAACATTTGGTTCCACAATATCAATCTCAACTTTGAAATAAATTCTCAATTATCACCAGAAAATTCGTAAACATGATAAGAACGATCAATTTAACAACACTAGTATAAATACGTGGCAATTAGGCATAGGAAAGAGACAATATAAGAAAAATGGAAGAAACATGGAAAATAGGTAAATTGGCGGTGCATAAGTACTCGTCACTTCACATATATGCCGTTCATATGAATTTCACATAGCAAGTAGTCTAAGGTTCATAATTCTCTCAAGTCAGGGTTAGACACTACACTTATCTCACTCCGAAGGCCACTTAATTCTCAATCACAACTTTTTCTCTAGAATTCGCCTCCAAACCACTCGTATCTATTCAGAAACGACTCAATAATATCAAATATTTCTAAAGAAATTAATTACATTGCATAAATTTAGATTTTCCAAATTTTTCTCCAAAAAGTTAAAAATCGACCCCAGGCCCGCTAGGTCAAAACACGAGGTTCGGACCAAAAATCCATTTACCCATTCACCTTCGAGCCCGTGGATTCTGTTAAGTGCTGGGCGACAGTGTGCATTGCGTTCGCGAGGCCACTGTCGCGTTCGCGAAGAGCATTGGCTGCCAAGCCTTCACGTTTGCGAGACAGTGTTCACGTTAGCGTAGGCTACTACTCCCCCTGGCCTTCACGTTCGCGAGACATTGCTCGCGTTCGCGATGAAGGAAAGGCTGAATTCCCTCCCAGTGCCTAACATTACGCGTTCGCGATGCGCTTGTCGCGTTCGCGAAGGGTAATGCCCCCATCACTTCGCGTTCGCGACCAAGCCTTCGCGTTCGTGAAGAAGAAAATTTTGGCTCATCAGTTTACTCTTCGCGTTCGCGAGAGGACCTTCGCGAACGTGAAGAAGGACATGCCCGAACACCAGAATCTACAGAAAACTAGATTTTTCAAAGTCTAAAACATCCCGTGGCCTATCCGAAACTCACCCGAGCCCTCGGGGCTCCAATCCAAACATGCACACAAGTCTAAAAATATCATACAAACTTGCTCGCATGAACAAATCATCCAAAATAACACCTAGAACTACGAATTTAGCACCAAATCAAATGAAATTCTCAAGAACACTTTAAAATTTCTAACTTCTCAACTGGACGTCCGAATCACATCAAATAAACTCAGTTTCTCACCAAATTTGACAGACATGTCATAAATATAGTATTGGACCTATACCAGGTTCCGGAACCAAAATACGGACCCGTTATCCAAAAAGTCAAACTTTGGTCAAACATTTCAAATTCATTAAGCCTTTAACTTTTAATTTTTGACAAAGTCCGATATCTCGGGCTAGGGACTTCCGAATTCGATTTCGGGCATATGCCCAAGTCCCAAATCACGATATGGACCCACCGGGATCGTCAAAATACGAATCTGAATCCGTTTGCTCAAAACGTTGACTGAAGTCAACTCAAATATATTTTAAGGCAAAATTTCATATTTTTCTCAGTTTTTAACATAAAAGCTTTCAGGAAAGACGCCTAGACTGTGCACGCAAATCGAGAAAGGCTAAAATATAATTTTTAAGACTTCGGATCACAGAATTAGATTTCAAATATGAGATGACCTATCGGGTCATCACACTTCAAAAAGGTAGTATCTTACCTAACCTTGAGTGGGGGAATTACCCCTTAGGCATCGAGTCTTATGTGACATTTGTGAAATGTGAAAAGTCGTGTACGCAAGGTGACTAGTATGTACTCAGGCTTATATGTGCAAAATTGATTGGGTTAAATTCCTAGGTATATTGTGTAGTAAATTGGATAATTATTGGCATTTATTAAATCATCTATTTGTCATGCCTCAATTTGCGTTTGTTGAATTTATTTTTTATATGACAATTTGATGTGGTTATTGCTTGTATATTTATGTGAATTTCGTGAGTTTGGTGATTTGATATTTTCTGAAAATAATTATATTATGGATTTTTCATCTGCAAATAATTAATGAAATAAGTTTAAACTGAGACGTTATATAATTATCAAGAATTTGGATTAATGAATGTGTTGCCTTATACTGAGTATTTTCCATCTCTGTTGTTGTTTTGAGGTTTTATACACATTGTGTGGAGCCTTGGGCTATTTATTGTGAAATTAATTGATTTTGTTATATCTTTAAAATTGGTTGTGGCCATTGGGCAAATTGTGATATGAATTGATTTTGTTATGTTGTCGTGATAATATTTCGTATAAATTATTGTGTTATTTGAGTTATTATTTTGAGGATATAAGGGTGACATTTCACTGTTGATATTATGTGGGTATAAGGGTGGCATTTCACTGTTGTTATGTGTGTTGGGATATTGTCTAAGCAGAGCGATAAGGGTGGTTATTGATATTGTTAGGGCGGAGGGATAAGTGAGGCTATTATAGGAGTGATAAGGGTGGCTATAGGAGCGATAAGGGTGGCTATTGATATTGTTAGGGCTGAGGGATAAGGGAAGCTATTATAGGAGTGATAAGGGTGGCTATAGGAGCGATAAGGGTAGTTATTGATATTGTCAGGGCGGAGGGATAAGGGAGGCTATTATAGGAGTGATAAGGGTGGCTATAGGAGAGATAAGGGTGGCTATTGTCAGGGATGATATGTGATGATGTGGAGTTATTGTATTAGTAATTTTTATGTGATGATGTGGGGTTATTGAGTTAATAATTTTCATGTGATGTTGTGATTTTTTTTTGTATTTATTTTTATATCTTAATCTATATTGAAATTGTGAGCCTGTGGCTATTGCCGGGCAGGTAATGTTATATGGGATCGGGTTGCACGCCGCAACAGATATGAAACGTGGGCACTGAGTGCCGGGAAAAATATGATGATTTTATTATTGGTACGTGAACTGTCCATGCATATGTGATATGAAAAGTGGGCACGAGGTACCGGGAAAATATGATGATTTAATTATGGGCACGAAATGCCGTGAAAATATGAAAGTGGGTTGAGACCCGTGTTTATGAAAATTATGAAAGTGGGCTGAGACCCGTATTTTATGATTATGAAATGAGGTGTCACATGATAACTTTTAATTAAAAGAATTATATTCAAAATATTTATTTTGGAAGGATTTTTATTTAAAAGATTTATTTGAAAGAATTATATTCGAAAGATATTTATTTGAATGAGATTTATTTGAAATAATTATATCTGAAAGATATTTATTTGAAGGGAGTATATTCGAAATATATTTGAAAGACTTGATTTAATTTGGTGTACTTGTATTTATTATTTATTGAGCAATATTAATGGTGTTCTTGTTGCCATGTTGTGCATATCACTGGTTGATTAGTATTGCCATTATTGTTATTTGTTTCCTATTATTAATATACTATATTGTACATGTTATTAGACTAGTGAGTGTCTTGATTGTACCTCGTCACTACTCCACTGAGGTTAGTCCTGATATTTACTGGGTACCGACTGTGGTGTACTCATACTACACTTTTGCACATTTTTGTGCAGAGCCAGGTATTGGAGATATCGGACTCGGACATAGTTAATGCGTGATCGCAAGGATTCAAGGTAGAGTTGCTTGGTCGCCGCAGGCCCTTGGAGTCTTTCCATTTTATTGTACTGTTAATTATTTATCAAACAATATTGAGTATTCGATCATTGAGATCATTCCATGTATTCAGTTAGAGTTCGTGACTCAGTATTACCAGTCTTGGGAGATTTTCATATTTGTTTCCACTGTTGGTTTTTATTACGTAGTTTTTTTTAAAAAAAAAATGGCTTGAAATGTAATTGTAATCGTTACCTAGTCTTAGAGACTAAGTGTCATCACGACACCTGTGGTAGAATTTTGGGTCGTGACAATTTGAATTCGAAAATTAATATTCAGTTCGTCAAACTTAATAGATGAGATTTGTTTTAATATTTCCAACTCTTCCATATTAAAAGTTAAATGAGTAAATTAATGATAGAGGAAAAGTAAAATAGGAGGACCAAAACTACAATTTATCTTTGTGGTTTCTTCAATATATGCAGCTTTTCTCGATGATTCATCGAAAATGATCGAATTAGTTGGTAAAGAAATAATTTAGTTATAAATAACGTATTAAGAATTTAACTTACATATAGTGTTAGTATGTGCAAAATTGTAAAACTATTGGTGTATTTTAACCCGTTGTACGGGGTAATCTGTTTTATTTTCGAGCCTACTAATCCTACATTTTTGTGAACTGTTACTTGTATAAGAATTTTTTCGTGGTAAAAGTTCGTTTACAGTATAAAAGATAAATCCCATAAATAAAACATCACTGGGTAAAAGGGCTTTGTTAAATTTAGGCCGTCAAATTTGACTCAAGCTCAAATGACCTGCCCAAGGTTGGGTTAGTTATTGACCCGTCCATTTATTGAACTCAACCCATCTTGACACAACTAATCTCAACCAATTTAAAGTTTAGTTGATTTTTAGCCCAATTGATCCATGAGTAACTTTGTTCAAAATATCTTAAAAATATTTTTTTTATTATTTGATATGTTATATATAACCATAACAAAAGAAAAAAAGTCTTATTTAATAATTATATAATTTATAAGAAAATAATACATATTAATTAAAGCTTGGTAAGAGTTGAGCGGGTTGGGTTATGACCCAAATTATCCCTAGTTAAATCCCATAAATAAAAAAACAATAATGAACTCAAAATTCCTAAAAAAATCTTCTAAGATATTAATAGGTAAAAGATTTGGTATATCTTTTGGAACTGTTTATAACGAGATCGGTCATTTCTAACCCTGCTTTACTTTTATTGTTATTTAAACAAATAAAAGTTTGATACTATACTTTATAAATAAATCAACCGGAATAAAAATAGTAACATGATGACTAATTAATACATCAATTTCTATAGCAACGGCATGATTATGCTAATTAAAACATGTATATAACTAGAAATGATACTACTTTCCATTTGGGCAATCTATCAAACAGTTGGAAGATATCAATTTGGAGGCACGTCATGACCAACTGCAGCTTCGTCAAGCTTGTTCGTCTTGGGAACGCATATGCATAGATGCCAAACACAAAGGGGTTGGTCTTCACATAAATCATAGCAGTCTTCATCAGAATGACAGTGGTGTAGAGCAGCCACTAGCTTGAAGGATGGAGTATTTGCAACTGCATATTAAAACATTAAAACAAGGCTTTATTTAGAACAAAATATTGTTTGTTTTTACTTTGACTTTATATGAAGAACTTGCTGTCAATCCCAATTTATTTGAGACTGAAATGCAATTTGTGTTGTTGTTATTGAAGCTAAATCAACAACACAAACATATTCAGTATTCTTGGAAGGGTTGTGTGTACACACACCTTACTCCTAACTTGTGTAGAGTGTTAAATTGCTTAAAACAAGCCAAAAACAATAAGTTGGCAACCCAACTTATTATTTTTTGGCTTAAAAGTTATTTCTACCCAAAAAACCACTTGTTTTAACCCAATTCAATCGAGTTCTAAGTCATAAGTAATAAAATTTGACCTTCTGTATTCTGAAAGCATCACATAAAGTGGAATAAAGAAAATATATTCTGTGCATTCTGAGGTTTTTTTTTATATAAAGAGAGTAATGAAAATGAAAGAGAAACAAGCCCATGACAATTAGCAAAAAGGCAATCAAGAACGAAGACTTCATAAGAACCTTGGCCATCTTTTATCTCCACTACTGCACTTTTTAAAGAATTAACAATATTTTAACTTTTGAATGATTTGGAGGAAGGTCTTGTTTAGCATTATTATAGTGGTAGAACAATATAGGCAAATCCCACCTACATGAGATTAACGTAATCTAGTAAAAATAAAGATCAAGTGATTTTTAATTATCAAGAGTAAATTATCTGACTTTGAAGGATAGAGATGAAGAGGGGAAAAAAGGTTGACTTTTAAATTATAGGATCTAATTTTGGGAATTCTCTAGCTATAACGTAAATGTTTTTTCCATAAATTATAGGGATATTTCAGAGTCCTCACGTTATGTTATCGCTCCATCACATTAATTTCCTTTATGGTTTATGATATTATGCTTACCTATCTATTTAGAAATCGGATAGCTTAATTAGGAGTTCTCAAATGAAACGAAAAAATAATAATTTTCTCAATAAAAATTAATTAATCTACCAATACTTTAATAAGCTCACAAAAAAGATCTACAATCACCACATTTGGTCTGTAATTCAATTTTTAACCAGTTTGAATACATGAATGTGCTAATAAAAGTGAGTAATTAATGACATTACCGGTCAATGCAAATCTAATAACGAAGATTACTCAATCTTTACATGAGAAAACAGTAGAATATGGATCATTAAGGCTGTACTCAATTTTTAATTTTGGTGACAGGGTAGGCAGAGGCGGATCTAGAATTTTAAGTTTATGAATTCCTATATCAACTTTAAATTAATATATTTTAATAACCAGACTAAATGACAGGTTCCCTATACATTAAACGATTTTTTTAATACCAATACAAGATCTAACCAAAAGCTACTGGATTCCCGAAAACCCATACTCATACCTTTAGATCCGCCCATGGTAGGTGGTGTCCCTTCTCGATAAGCTTATTTGTTTCAAACACGAGAGTCATTCTTTGGGAATCAAGTGGGTCGTACTTATAGCTCCCACTAGAAATTCAACATTGTATTTTTCAGATTAAAATAACTTAATGATATTCTTAATATGGTGTAACGTTGTCTGCTCTCGCCAAATCCCCACAGTTTTTTCCCAAAATGCCTCACTTATCAAAAGAGGGAAAAAATTGAAAAATAACCACTTTTAACTCCTGCTATTAGAATTTAGCCAATATTTAAAAAGTTATTAGCCTCACTTATTAGTATTTTTTTCTACCACGAATAAAAAGCTACCCTAGTGTTTGCTCTCGCATAGTTTCAGAAGGATGTTTTCCTATAGATACAAAAGTAGGACAGTATTTACCCTCTTTAACTTGATTTTTGGGTTTTTAAAGAGTAGCAAGAGGTTTTGCTTTTTGTAAAAATTATATACAATCTAGTCAAAACACACAACTTACTTACAACTTGCATAATTATTGTTGTATACAATCCGATCAAAACATACAATTTGCATACAATTATGTTGTTCCATGTCGTTTGTATATATCTTGTATGTCTTGAATGTCATTGTATTTTCAGTGATACATAGAACATACAAATAACATACACTTTTGTTGTTGGACCCTTTTTAAATGTATTTTGGAAGATTTTTTGAAATGAGAAAAAATCCTAAATTAATTTTAGATGAGCTAGTATCATAAAATTTTAAATGACTTCAGTCGAACTTGGAGTCAAGTTTGGATAAAATTTCTCGTATAATGATTCCTTTGCATGTCGTCGTACGAGTTTTTATTTAACCTTTTGAAATCACTCAAACAGGGTGTTGATAGAGTTTTGTTTTGTGTCAACGAAAATTGATATGTATTAATATGGTGGGTGGAGTAGAAAAGGTTATTTTTGAACAATGGTTCAAGAAATAGTATCATAGAGTGGATGGAGGCCTGAGAAAGAGAAAGAGGTAGAGAGAAAATAGGAAGATTGAAGCCTAAAATGGGAAAGATTGAAGCCCCTTACTTTATATCCAATTGATAAATAATGCTATTTTTAGATAATGAAAATCTCCCTAATATTGTTAGTTAGATCTACTATATTACATATGGGGAATTCTCACGGGTTCACTATTTACCAATAACCAGCCATTTAGTCATGCTACCAAAAATAGCTAAAAAGTCACCAATGAGGCAAGGATAGATCATATTAAAAATATATTGGCAAAAAAAGATTTTTTTTCAATGGGTATTATTGTGATATGTTGAAAACACATAATTTGACGAAGATTGAAGGTTAGTTAGACTAGTTTGGAGTCAAAATTTATTACCAATGATAGGGGAGTACATGGACCGGGTTGGTTCAGTTTTTATCAAAACCGAACCAAACCAACTATATCAATTTGGATTAGTTCGATTTTGTAGGTTTTTTCGGGTTTTCGAATTTTTTGTTACTTAAATATTATTTCAATCTTACTTTGTTAAATATTTGATAAGTAAATATATATTTAGTACAAATATAAAAAATTAACAAACATATTATCGATTAAAAAATTCTTATGGGAAAATTCTATTAGTAACACAAAAAAGTTATTTTTTTAGTCGTCTACAATAATGTTTCGCTAATGTACACTTTCAGGTTAACCGAATTTAGTAATTAAATATAAAAATGAATATGATACATAAATATTAATAATCACTTCACATTCGAAAAAGATATAAGAATTTAATAGATCTTAACATATGATATGAATATGGAAGAACAAAGAGATAGACGCATTTCAGTAACACTTGATAAGAAAGTAATCATACAACCCATTATTTAGGATCAATAAATATGGAGCACTTCATATTCTATTAAAATTTATATCCCGCAAGAGAATCCCAAATATTTCTAGACATTTTTTTTAAAGAAAATTCTATATAAAATCTTAAAAGTATATATAAAAATTATATATTTATATGTCGGGTTGGTTCGGGCTTTTTTACTCAATACCAAACCAAATCAAACCAAATCAAGTCGGGTTTTTTAATCGGTTTGGTTTGACTTTTCGGTTTGGTGCGATTTTTCGGTTCGATTTGTACACCCCTAACCAATGATATACAATATATAAAAAAAATAAGGTAAAAAGAATTTTTTTTTTCTTTCAATGGGTATGGTTGGAATTCGTTGAAAATATATAGATGAGGCAATATACAAAAATTGAGCAAGATTGGAGGTGATTTTAACTGGTTTGACATCAAAATTCGTACTTAAAATCGAGTTTTAAAAAACTTTCTATGACACATGTTATCACGCATGTATCTCACACATATATATACATGGATATACATGTAATATACATAGGATACATATGCATACCATCTTTTTCCATGTCCATCTTATACTTTGAATATTTAATTTAAACTATCTCAAAATTCCACCAAACCATCACAATACTAAGATTCAAACTACTTAAGATGTACCTAATCTATTCCCACAACACTCCACTTAAAAGAAAACAAAAATTTGACCTTTTTGGATACAAATAGCTAATTGGCTAATATTAATAGCATTTGGCTAATATTAATAATATTTTATATATTGACAATTTTTTATACTAATTTGCTTAGGGGAGGTTTAGCAAATATCCATGCAATAGAAAATAACTACCCGTCCCTGCCCATCCTTTTTTTTCCTACCCATTATTTTTAATACCCAGTCAAATAAAGTCAAACTAAGCTACTAAACCCAACCAATTCAAGCCAAGCCAAGCTAAATGGGTAAAATAAGTGGGATTGGTAGGTTGAGTAATTAGTTTTAATTGAGTAGATATATATTATAACTAGTTTTCAAATGAGTAGAGAAGGATAATTGTTTTAAGTTCAGCGGGTATTTTGCATAAATTGCTCATTTGCTTTTGGACAAACATTAATGGTAATTCCTACATATCTAGGTAGAAATTTCATTTCTTCGGAATGGGCATGTTCATGCCATATCTTTCATATATTTGGGCCTGCATTGATGTCAATTATGGGGCATTTGCACAAATGACCTTTTTATGCTACTATTTAAATTTTGTTCCTATTAATATTGATTTAGTGAAGTTGAGGGTCTGTCGGAAACAACATCTCTGTCCCATCGGGGTAAGGGTAAGGTCTGTGTACACACTACACTTTCCAGACTCACTTGTGAGATTTTACTGGATCGTTGTTGTTGTTTTAATATTAATGTAGTGGGCTAAATTTATCCACGATTACCTTTAAAGGCAACATTAAGGGGTGAAGTACACAAATAGCCCTCAAAGTAGATGATATTGCTTGTCTCATAGGCAACTTTAAGTTTAATAAGTATTGCTACTTGCTTGTCCTATGAGCAATGCTTTTAAATTTTGACCTTAAAGTTCTGCCCTTGGGCAAACGATAATCAAAAGTTAAAAATCACCCCAAAATATTTTATATTTCTGCAAGTTTTTAAAATTTAGAAGATTAACGGAGACAAAATTCAAATAGTGACCGCTGAAAAGGCCATGCGGTGCAATTATTGCCTTACTGGTAGAGGTGAGTGAATGACCCGAATACAAATATCCGACCCGAACATTATGCTGACAACATAAATTCGAAACAGTTAAAGAATGTTACCGTCACCATATATCTCTATGTAATAAACTCCCATTTCTTGAGTTGCTCAATTTTCATCATCAAATTCAATCACAAAAAAAGAAAAAAAAAAAAAAATCCTTCTCTCCCCCTTTAACCGGCAAATTCCAATGGCAACAGCAAATTAAAACTAGGGTTTCAACAGAATTCTTGTTCAATCAACTATGGTGGAAAAAAGGAAACCTTTAGTTCTTTCTTCCACTAAAAATCTACTAAATTCACTTTTAAATTCAGAAAATAAATCCCAGATTGAAACCCAAATTCCATTTTTGCCAAAAGTACAATTGAGAGCTGGAGTTCTTAAAATATCAAAAGACGACATTGTTAATCTTGATGATTCTGCTTTGGTGGGGATAACTACTTCTCAACTTAGAAGACTTTGTATTACTTCCGGCTCACTGGTAACCTTATGCCCGTTAAATCTTATTTTTCCACACTTCTCATTAAATTTAATGACCATAGTTTGTTAAATATTTGATGGATTCTAAAAGTGATCACTTTAGGCAAACTTAAAAGGATCAAAACTGCTCAGAAAAATTTGAAGAATCATTTTAGAAAGATTTATTTATATTACACTATGGCATATAAGTGATCTTCTTAGTGTTATTCACAGATAATTAACGCACCAAGGGTGTGGTCTAGTGGTCAATGAAGTGAGTTGGGAACCTAAGGTCTCAGGTTCCAATCCAAGTGGGTGACATAAACACTAGGTGATTTTTTTTAATCTGTCCAAGCCTTAGTGGATAGAGTTATGGGAGGTGGTTATGGGAGGTGACAGGTATCTGTAGAATTAGTCGAGGTGCGTGCAAGCTGGCCGGCTTGGACATGACGATTATAAAGAAAACAAATCACAGATAATTAACAAATTAGGCAAACTCTTTTCCTGTGTTTAAAATTTGCTTTGCGATGCCTAGTATGAGAGTTTTGACATTCATTTCTAATGTAGCAGTAACAATACCTTATGAAAAAAATGTAGGGGTGAAGATATAGTATTGCTTGTATTTGCATATGCAGTGGTCTAACTGATAAAATACCTTACATTGCTTACTGTTTTTATCGATCTCTGTTTGTGGTATTGTGCGACATCCATTTCTAGTGTAGCTGTAAAGAAACCTTTAGACATTCATTCTCCCTTACTAACTTAGACATACATGATTCTTGCTTGACTTTGTGCTCCCTCTGTTTTTTCCGTAGGTACTCATTAAAAATGTCAATACAAGTCAACAAAGAATTGGACAAGTGGTAGTTCTAGATCCTCCTAGTCGTGACCAAGTTTTATCCGGCCGTAGCTCATCACTGCCACATTCCTCCGGGATAGCATTTCTCTTGCCATTATATAGCTATCGTGATTCTCATATAAAACCAGATGGAGAAGTTGCCTATTTATCTCCGATTCTAGCATTTAACCTTAATTTACATTTGTCATGCTTGAAATCAATGATTCAACAAGGGAAAGAAGCTTTGTCACCACTATTTGAGGCCAAATCGAATAACATAGTGAGTGGAAAAGACAATGTTCTCGTCACTCTAGAATTTGAACCTTTGGATCAGTTGCCAAAATATGCCACACACCTGCGGGCTTCTTTTGTGAAGATACCAGAATGTGGGAGTCTAGATTCAGTTAAAAAAGATTCATCTACAGAAGCTGAAGACCGTCAAGAGTTGATCGATATGGAATTGAACAAGTACTTTGAAGTAGATAGACTTCTTTCGAGAGGTGATCTTTTCAGTGTATGCATCAATTGGGATTGCAAATCGGCTCTGTGCATCCCTTGCAGTCAAAAGAAGCAAAATGGTGGTTCTGACCTCATCTATTTCAAGGTTTAAGTTTTATTTATTATTGTCATAGGTTCACGAGTAACTTGCGAAATGCCTTGACACTCACTCTTATTAGTAAGCAATCCCAGGTTGTGGCCATGGAACCTTCTGAAGAACCTATCTTAAGAGTCAACCGTACTCGAACTGCCCTTGTACTTGGAGGGAGTGTACCTTCTGCTGTTCCTCCAGATTTCTTAGTTCCTCGACCGCGAGGTTCTCTGCCTTTACAAATGAGCACTGTGAAGACTTTAGCCTCCATACTTATGCCACCATTATGTCCATCAGCCCTTTCATCAAAATTTCGAGTTGCTGTGTTGTTGTATGGTTTGCCTGGTACGTTCTAAACTTTGTCATTTGCTGGTTAATTTGAAAGATGCTGCTTATAGGATGATTTTGATCTTTTTTTCTCTTCTTAACTGTTTTGTGATATTTTCTTTTATCACCTATCGCATGACGTTGCAGAAAACAAAGAGATGATTCTCAGAATTGTTACATATCGGCAGAATCTCTAGATTGGGAGTCCAGTGTTTGAATTTCAAAAAAAAAAAAATTGAACATGGTTTAGATGTCTATAGTGGATGAGTAGGATAGTGCTTAAGCTATCAGAAACATGATTTTATGGTTCTCTTTGATAAATATATTTTACATGTACTTCTTCCATCCCAGTTTATGTAATGGTGTTTGACTAGGCACGAAGTTTAAGAATGAAAGAAAGACTTTTGAAACTTGTAGTCTTAAACAAGCCATAGATATTTGTGTGACTATAAATCATCTCATTAAGGATAAAATAGATAGTTTAAAGTTAAATAGTTACTAAATATAGAAAGGTGTAATTCTTTTTTGGGACTGACTAAAATGAAAGAGTGTCACATAAATTGGGACGGAGGGATTACTACTTTACAAAAATTTTATTCGGTTAAAAGCTGCAGCTCCATCGATTTATAAATTAATTTTGCCGTTGATGGATGGTTTCAAATTTTCTACAGGGTGCGGGAAGAGAACTGTGGTTAAATTTGTTGCTCGTCAATTAGGCCTTCATGTGGTGGAATTTAACTGTCAAAGTGTATTTGCAAATTCTGATAGAAAAACATCTTTTGCCCTAGCTGAAGCTTTCGGCATGGCTCGCAGGTATTTTAGGTTGCCTAGGATTTATTGTCTATTTAACTAACTACTATCATAAGGTTTATTGACTGTAGGTGGCAGTCTTTACTAATATGTCGACGACCTGATTTTCTTTGTTCCCTGGTAAATTGACTATGTAGGGCTAACCTAAGATTTTCTGATTTACACAATTTTTCCGTACCTTGAAGCAATAACTTTTTGCTAATGCGAACATACATTAGGGAAATCATGACTAGCTTCATAGAAGTATATTATACATGAAAAATCTTCACGTTTAACTAATTATTCCTTGTGTTTTGGATACTCGCATATGTCAATGATTGTCTCTTTCTAAATTGTTCCTCTGTCCCAATTTATTTGAGCTACTTTCCCTTTCACTTCTTTCAAATTAAATTGGGCCTTATCCTAAACTGACAGAGAAAAATTAGTTTACACTTTTTGAATTGACCAACAACCCACTTTAAAAACCTTTGACAATGATTTTGAACATATATTAAACTAATCTCAACTAAAAGATCCGTTAAACTCTATGTTTAAATCCATCTGGTCAAACCAGCTCAAGCATATCGAAACTTAAGAGGCGTGGTTGTCTTTAATGTGGTCTTTTATTCCTTTGAAATCAATTTGCACTGCAGATACTCGCCTACAATCCTTCTTCTTCGCCATTTTGAGGTCTTCAAGAACCTGGTCTCTCACGAGGGTTCACCACATGACCAAGTTGGTATGAACTTAGAGGTTGCATCCGTCATAAAGGAATTTACTGAGCCAGTTGCTGAAGATGAAGAAATCTACTCAGAGGGAAAGTCAAATGCTCATGATGTAAGATGTATTCCAAGTTCCTTTACTTTTCATGTCTCCGTGTCCGTCATACTATACTGAATGATGTTGATGAATTTTCCTTTGAATTATCATGATCATCATCAATTAGATTGGTTTGTTTTTCTTTCCTGTTCTCTTTTCAAAATTATAATGTTCTTGGATTCATGCTTATATGTATGTGAATTTATGGGAAGAGGGAGATTCAGAAAGCTAAATTCTCTCCTATTCTAGGTAGTATCATAGTCAGAATTGTTTGCAGAAGTTGCAAAAGACATGATATAAATGGATCCATGTAATAGTTATGCCTACTTGCGCTCAAATGTTACCTGATTTCCGTAAGAAATTTGAGTCAAAATAGCTGCATTTTGGCTTAAATTCAGAACATGTCTGCTATTAAAATCTTCTCGGAGTTGAGGTTGTCCGCTCATAGTCATACGAGCTAAGTCCTCTTAATTTAATTTTGTTAACTGCTCAATAAAGATGAAGTTTTGATAAGCTTGCGTCAAAATTTCACCAGCATTTGCATTTTTTGAATTTCTTTTACCACAATTTACCCCATGCACTCCCTTATCTAGTCTGGGTAATGCTTATTCTTGTCTTTTGTTGATGCAGCAAGTAAAGGTTGTTCAACCTGTAAGTCGGCACCCAGTGCTGTTAGTTGCTGCTGCTGATAGTTCTGAAGGCCTTCCACCAACTATTAGGCGTTGTTTCAGTCACGAGATTAGCATGGGTCCGTTGAATGAAGAACAGAGGAACGAAATGCTCTCCCAGTCTCTTCAACATTTCAGTGAACTACTTCCAGATGTAGGTAAACTTGAAGTTTCCTTCTCTTTTGTCTGTGTGATCTTAATATTCATTAATATGTACACTACACTGGTCCTTTATTAAACTTCATTGGCTATAGGCCAAAAGAGTCCATGAAATTTTCTAATTTTGCACCCAAGGGTATGTCCTAGTGGTCAATAAAGTGGATTGAGAACCATGCGGTTTCAGGTTCGAATCCCAGCGGAGACAAAAACATTGGGTGATTTCTTCTCATTTGTCCAAGCCTTGATGGACAAAGTTACCTAGTACCTGGTGCTGGTGGGAGGTAGCACGTATCCCGTGGAATTAGTCGAGGTGCGTGTACGTAAGCTGGCCCGTACACCAGGGTTATTAAAAAAAAGTATGTCCATGAAGTTGGGAAACTTGAGAAGTCTAAAGGGTTTTGGGTTTTTTTTTTTTTTGGGGGGGGGTTCAGGAATGAAAGGACCCTCATCTCTTCCTTTCTGTTATTTTCTAGATTACTGAAGTTGTGGGTGTCATTTGTTGTCGTTTTTATTGCAGACTTCTTTGGAGGACCTTGTGAAAGATTTGGTTGGTCAGACATCAGGATTCATGCCAAGAGATCTGCGAGCTTTAGTTGCTGATGCCGGTGCAAATCTAGTCCTTAGTCGTGGTAGTGAGGAAGTCGAGGTTGAGAATGGAAATCTGAAAGAGCTTTCTCATGAGAGCAAGCCAATCGAGAATAATGGCTCGCATGACTCGACAAAGTCCCTAAGCAAAGAAGATGTAATGAAATCACTGGAACGATCAAAGAAAAGAAATGCATCAGCACTGGGTACTCCAAAGGTAATTCGGGAAATGATTTTGTAAACAAAACTAATCTTATTATGCTTCTTTTGTGTTTGATTGGACTTGCTCAGCAATTTAAAGTTTTTTGCAAGAAAACGAAGTTTCAAAATTTTTTTTTAACTTTTTTTTTTGGAGCAACAAAATTTGGTGAAAGTTCAGATCTTCTGTGCTCCATTATTGGACTCTAATGTGCTGACTGCTTATATTGGTTTGGTTCATCCTTTTTTGTATAGCATGGGATTGCAATGCAGACAGTCAATTATTGTATTGAAAAGTCTAATGCTGCTTGACAGAATTCTTATATATATGGTTTACACTAGTGTAGGTTCCAAATGTCAAATGGGAAGATGTCGGTGGTCTTGAAGATGTGAAGAAATCAATTTTGGACACTGTACAGGTATTCCATTGATTTACTCCCACATAGCGCTTGTGAAAACTAAAGCGAATAAGCCTCCTTTTAAAGTTTATACTTATTACCCATGGTGCGTCGAATTAGAAGTTGTACTCTACTGGATTTAGTATTTTATTTCTGCTGTTTTTCAGATGATGTGACTTCCTTTGTAATGCAGCTGCCTCTTTTACACAAGGACTTGTTTTCGTCTGGATTGCGCAAGCGATCTGGTGTTCTTTTCTATGGCCCACCTGGTACAGGGAAAGTGAGTTTATGAGTTGCTTTATGCAGTGTCATATCATCTGTATTTTATTGTCCAGTCCTGTTCCTGGTCATCTATTCATTAACAACATTCTGTTGAAATGTTCAGACTTTACTGGCAAAAGCTGTTGCTACCGAATGCTCCCTGAATTTTCTCAGTGTGAAAGGGCCCGAGTTGATAAACATGTACATAGGAGAGTCAGAGAAAAATATTCGGGACATTTTTCAGAAGGTAAGCTATTTTTGCTTTTGCAAAGATGTTTTAAAAAAGGACGCTGCTTATTTAAAATTCTTCTTGAAAATTGCAGGCTAGATCAGCTCGACCATGTGTCATCTTCTTCGATGAGCTTGATTCTCTTGCTCCTGCCCGGGGTGCTTCTGGAGACTCCGGCGGTGTAATGGATCGAGTTGTTTCTCAGGTACATAATGCATTGGTTTGTTAGTCATATTTTCTTCTTTTCTCGACTAATATACTGCTTGTTATACTAAACCTCTGTCGTTTCTAGATGCTTGCAGAGATTGATGGCTTGAACGACTCTACCCAGGTTAGCTACTCCACTCAATCATTAACTAGCTCTTTATTATCTTTTTGATAACCGAGAAATACCCGAGGGCTAGCTAGCGCACGGTTCGGAATATCATTGAAGAATTGGCCTTTCCCTCTACCCTTCTCCACTTAAATACTAGACTGCCGTCTGTATGATTCAAAGTCCTGACGTGCGCGGTGCGCCTAACCTACACATCGACGCAATGTGCTCTTATCACTATACCAAAGCCTTGGGGCTAGATTTTAGTTCTTTTTGTACTTGTCTTATTTGTAGATCTAATTCTTGGCCCCTCTTTTGTAACAGGACTTGTTTATTATTGGAGCTAGCAATAGGCCTGATCTTATTGATCCTGCCCTTTTGAGGCCAGGCCGATTTGATAAGCTCCTTTATGTTGGTGTGAATTCTGAAGCCTCTTATAGGGAGAGGTGAGCTCTCTTATATTCTGACCCTGTACTTGTCTTTGTATTTGATGTTTGATTTCTTGAATTTCAATGATCTGTAGGGTCCTTAAAGCGCTTACACGGAAGTTTAAATTGAAAGAAGATGTATCTCTACTCTCAATAGCAAAAAGGTGTCCTCCAAACTTCACAGGTGCTGACATGTATGCACTGTGCGCTGATGCTTGGTTTCATGCTGCGAAATGCAAGGTGTGTGTTTTCATCCCTTATTTCTAATTTCAAATATACTTTTACCCGTAGTGTCAGTGCAGTTGGTACGAAGGGTAACCTAGCATTATCAGACAACCGATGGTATCTCAACTGATAAATATTACTCCGTCCCATTTGAATTTATTTGTTAGTTTCCTTTTTAGTCTGTTTCAAAAAGAATGCTTCTTTCTATATTTAGTATTAATTCCAACATTTTCATTTTACCCTTAATGAAACTTCATTATAGGAATGACATAGCATGTTTACGCTGCAAAATTCAAAGGGTATCTTTAGTATGTTATACACACTTTTAGTTTAAGATCTTCTTAAACTTTGTGCTTAGCCGAATTAAGCCACATAAAATGAAACGGAGAGGGTATATGGTCCTAGCTGCTTCCTAAAAGATATTTTGGTGTCTATGCTGTAGGTATTAGCTGCCAGTTCGGATTCAACTGGCTCAGATGATGTGGATGACTCGATCGTCGTGGAATATGATGATTTTTTAAAGGTAAGACAGCCACTAATGGAAATTTTTTGGGGTTTCTCTATGGGTGGACAGAGGCATTTTTTTAAAATTATTATATATTGGGGTAGGGGAAAGGGAAATGGATGAGGGGATTACACGTTAGGGAATCATCGTTGTGGAATACGATGATTTTTTAAAGGTAAGACAGCCACTAATGGAATGTTTTGGGGTTTCTCTATGGGTGGACAGAGGCATTTTTTTTAAAGTTATTGGATTACATGATGGGGAATCGAACTCTCACCAACCTATATCCTATGCTACTGGTGAAATGCTTCACATATATTTATGCTCCGTGTTGAAAATACTGTTGAAGCGAGTAAACCATGCTACGTCTGCCTATATCCTATGCTACTGGTGAAATGATCATCTTTCTCTATTTTGAAGGTCTTGGGAGAGATCTCTCCCTCGCTGTCAATGGCCGAGCTTCAAAAGTATGAGTTGCTCCGTGAACAGTTTGAAGGATCATCAAGATGATAGAGAGGGGTTGCTCGCAATCTGCCTCCTACCGGCCCATAATCTTCTGCCCTTCTTTCTAAATGGGGATGGCCGATGCACCTCATCTTCTCATTTCGTTGTTGCTCATTCCTGTTACTGTTAGGCTGAAGTATTCGGCCTTTCCACTCCGTGCCAGCTTGGGCTTCTTCCAACCGAGACTTCGAGTCAGGCTAAAAGTAAGAAAGGAACCACTGTTGATCCTCCGGTCAATAGATTAAAAAAAAGGAAAGGAAAAGGATAGTTAAGATAGAATACACTTGGTGGTGGCATTTTTCATTTTAGATGAGGGTGCAATCCACTTTCCATTTGAGTTATAGTTGAAATAATTGTCACTCTGCTTGAGTTAGTTCAGTTGCTTTTGGCTTGTGGAATTTGTCTAGAATAAACTTCCATCCATATTCACTTCAAAATCATGTTTTTGATTTAGCAATCAAGGGCTGTATATATTGTCATTCACTTCAGTCTTTTTGTATTTAATTAGAAATTTTACCGTTTGCACTCAATGAAAAAATGCATGACACATGTCATTTAAAATTTTAAATAAACTTCTATCAACTTAAAACCCCGCGCCCCCGAGATCACTCGACTCCGATCGGTCAATCTCCCCGGTGTAGCTTGAAAGAAGAAAGAGTCCAATTCATTTGAGATCTTTTCTACTCTCGCTCTATGAGGATGTGCGCCTATTCAATAGCGGTGGTCAGATCACGTGTTCTCAGATGAAAATAATGCATATAAGTTCAAATGTAATGATGATTGCTCAAATGCCGGCCTTCAGGAAAGGTATGTAAGGGATCACAAGGAGAATATTCAGTGTAATCATCTCCTTGAGAATTTCTAATATGGATAACTACAAACATTGAAAGACAAGATAAAATCTTGAAGAGACGTCGTTGAAACGAGATTTTTTCATCAAAGATAAATTTTACCCGTATTCCATTTATGTCAAATCAAGAAATAATCTTAGTAATTAAAATAAAAGTGAAAATATATAATACTATTTAACCATGGATAAGGGATAAATAAGCTAATGAAAGATAATATGTAACATTTATTTATTTGGTGTAAAAAATAGATGCATTTAAATATTTACCTTTAATTTGTCATGACTCTCTAGCATAAGTTCTTTGACTTAAACAAGACATTTATACTTTTGTTTGTGTGTAAGAGATCATTAAAATTTTAATAAATATTAATCCTGAAAAGGCTTAGCCATAACTGCTTAGCTATACTATAAAAGTTTAGGAGAGAGTGGTAGAGCTAAGGATGAGGAGGAGTGTGTCTGTGTCCGAAAACCAGTTTGGATTTATGCCGGGGCATTCGACTGCAGAAGTCATCCACCTAGTCAGGAGATTGATGGAGCAGTATAGGGAGAGAAAGAAGGACTTGCATATGGTGTTCATCGACTTAGAAAAGGCTTACGATAAAGTTCCGAGGGAGGTTTTGTGGAGATGTTTGGAGGCTAGAGGTGTACATGTTGCCTATGTTAGGTTGATTAAGGACATGTATGATGGAGTAAAGACCCGAGTGAGTACGGTGGGTGGGGACTCATACCATTTTTCGGGTATGATGGGGTTGCATCAGGGGTCGGCACTCAGCCCTTTTTGTTTGCTGTCGTGATGGACGTACTAACACACCACATCCAATGAGAGGCGAGATGATATTGTATTGATTGACGAGACGCGAGACGGTGTGAACGTGTAATTAGAGGTATGGAGGCAGACCCTGGAATCTAAAGGTTTCAAGTTGAGCAGGACCAAGACAGAATACTTGAAGTGTAAGTTCAGTGACGAGACTCAAGGAGGGGAATGGAAGGTGAGGCTGGACAAGTATGTCATCCCTATGAGAGGGAGTTTTAAGTACCTTGGGTCTATTATTCAGGGGATGGGGAGATTGATGAAGATGTCACACATCGTATTGGGGCGGGATGGATGAAATGAAAACTCGCTTCCGGTGTTTTGTGTGACAAGAAGGTGCCACCGAAACTTAAAGGTAAGTTCTACAGAGTGGTGGTCAGACCAACGATGTTATATGGGGTTGAGTGTTGGCTAGTCAAGATCGCTTATGTCCAGAAGATGAAGGTAGCAGAGATGAGGATATTGAGATGGATGTGCGTGCACACCAGGTTAGATAGGATCAGAAATGAGGTTATTCACGACAAAGTGGGTGTGACCCCTATTGAGAACAAGATGCGGGAAGCGGAGCTTAGGTGATTTGGTCATGTGAGGAGGAGGAGCACAGACGCACCGGTGAGGAGGTGTGAGAGGTTGACATTGGAGGGCCTACAGAGAGGTAGAGGTAGGCCAAAGAAGAGGTGGGGAGAGGTGATTAGGAAAGACATGGCGCAACTTCAGCTGACCGAGGACATGACCCTTGATAGGAAGATATGGAGGTCGAGGATTAGGGTAGTAAAGTATGTAGTCTAGAGTGTTCATAACAGTAGTATTGTCACGCAATCTCACTTTCTGTTGGTAGTAGGTTTTTATAACTAACCGTTGTTTTCTTTCATTGTTGATCACCTTATTGTCTTGTTGTTTTTATTCTGCTTTAATATGAATTTTTGGTACTGTCCTTTCTTATCTATATTTTCATTAATGTGATGCTTATGCTTTCCTGAGACGAGAGTCTATTGGAAGCAACCTCTCTATCCTCACAAGGTAGGGTTAAGGTCTGCGTACACACTACCCTCCCCAAACCCCACAATGTGAGATATTATTGGGTATGTTGTTGTTGTATTAATCCTGAAGCTATAATTCAAAATACAGAGTGTTCGGAATAAGAATTTCGAAAATTAAAAGTGTCAATTTTAAATCTTAAATCCATCTAACTTCTTCACCAATAGCACTGTTCTTTGACCTAAGTTGCCAAAAAAAGGGGCTATTTTTCGCATACTAAATCTAACAACTAGTGAAAGTGATTGGAAAATGAGAAGAATTGTAAACTTACCAAAGATAAAATGAACTGTTTGACAGTTAGAAGGAAGCTAATGTCCAATTTTTTTACAGTTTAGGTTAAAAAAAAGAAACAAACCTTACAGTACAAAAACACACACTTTACAGTTAAGGAAAAAAAACTGTTTTTCCCTTTCTTCATTTAGAAAAAGAAAAACAGTTAACCGCACAAATACCAAAAAACAAAAAAAGAAAGTAAAAGAAGGCTGTTATGTTAAACCAGTTTCTCTTTCTTTCTTTCTTTCTTTCTCTCTCTTTCTTCATTTTGAGTAAACTGAGATCCCACTAACAAATCCAAGCTCCTCAATCCATTTATTTTTATTTTTCTTTTGTGGGGGTTTTGGTGAATTTATTACTTAAGTGTTAAATTAAGGTCAATTTGGTTGGTAAAGTTTCAATTTTTTTCTGTTCTTTTGATTGATTCAGCAGAAAAAGTTGATCTTTTTTTATCTGGGTTTTTGCCCTGTTGTAATTGGGTGGAGGAATTTTTATTTTAAATTTTATGTTGGAGCTAAAATTCAGGGGATTTGGAGTTTGAAATTATTCTTCAAATTCCATCATTTTAAGTTTTTTATGTGGTTCAGGAGAAAGCTTTTGTTTTATTTTTTCTGAGTTCTTGTTGTTTCATGTTGTAATTTGGTAAATAGTTATTTTGTTTTTTTGTAGATAAAGTAAGGGGCTTGAGGGTTTTGAATTTTCTTGAAATACCATGTTTTGTATGATTTTCATGTAGTTCAGAAGAAACTTTTGATTTTTCTTTTCTAGGTTTTTGTTGTTATATATTGTAATTTTGTGGGTATTTTAGTTTTTGTATTTTTTTGTAGAGGAAATAAGGGGCTTGAGGGTTTTGAATTTTCTTGAAATTTTAGTTTATTGAATGATTTATGTAGATGGAAGGAAGGGGTTAGTTTTAGAATTTGGTGTTAAAACAGAGATGAAGGAGACTAAGCTTGAAGAGGGAGATGCTTGTAATGATTCAACAGTTGACCCTGATATTGCACTCTCCTATATTGTATGTGTTTTGTCTTCCTTTTCCTTTTTTTTTATTTACTTCTCCAAGATTACATTTTTGTTATTCAATAGTACATGAGAAGGTGAGCCTTGGAGCAATGGTAAAGTTGTCTCCGTATGACCTATAAGTCAGGTGTTCGAGCCGGGGAAGCAGCCACTATTGCTTGCGTTAGGTAGGCTGTCTGCAAGGGGGTGAGGCCCTTGGGATGCCTTGTGCATCAAGCTGCCCTTTTTTAAATAGTACACAGGGATATATGTCAGTAGGTACTTTTTGTTTTTATTTCGTGTAATGGTGGTTTAAGATGAGCTTAAATGGACTGGCATGGCTGTTGTTGTTGACACATTTTTTTAACCATCAAGATAATGACAGGTAACTCTAGTTAATAGTGATGAGGGGTAACCACCGATTTAATATATCTGGAAGTTAAGCATCCACTCTATGTCTAGGTATATTTTTGTGTTAAAGTCGATGGCATTTCTTCTATTCTTGCTATGTAACTTAACTATGGTGAGTAGGATTGAGGGCTAGTCACTAGTGAGCTCACAAAAGTTTACCTGCAGAATTGAATACCAGTTGCGTACGATATATTATGCGTTTTCCAGCGTCTCACATAACCGTTCTCTTATTCTTTCAAGGATGAGAAACTCCAAGATGTTTTGGGACATTTTCAAAAGGATTTTGAGGATGGAGTTTCATCTGAGAACTTGGGTATTACAATGGCACATTCTTAGAATCAGAAGTTTGCAGTTATATGCTTGTTCCTTGAAATATGAATGACAATTAATTTGCATGTATTGACAGGGTCAAAATTTGGTGGATATGGTTCGTTTTTACCTACCTATCAGCGTTCACCTTCTTGGTCTTGTACACCGAGCAATATGCGCCCAGAGGTAGCTGCCTTCTAATGACGGCTGTGTTGTGTTACTATGCTTCATTGTATCAAACAAGTATTATTGCTTTACTCACATTGATTTCTACTTTGACTAAGCAATATGCATATCATCTTGTTATTGCAGGGTGGTCGGCGATCCTCAGTAGCATCATCATCCACTTCTCTGCCAGGAAGGCCCACAGCAGCTTCTGCCTATTCGGCAGTAGTACCTGCACCGAAGGCTCGAACAGCTAATGGGAAAACAAATTCAGCTATTCCACCTGCTCACGAAAACGTCTCCGCTTTGAAAAGTGAAATAGTCAAGAAGCCGACAAATCTATCAGACCAGAAAGCTCCCAAGTTGCATATCGGAGTTGGTATTGAAAATTTGTCAACCCAAAAGAAAGCTGAAATCTACAGCGGGCTCGGTCTTGATGCCTCTCCGTCATCATCGCCGGATGATAGCTCGATATATGGTGAGGGGTTGTCCCATGACCTTGGGGATTCCCGATATGAATCTCCGACAAGTATACTTCAGGTGAATGCTCTCACCCCTCTCCTAAAATCATCAAATTTGCTTTGTATCTCTTCCTTTTTGGCCAACTTGACCTTGGGTTCTCCCTTTTTTATTTCCCATCCATATATTGGGGCAGATTATGACCTCATATCCAATGCATGAAGGCCTACTATTATCACCGCTTTCGGATGATTTGATTTGCTTGACTGAAAAAGGGAGGTTCTGGGGGAAATGTGGATCTGAACGTATGATCAAGGAAAGCTTTGAAACTTCTGTTGCATTAGTAAATGGAACTCATTATGCAAAGAGGAAAGCTTCAGAAGCTGGGAAATGGAAATCTTACGATAAAGATGTTTTAGCAAATGGCTATGGCAATGACAATCAAAATCGTAGTGGTGTGCAATCAAAGGAGGAGGTTGATGTAGACGTTATCACCAGTGAAGAACTTGTTTCTAAGGCATTGAAGCTCCCTCTTATCGAAACTAAGTTTCACGGTGTTCAAAGCACAGAGGTCTTAAAAGAAGTTTCCATCGCTGATTCCATGGAATCTAAGAGTAAGAAAACCCCTTATAGAGACACTCGCTTGTCCGGAAGTGGTTCGGAGGACATGAAAAAGAACCATGCCGGAGATAGATACAGAGACTTCTTTGGGGACATGGAAGCTGATGACGACAATGATGAAACTGGTGTACATGAAATTCCTTCACCAGATTCTGATGCTGTCGGTAAGAAAAGTTTAGTTGAACATAACAGCTCGATAAAGGAAAGAGTTAATGTTAGAAAAACCGAGAAACCATGTTCATCTGGGGGGTATCCTATATCGGCTTCAAATGGATCAACTTCCCCTGATGCTTTGCGCACCAGCCAAGAGAACCAGAATCTTGGTGTACAAGTTATCGAATCCAGTCGGACAAAAGGATATGGATCAAAAGCTTCGTCAAGTGGAACTAAACAAGATTGCTCACAATCTTCCGACCACGTCATAATGAACCACGAGGAGAAGAGGAGACGTAAAAACAAAGAGAAGAGAATTTTTCTTGACAACCATTCTGATGGAGGTATTCATCTTAAGTACTCAATTTTGGACTTGCTGAAATCGTGGAATTCTGGTATTTTTTCCTTTATTTTCTGTCTGGGATGTTTGACAGGTACAAAGAACGCAAAGATGAGGAACATGAGTGAGGAGGATTTAGATGTATCTGCTAAAAAAATTAAACGAGATGATGTCCATCGTGAATCAGGTACAAAAGTCAAAGCAAATACCATGGTTTCTGGTTATGCAACTCATCAAGATGCTGACATAAATGCAGATCGATTACGTCAAACTAGTCAATATGTTTGCAAGACGGAAAACTCAGATCAAGGATCTGATAAGGAGAGAAAGAATGACCATCAGTATCAAAACAGTGCGCCAGCCTCAAATGGTAGAAGAGGTTCCTCGTCACGGAATAAAGACAAGAATGGGGCTCCAAAATATGATTCTGACCAATGTATGACCAAAGATCCTGATATTTTAAGTTTATCTTCAGATCAAATGCCATTGGATGAGGAGAAAATGACACCAGGAAAAAACAAGTTTCAGGAGAAATCTGGGGTTAGTTCTGATAGATTAAAAAAGAGTTCCAAGAAGGATCCTTCTGGAAAATTATTGGACAAAAATGTTAAAGGAGACAATCAATCAAGAATTGTTCATCACGATGACGCACAGGTTGGATTGGATGTTACATCCTACCCAGATAAAAGGCACGCGCCAGTACCTGATCGAGATGATCATAGATCATCTAAGAAGCATGTTTCCAACAAAAGCGAGCAGATTGAAGTCTCTCCCAAGTCTCCATTAACAAGAGATCAGAATGAGACAGTTGTATTTAAAGAGCCGGTTCCTGGATCCGAAAGGGAAAATGGGGCAAATCTTGTTATAGTTGATGCTTTTGAAAGGGAAAGGTCAAATAATTCACGACAGGGTAAAAAAGCTAAAAGCCACCACGGAAAACTACCTAATAGTACTAAGGTCAGGGATGTAGATGTTCCAAGCCCTGTTCGGAAGGATTCGTCGAGTCAAGCTGCTACAAATGCTATAAAAGAAGCCACAAACCTTAAACACCTGGCAGATCGCCTCAAGGTATAAAGAATTTACACGTATGTCCAAACAATATGGTTTACTGTTTGTTTCATTTTTTTTGTGTTGGCATAACTTTGCTATTTGTTCCAGAATTCTGGATCAAGTGAAAGCACGGGTATCTATTTCCAAGCAGCACTAAAGTTTCTCCATGGCGCCTCCTTACTAGAATTAGACAGCACTAAGCATGGTGAATTGAACCAGTCAAGGAGAATCTATAGCAGCACTGCGAAACTCTGCCAGTGAGTTCTCCTCTAAACTTGAACTTGGTTCATTCATTGAGACACGTGCAAAAAAAACTGTTGCAAGCATGATAGTGTTGTGTTTATAAAGATTGTGGAGTAGGTATTACTTCCGCAACATGCCAAAGTGCCAAGGGTCTGAGATACATCTGCAAGCATTATTCGATGGACTGGTCATGTGCAGGGGCGAAGCTAGAAGCCCGGCTACGGGTTCGGCATAACCCAGTAACTTTTGCTCAAACAGTGTAAAAAGGGCAGCCCGGTGCACTAAGCTCCTGCTATGCGCGGGTCCGGGGAAGGGCCGAACTACAAGGGTTTATTGTACGCAGCCTTACCTTGCATTTCTGCAAGAGGCTGTTTCCACTGTGATCTTCTGATCACATGGAGGATGTTTCCATGGCTTGCTCAAACAATGTATTTGCGTTAAAATTTTCATTAAATATGTACAAATATTAAATTTAGAATCCAGTTATCAGCACTTGAAATCGTTGTTCTAAAATCCAAAACCCATAAAGTAGAAATCTTGGCTCCGCCTCTGGTCATGTGAATCTCCCATTGAAGGATCAATCTGTCTCTTAGCGAATAACGTGCTTTTGAAATAACAAATTATGCATTTGAACTGCTATTCTTTTATAATTTTGAGTCTTTATTTTAGCTTAATGATTGAATTTCCAAAACTATAAAATTTGCCTTGACACTGTTTCCATTCTTTACATTTATTAAGGATCTAGGAATGGTTAAATATTTGGATTTTGTTAAAGCTACATAGCTGTAAAAATTGGTTGATATCTTGCTATTGTATCAGTAAATTTGTAAATGTTTGAATTTGTTAGAATATTCTGTTTCTTGTTGACCAAACAATTTTAGCAGCGGATATAACAATATAATTTCAATTAGCTCATAAAAATTTTGGAAGCAAATTTCTTCACCAGTATCATGTATTGTGAAAACTTTGTGACCTAATCTGTTCTTCCGAATATGATTAGTGCTTTTCAAATCCAATTTTTGAAGAGACGTCTGCACCCTGGGGGCAATGTTTATATCACTTTTGTACTCAATAGGAAAATCAAACTTCATTGGATACTTTTTCGCACATGTGGAGTGTACACGACTTATGGATAATCCATATAGTTTTCTGTATTTCAGAAATTGGTTGTTATAATGCTATGGCAAAACTTGAACTACCACTGGAAATGTCAATAAGGATGTAAAGCTGATTGTTGGTCCTTCTTATGTTCATAGGTTTTGTGCTTATGAATATGAGAAAATGAAAGACATGGCTGCTGCTGCACTTGCTTATAAATGCATGGAAGTTGCATACATGCGAGTAATTTATTCTTCACAGTCCGATGCAAATCGATACAGAAATGAGTTACAAACAGCTCTACAAATTCTTCCTCCAGGTAACCTGCATTGAGATGTCTAGAAAATTCTACATTTATGGTATCAATATGGTGGTGCTTCTTTACGCCACTGATTTAACTTTTGATATAACTATCAATATGCTTTTTGATGGTTACTCACCAAGAGAACATGTCAAACGTTATCTTGTTTTACTCCTTAATCATCATGTGTTTGTATTGGCCAATGCATTTTTGCACTAATATCCTATTAGTCGGGGCAGTATTGGCATATGTCAAAATTAGTGATATCCACTGTTGATAAACAGGATTACTTACGGAGGGAAAGCATTAGTATAAATATGATTATGAGTACTGGAAATGTATACACTAGTTGGAAGGTGTTACAGCTATATGTCTGATGATGATTAGCTGCTTTTGACTTTTCTTCTTAATGGTTATTACTTATCAGACTCACTACTATATAATAGGTGAGTCTCCTTTCTCTTCTGTCTCTGATGTTGACAATTTGAACAATCCAACAATGGTAGACAAGGCTGCATTGGCAAAAGTTGTTGGTTCTCCTCAAGTAGCTGGAACTCATGTTGTCTCAGCAAGAAATGGTTCTAGCTTCATGCGGCTAATCAACTTGGTAAGTCCATATATTTTAATAATAAACTACCACACTAATTAAAGAAATATATGGTTATAACTAACACCATGATTAGTTAGAACAATTGCCTAAATAATGGTTAGGCAAATCAGTTAGTTGAACCTATGTTCATTAGGCTTCATAATCTTTCTTCCAAATGATTGAACTTTGTTTTTCTGTCCCCCTAAATATAAAGGACAGGAGAAAGGGCTTACTCCTGCATCGGCAGTGGCGGAGCCACACTTTGCCAAGGGGAGTCAACTGACACCCCTTCGCCGGAAAATTGCGTTGTGTAGATCGATCAAAATTTTCATTTTACGTATATATACTATATATTGAATCTCTTGGCTTCTCCGTATACTTACTTCTTTATATATTTTGAATCCCCTTAGTGAAAATTCAGGCTCCGCCATTGTGCATCAGCAAGAACTTTTCAATATATCCGTTAAAGAACATAGGTTCTGAAATTTTGGTAGTTTTACACTGCAATGTTTTTTTATCTTTTTGGAATTTTTTTTGGCATCTTAGAGTTTTGTTATTTTACAGG
Source organism: Nicotiana tabacum (assembly GCF_000715075.1). Lineage (NCBI taxonomy): Eukaryota > Viridiplantae > Streptophyta > Magnoliopsida > Solanales > Solanaceae > Nicotiana > Nicotiana tabacum. Next base: position 5,072,821 of record NC_134096.1, read on the forward strand.
CACAGGAAGTTAATTTTGCAATGGAGGCATCCAGGAAATCACGTGGTGCTTATGCAGCTGTTAATCCAGGGCCTGGAGATTCACAATGTAAAGAGGGTGCATTATCCGTTAAGAGGGCTCTTGATTACAACTTCCAGGACGTGGACGGATTATTACGTCTTGTGCGTGTCGCCATGGAAGCTATCAGCCACTAGATTGCAAGCCGTTGCTGAAATCATGCCACTCCTTGCAACATACTTTTGTACCGCTCTCCATGTGCTGTCAGTCGAGAAGTCTAAGAGAGGATATCTTGGTTGGAATTGCGGGCGGAGTTTGCTATACAATCTCCCAAAGTTTCATCTTTTCAATGCTCTTGTAATCTGTACAGTAATAGCTTGTTGGTTTTGACTCAAGAGAAGGAAAGATGCCGGGAGTATACTTTCAGGGAAGTGCAGAAGCATAATATTACCAGTATGTATCCATCACATGGATTGTTTGGGTTTTCGATTAGAGGACGAGGAGTTGCTATTATATACCTTCTCCCTGTAAGTCGACTGTCCAAAAAATTCTATTAGCAAAAAGAGATAAACATTTGCCTAATATTTTCCTGGTTTTGGTTGCCAGCTCTACTTTTTGCAGATAGGGGCGTCACAGGATGAGATATCCAGTTGTTACGAGCAGTTCCACATTTTCAATGGTTAGTACTCCCTTGCCACCATTTCTTCTTTCAGTGGAAGTTATTTCAAAAGGAAAGAAGTTATCATAAGTAACTTATGATTCTTCTTTATCTAGCTCCATATTGTCATCTTTTATTGTTCTCACTTATTGGATTTCATATTACAGGAAGTTAACTCCAACAGAAGCAGCGACAGCTACCTACCAAAGCCATTTGGTATTCTTTTGGCTACATTCTTTTTGGATGGATCTTTTTCTTAAATATGACCACAAGTACTAGAGAAACTAAGTTTTTATGATACTGCAACTGGACGGACTAAAATGGAGCAACATGGAAGTGAGGATGCATAAGCCGACTCCAGCTTGCTTTGGATTGAGGCGTAGTAGTAGTAATGTAGCATAAAAGTGGAATGAAGCGCTGAAGTGTTGTATAGAAGTGTTCGCACTACAAAGTAACTATAAGGGCAATGTAAATACAAACAAAAGAGAATTAGATTTGCATTCCCTTTCTATTTATTTTATTCACAGTATGTATATTTTTCTTTGACAATATTTACTGTATGTATGTGTATGTGTATATGTATATAGGCTTCCCATAATCCTTTAGCGGATTCTCCCAAAAATGTTTCCATGTATTTGTACATTGTCTCGTGGTCGTTATGTTGTTGAGATGTCTTTATATAGTCTGCTACTACTATTCCTTTCCATACATCTATTACTGAATTCCACATTTGTGGATTTTATTGGTTCTTCTATTGGCATTCTTTTTCCTATTGGTTTAACGTGTTCTGTTTGTATCCATACTCTTCTTCTTGGTACATTTCCCGTATTATGTGTACTTGACTCGTTCTTTGGAAAGGAGTCGAACTAGTTGACTCCATAAATTCTTTTTTACTTGTTATTGACTCGTCTTGACTTATTTGAGTTTTTGTGTCATTATCTTCTAATTCTCCTAGAATATCTTCAAATTGTGTTTCGATTTCTATTTGCTTTGCAGCAGTTGCTACTAATTCGGTCGTCTTTATTTCTATTTCTTTTTTTAGTTGGTATTTTTCAAAGTTAAATTTATTATTTAAGAATTGTATTTTTCTTTCTAACTCGTTATTTTGTTCTTTGATAAAATCTAAATTGCTTTCTATTTTTTCTGAGTCTTCTCTTAATTTTTCTAAAGCTTTAGTATAATCTTAAAATATTTCTCCAAAATTAATTATTAAATCTATTAGAGTATTATATTGTTTGTCTTTGCTATGTAGTATATGTTCTCCCTTATTAAAACTACACTTTATTATTGAATTATCTTTTAATGTTTTATTTTTCTTTTCTGTTTTAATTCTAAGATCCAAATATTCTAGTTTCTTTAGATTTTTTATGTTGTTAAGATTGTTTCTAATTTTCTTATTTCTTTTTCTTTTTGTATTTTTCTTTGTAATGTTAATTCTATTGTCCTTGTTGACGCTGCTATTGTTCTTAAATAGTTTATGCGTCTATTTAATTCTTCTAATTCTAATTTAGCGATTTCTATTTCAAATCTTACACTTCGCTTGAATTCTTGTGAATCTATAATTTTATTATTCCCAATGTATATTTACTTTTTCTTGTAATAAAGCCAAGTCCACTTCTAGGAGTCAACTAGTTCGACTCCTTTCCAAAGAACGAGTCAAGTACACACAGTAGACAATAATACATGTATATATATGGCCTTTTCTATTCTTTTCATTTTCCAAATATTTACTTTACATGTTACCATATATGGTCATGTTCATTTCTAGCTTGCCACCGGATAGATTAAGGGATTATTTGGTTCGCCGATAAAGTTACGCAGAAATTATAATACAAGAATTGTAAAACAGGAATTACTAATCACTGGATTACAAAGTGTATATGTTTTTTTGGTTGATGTTTGGTTTGTTGCATTAAAAAAAAAAATTGTTAGTTGTTCCCAAAAATAATAGCGGATAAAATATAGTATATATATACTGATAATATACATATACAATACACTTTTTAGCTAGCGAATGTAATTAGTTTTGTCCGACCAGCCAATTTTGTATTTTGCCCTTAAAAACAGGATACACAATGTATAGTATAAATGTTTACAATTTTACCCTTCTTTTTAAAGTAAATAAAAGTTGAAACCCTGGAGATAAAACAGCAAAGCGATCAATTGCAAATGTTAGCATAACTGCAACAACCATAACATAAAATTTATACAAAGATACCTCACTTTTGACACAGAAGTAAATACATAGTAATACTGCAAAAATTTATACTGCAGAGACTGCAAGTATGAATCTTTATACTAACTTCTTAGAGAAAGTTGGTTATATCTAAAACTGCAAATTTCTCCTACTCATAGGCAAAGTACAATTATCAACCTGAAACTGCAAATAATTTGCCTTCTAGGACTAACGACTCGTTTTCGACCAAGAAGTAGCAGTAGTTATTCAATGTAGTGGAAAGGGCAGTAAATGTCACAGCCATTGCATCATGTCATTGCTTTAGGCAATGTACTTGTACGTGTTCGTGTTCTCCAGGTCTCGTTCCAAGTAGTCTCGCGTAATAAGATCTTCAATCCGCTTTTTGATTGCTTTGACATCAGGCTACATATATAAGTAAAACAAAATATTATTTCAGGAAAGTATTGTTAGAATAATCGAAGACAATGCCCTTCGATTTGTCTATAAGCAAGCGAGTAAATGAAATGTCAACATGTACGTACTTATTTCGAATATAACGAACTAGAAGCTATTTGTCTTGTATTCTATTATTGTTGTTGTTTCCTTCGCTTTGTTTTCTTATTATTTTATTGTTGTTACTGCTTTTTTTCATCATTCCTTGAGCTGAGGGTCTATCATAAACAACCTCTATACCTTCAAGGTAGGGATAAGGTCTGCGTACACACTATACTCCCCGTACCCCACTTATGGAATTATACCGGGCTTTTGTTGTTGTTATTGTAGAACAGTAGAAGCTATTTGGATTTTGGGGCAAGGTAAAATGAAGACAAGTTTTGTAAACTGATGCTTCAATCTAGAAATCCAAATGGTTGAAAATTTGCTGCATACCTTAAACATTTTGCTCAACTGCTCAACACACTCCAAAATTAGCTGTTGATGAGTTAGAACTTTTTTGGCTTTCATTATACGCACAAGACATGCATCGATTGCATAACGTCTGTCCTTTCCGACTTCCTCAACCATTTTTTTCCTATCATCCACAGGAGGCAAAGGGATCTGGATGGTGCAAACAAATCATAATCTTAAGAATAAGTGCCAATTGTACCTTTACAAAGAAACATCATTAGAAAATAGGTGAAGTTGTAAACAGTATCTATACCCGAATCCTCCTCATTTTGTCAGTGAACTGGGAGTTGAACTCAAAATGATCAGTTGATGAAACGCTTTTGCTGCTCGGCTCCTTGTTAAGAATTTTATACTTGGCACATGACACGGACGCCAGCACTCTGACCAGGTCATCGTCGGCCAAGTTTAACTGAGTCTTGATGTCTGAGTAACTCCATCTATCAGAAGTATTAAACAGTAATAGCACAGCAGCCTGAAAAAATAGGGAGGTTATTAATCTAGAACCATATTTAGTCTCAAGCCAGGATATCGCAATGGAACTACTTGACAAATTGATCACCTGATAAGTTCCCAATGTTAGTTCAATAGTTTTCTGCTCAAACTTTCCGTTAAGGTTACATTGTCCCAACGAAAATATCCATGTCAATTTCCTGTGTTTCGTTTTTTTCGTGTAAAATTCCTTGAATGATTCCACGCCTTTTGCCTGAGACAAACGAAAGACAAAATGAAGAGCTCAGATCAGCAGAAAATTGTCGTATAACTTAACAAGAGAAGCACATTATACCATTTCCACAGGAAGATTCAGATCACAAGATTTATAACTAGGCCAGAATCCAGTTGTAAGAACAGTGACAGTCGTATCGATTCCAGGATTCGCTGCAGGGTTGTTGCTGATATATTCCTGAAAATGGTTCTGATTTTCCTTCACCAATGACAAGTCTGTCACCTGTTTTTACATTTCCAACCACTCTACTTATAAGATATTTGAACGGACGGAAGAGGCAAAGCATTACAAGTCCATTACACTATTCTCACCATTCCCTCCATTTTGGATGTAAATTGTCCACCACATTGTTGCTTTAGCTTTGATAAGATAAGCCTTTCATGATCTTCATTGGCACTTCTATCAAAAAGCAGTCGGCGAGAAAGCTTCTTCCTATCAATCAATAAAGACAATTAACATACCGAATGGTGAATGTTGTAACAAGCAACTAAAATGATTATGCCAACCTGTAGAACTCAGCAAAAACATCTTTGTCACTGATGTATGTAACAAGCTTGACCACCTACATAAAATGTAAAAACAGTTTGATGTTATTGTTAGAGCAGAAACACGGAGTTTGACCCCCACAATTGAAGACCGATGTCAAATTTGTGCTATACCTTATCCAATGTATCCTCAATAACATCGTCACTGAGTTCTTCGCTCCCACCTTTCTTAAGAGTATTATCAGAATAATTAGCAAGGAGCTCTGCTGTTGAAGAACCGGCAACACTTTTGTTACAGAAGACCTCAAATGCTTCTTTCAGAGCCTATGAAAGTCAGAATTTATACATAAGCGAGTACGGGGAAGTTTTCGAGGAATGCATGAACAAGATGCTCGACTCCTTTTATGCACACTTTACTATATCATATTTAACTGTTTACATAACTATCTAAACGTCTCAAGTAATAGTGATAACGTCTCAAGCAGTAGCAGAACCAGAAATTTATATAAAGGGATTCAAAGAAAATGTAGGATGTCACAATTGGGATTTAAATCTATGATCCAAAGAAACTTTCAAACCCCTTTCACTACAATACTTAAAAAATTTCATGTCAAGGAGGATTCAACAGCTCACATAACCAAAAAAAAAATCATTTTTACCCAATTTGCATAGTATAATTTTCCGATGAAGTGGGTTCAACCCCTTCATACTACTTATTTCCGCCACTGGTATCAAGTAGTCAGAAAATAAGGGATCAGTGCGCAATGATCAACAGCTAGAATACCTTGTGAAAGATAGAGTTATCGGCAAAACAGCCTTTCACAAACACCATATACTTGTCATGTAGCTCAAATGCCTTCTTAACAAAGTCCTGAGGAAATAGATGGATCCATCATTGAACCAACTAACAATTACATAAAATGGACCTTTAATCAAAATATAGACATGAGTGTTTTACCTGCTCCTGTGAACCACCAGAATTTTCAGCCTGAAGAAGAACATGCACATCACCATTAATAAATTGCAATATTAGTAATTTACCGTGCAGAACAACATTCCTCGGCAAAATCACCTACAAATATATGTTCTTATTCTTGCAAAATCTTTTTACTCTACTCAGGTTCTAATTTCTTGAAAACTTTTGATAGTTTTCTAAGATTGGGATGCTGATATATATCTCCCCCTATCATCTACTTAAATCTCGCATGGACTTTAGACTGGCTATACATACTATGTAGAGGCGAAGCCAGGATTTGAAGTTTATGGGCTCGGGATTATAATTCTTTTAAGTTACTGGGTTCTAAATTAATAATTTGAACATATACAATGGATTATTAAAGACAAATACAGGGTCTGAACCAAAGCTACAAGGTTCGGCTGAACCCGTAGCCGACACCCTAGCTCCACCCTGCATACTAGCATCCCTCAAAGAACTCAGATGGAACACTTGTGTTTTTGAAGGATAAAACTTTATGGAAGAGGAACTAATGGAAGCTAAGATTAAAGTCAATAGACGACATTGTCAAGTAAATCACAAATTTCAGTTACTATTAGATAACAAACCTTGTTATTTGCTGCATCTGCAGCCTGTTGCACCAAGACCAAGCCTTCGGCAGCAACATGCTGCAAAATATGTACCATCAGAAACTGCTTAGCTCCAATCGGGACAAAAAGGAAAGGAAAAAAAAAACAAAGGGGGTAGAAGACTAAAATACCTGCTTAAACATCTCTGATACTAGTTCAATTCCTTTAGGAATTTTGTGGTATAGGCTATACATTCGAGATAAATCGTCAATCTGTATGACGGACAAAAGAAAGAGCATCAAATACAACGTAAAATCCATAAAAATAATTAAACACATAACATTCAACAGCAAAAAATGGGGTTTAATACCTTCCCATCTCTAAGCAAAGCTCGGCATCCAGAATCCTCCTTCTCAAGCAATTGATTGGTATATACAACCAATAGCTGATTTTGCACTTTCTGCAGTGAAAGATGTTGGTCTCAGCTTTGAAAAATAAATCCAATCAAAGACATATTCTTATATTTCAACGCAGAATTAAACCCCAACACTGACCTCCAGAAGTTTTGTCTCACTGCTAGAGTGCAGATAATGAGAAGCTCTATCCTTCTCTTTTTGCAAGCACTCCTCTGCCTGTATTAGCGAAGAACAGGCATTATATTAGAACCTATTCCAGTATTGGAAAAGGAATACACGAGCAATTTCCTGAGGTGAAAAAGTTGTGAAAATCATTTGTACCTTCAGCATATATTCTGGACAAGAATCTTCAATAATCCAGCTCGAAGCTTTTCGAGTATAATGACAGGCGGTATCTCTAAGCATATCCTCTTCAAAGTCATTAACATAATACTGCATCTTCCCCTTTGCCATCTCAATATACAAATCTATTACATTCTTCAATAAAGCTCTGTCGATTTTCTCACCCTCACGTTCCAGATCAATCTGATACAAAAAGGATACTTCACTAAACCAGAGTAATCAACGGCGAAAATTGCAAAAAGCCCTAAGGTCCATTGGCTCTTTAAGCGCAAAGCACAAATAAAGTTGTGCTTTAATGAAGAAAGGCCATTTATGTCTTAGGACCTTGATGACAATATTGAAGCGGCCGCTAGCGAGGCGAAGTGCTCAACATGTTTTGCGCCTCGCTTTAGGCTTAAGCGCGCCTTTGACAATCATTTCATGAAGTAAAATACGATTCTTATCTTTAAACCTTTCGAGGTATTGTAATGCATGTAAATGAAACGTGGAGCAATAAATCAAAATCGAGTATTTTTTTGAATTTTATATTTTATTTTTATTAAGTTCAACTAATTTCATTTATACAGAACAGATAGCAAATTTTATAGGTATAGATTTTATGAACCAAAAAGACACATAGAATTGTAACACATTAAGCCTAGACAAAAACGGGGAAAAGGAGACACTTGCCAGTGCTATCACAGCATCTGTAACTCTACCTTTCACCTCCTGGAAAACCTATTATCAACAAACACAAAAATGAATAAAATGCACAGCAATGATATAAAGAGCATTTATACTAGAAGTAATTTAAACAGCAGAATAATCACTCCAAAAGCTAACCAGATCCCGGAAGCAAGTCAGACCAACTTCATTAAGCGCAGGGACTTCAGCTCGTTTGATAAAAAACTTGTCAAGATAATGGAAGAACTTTAAAAGCCACTTGACCATAAGTTTATGAGATGCCCATCTTTTCTCGAGCTCCTTCAACAAGAATTCATCGTGCTTCTTTTTCAGAGAAGGCAAAACCTAACAAAGCAAATGAAAACTGGTAGGTATTTTCTATACCATAGCAAAGCAATGAGCTTAGAATCTTCAATTTCTCTGTCTTTTTCTTCCTTTTATATATTTCAAGGAAACTAATATGCCCCAAATACAATGCAAATTGAAGATCATCAAATTAATAATAAAATAAAAATGCGGGACTTAATAGAAACTACCCCAAGAACTGGTGTCACAAGTCATGAGCTATTGAGAATAGGAATACAACGCTGATATGAAGAAATTACATTGTCTGTTTGAATATACAAAACAGAAATACAAACTGTAGGCTACCGCAAATAAACTGGCAGATCGCACATATAACCATCAGCTAATAAGTTTTAATCACTAATGTATCATTAGATGACGTTTAAGTAAAGAGAAATCTCAATTCAAAGGTTCTTACAATAGTATTGATGTAATCTTCAACTGCTTCCTTGTACTTATCATACAGCTGCTGAGAGTAATCATGAGGAGCTTTCTGTGTACACATGTTATAGATAGTTCTATGCTTCAAATTAAGGAGATACTTGCTTGTGCAGAGAGAAATACAAACTAAGAGGACGAAACAAATATAAACAACAAAGGGAAAGGACAATTTAGAAAGAAAACATGCACTCTAAGGTCAAGGAACGTTGAGGATACGTGTAGAGCATCACGTATTCGTCTGAGCTGAATGACTCCGGCTCTCCTTCTAAGATTACTTTTATCTTATTAAGTCCCTTTTGAACACACTCCATTCCTTCCTCTAATGGGATAGTCTTCTCCTCGGTCTCCTCCATCTTGGAATTTTTTTGTTAACACGATCTAATATAACAGATCAAAACCACAAATAAAAAGATATTTCATACTAAAAGAAATGCACCAAGTTTGGCTGATTAATGTTATATGCTAGTGGTGTGAACATGCAAAAAAAGTAGTACATTGATCTAATTACAAAGAAATCTACATCTATAATCTATGCAACAACAACAACAACAACACCCCCCCCCCCCCACACACACACCCAATATACCCCTTTACCTATCCATAGAAGCATGTAAAACACATAACAAAAACGCCACACTGACTACTATATCTAAAAATGCTAAGTTAAATTTTTCCCTATAATATCTGTGATAGAAAGAAATTAGCATCGCTAAAACAAAAATTTTAACAAGCATTTCAATGTTGTTCTAGCCCCAGTCTACACCTATCGAATCCGAGAAATAGCATCCAACATAAAAACAACAAGAAGCATAAGAATCAACAAATTTAACTAAGAGAAAAATAGTAAGTTTTTCCTTTCACCAAAAAAAAAATGGAGTACTAAATTTCTTAACATGAATTGCCTTAAATGAACAAATTAGTTAGTATTAAAACGAGACACATAGAGCATAATGATATAGAGGATTCATACAACTAATCAATGGTGAATCTAGCCCTCCACAACAACTTCAACTGAATCTATTACTTTCGATTCAGACAACGCATACATATGCAATTATGTGTGTCTGTGTGTGTAATACGATTAAATAGAGTGGAGCTATTTTGAATTCACTGACTCTAAATCCTGAAGCTGCCTCAACCAAGTAATTTGTGACTAATGAGCCAGTATAGAGCAGAATGGATATAGACGATTAATTTAGCCGGAACCCAATGTTTTCGGCTAAGACTATGTATACATGTGAAATTTTCTTTTCAAAAGAAAATAATATGTATGTAAGTATGTATGCAATATAATATAGTCTACTACATCCATTTCGAATCCACTTACTCTAAATTCCGAATCCACCTCTATTAAACTGACTAACTAATTTGGCACTAATAAAAATGAAGAAAATGAGCTCAATTAGAATGTGATAATAACATACTAGTTAAGGTGCTAACTGAAGCAGATGAATGGATTTCTCCAACTGTGAAGAAAATTACGACAATGTGAGATTAATTTGCCAAAACAACCAAAATGAGATAAATAAAACATGAAACCGTGAGACTCGGTTGCATTTTGTTGAACTTCTAAACCCTAAAAATCGCATCTATAAACGAAGAGTACGTTAAGTGTATGATTTTCGATCAAATTGGCGCTATTTGGACGGTAAAGATGTGGAATTCCGTATATTCTTTTCTTGTCTGCATTTTTGTTTATATTTTAGAGACTAACGAACTTAACTGTCATTCTTCTTTTATTTTCCCCGCTTTCTATTTTTAGATATTCTAGAATGTTTGATACTCCCTCCTTCTCATATTATCAGTCGTGGTTACTAAAAATAGTTGTCTCAAATTATTTATCATTTTAGAAGTTCAAGACAAAATTGATTATTTTTTTCCTTTTTTACCTTTAGTAATAATTATTCTTGAAAGTGGAGATAATACATAAATAGAATAAATATTCAATGAAGAGATATTACATCTTAAGACATAAATAAGGATAAAATAGTCTAATCAATTTCCTAATTAATATTTCTTAAGGAACGTGTAAAAGAAAAATATGACAGATAATATGAGACGGAGGGAGTAATAATCAATTGAAAATGTTACTCTATTTATTTTAAACAACTTTCAAAAATTCAAATTCATATAATTGTTACAAAATTGATGTAATCTCTTCACTATCATAATAAAAAAATTCTAAATATTAAAGAATCATTTATGATAGAGATATTAAATAATAATCTTTTTGGTTCAACTTTAGGAGTCTCAACTTCAGAAATTTCAACTTCTGGCTCAACTTCAGGAGTTTCAACTAGGGGTGTTCAAAACCGAACCGAAACCGAAATCGAAAATCGAACCGAAACCGAAGTTTAATGGTTTATTGGTATCGGTTTAACAGTTTAACGGACGGGGAACGGATTGAAATTTTTTTATTAACGGCTTATCGGTTTGGGGGCGGATTATTTAATTTTCTTAACGGATAATCCGTTAACCCGTTAAGAATATATATATATATATTAAAGATCACACGTTAAGAATATATATATATATATATATTAAATAATCAAAAACCATTCTTCCACTTCCAGTACTCTATCTCTATTCTCTATTACTAATTTACTATTAGACATTTAGTTATAATTTACTATTTCATTTAGTTACTATTAGATAATTTTGATTATCATGTATTATACCGAGTGTTCTCTTCTATTTCTTCTGATAGTTATAAGTTGTTAATAGGCTCATCCCTAGAGATGATTCTACTGGGAAATACGTTGGAATACACATCTCTCTATTTCTTCTATTTAGCTCTCTTCTTAGGAATTTTATTTTGAGTCATAGCGGTCAACAAACAATTCGATAAACCGCCCGATAACCGCCCGATAAGAGCTAAACCGATACAAATCCGCCCGATATCTTATCGGGTGGCTAGCGGATTAATACATTTAAAAGCCGATAACTGATAAACCAAACCGATAAGAGTATATAACCACCCAATGCGCTCGATAAGCAGCCCTGCTATAAATGGGAACAACCCTCTTAAGTTACCATTTGGCAACGTAGTGGTGCATGTATGATTTTTCTAATAAGTGGGCCCCATTTAAAATTTTCTTCTCAAGCTCACTCTATTTTCCAAATGTGATTTTACAGGTTTTTTTTTATTGTAATAGTCACGTGCAATGTTTTGTAAATGCATACTAGATAACTCAATTTAATTAATTTATTACAGAGAATTTCTTTTTACCAAAATGACAAAATCCTTTCAAATATTGTAGCTGAGTATTATTTTTGTTAAAAATATATTGTATTGATCAACCAAACTTTCTACTAACTAAAATTTGGAAAATAAAAAAAGTAAGACGAATTAAAGACGTGGAAAGGACGAAAGGCTAGATGAAACTTATTAAAACTAATTAGCAGTACATAGGAAGATATCATTGGAGTATTTTATTTGTCAAGATTAAATATATGATGATACCGTGAGTATAACTGATCAAAAATAATAATGTGCAAAGAAAAGAAAACGTATGTCCTTTAAAAAGAAAAAGAACAGAGATTTTTAATAATTAAACTTTTCTGAAATGAGTAACTTATGCCAGCAAAGCGGGTATGCGTGCATTTAAATTGCAACTTTTGCTGTATTTTTTGGATGATTGTTATTCAACATTTTATGGTGTATATCGTATTCTATTGTGTGTATTATACTGTATTGTTTCGATGATTACAATGTTGGATAGATTATATCGTTTTTCATCATTTTATAATATCATACACCAACAGTTTGAAGGATACATTATAAAAAATAGTATGACACAAGATAGACTTATTATTAAAATAGTGTAGAGGGTGAAATATAAATATTAAAAAATTATTAAGGATAAAATGAGAAGAAAAAGTAAGGTAACGACGCGAGCACACCAAATTGATTTCGTCGTTAAGTAATGATCAATTTAGCAAAACAAGAATAAGTAACAATCAATATAAATAATATATTTAAAGTAACAATACGATAAAATACAAGGGTAACAATCATCCAAACAGGTTGTGATGAAATACTTGTAAAATATCGTAACTTGTTGTTTTGAAGCTGTTAAACTTTTAGGAGGTCCATGTAAAACGTATACTACATACGGAAAAAGGCCTAAACTAACCCTATTGTTTGCTAAATGGCTTATAGATATCCCCCGTCTATCTATCAGTATACGACGTTAATTCTATTAATAAAATTGGCCCCACGACTAACGACAGATCTTGTGGGCCTTGTAATTTTATAAACAGAGTGAAAATTTTGAATATAGCTTTGTAGTGCTAAACTATTTCCTATCATATCAAATCTCCCGCGGCGTTGATTTCTTGTGTTTCAAACTTAAAATTTGGAAAATTATATTTGATGGGAAGCAAAAGTATTGAATTTCTAATATATTGAGTTATTCATACTTACCGTACAAGATGCATTAAGATATGGTAATTGGGCCCGGGAATAGCCCGGGCTAATCCAACTGGTGACTAATATAAAACTTGAGAAAACAGAGTTGAAAAAACAAACTTTACATCGATTTGGTTTGATATATAAATTAACAAAACCTACATAATTGGTTTGATTTTCTTAAGGAAAAAAAAAAAGTTAACTCAAACCACGTAAAACCCATACTGACTAGTTTTCTCTCGTCGCCAATTTTTACCTTTGACTGCACTGAAATCAATTAATCATCACTTAAAGACAAATTACTTGAGGTATGAAGGACAGCACTATATACTCCTTCCGTTCATTTTTACTTGTTACTATTTCTTTCGATCCACAATAAATAACTAATTTACCTTGGGCACACCTATTAAGGAAATACTAAATTCTAGATAAAAATTGGTTAGTGTGGCTAAATTACCCTTAATTAAATATTGCAGCATAATTTAATGTGAGGAGTAAAAAGATTTTTTAGGGATATGTACATAAGGGTAATTTTGAAAAAATAAATTAAATTTTTTTTTTATTATATAAATTGACACTTATTTTAGACCAAAATAAAAAGACAAATTAGTTACTTATTGTGGACCGGAGGGAGTATTGACTTTGTACACCTCTTAAGAAATAATAAATGAAGTGCATAATTTACCATGATACTCATATTAATTCGTGTATGGTTTTAACGGATTTGAAAAATGATTTGGAATGAGTAATTAATACTAAGGGCAAAACAGAAAAAATAAATTATTTTTCTCTTGATAAGCTAAAAATGACAAGTAAAATTGAAAATGTATTTTTAAAATATTGAATAAGTAAAAGTGATAGGAGGGAGTAATTATTAGTCACGGACTCAGCAATTTAAAGAGGCATTCGAGTTTGAAATTTTTTTTTGGAATTAATGCGACGTCGTTTGAACTTTAGACTGGATAACTTGTAATTGGGATGCTAATTGAGAAAATTTCACTTTTATGGGAATTCGGTCAAATGCTACTGTAACTAACTCAATCTCTTCACCCTTTTATTTAAACTATTATCTAACAAGTTTTAACGTACGCGTGAAGCTTGTTTCACGAAGTAATAGTTTTGTAAATCAAATAAACATTATATTAAAAATCATATTTGAGTAATAAAATACAAGTTTAAGCACCTGAAATTGATGAATAAGGCAGAAGAAGGGTTTTAAATTATAGTAATGTCAAAAGCAGCACATTTAGCTACAGTAAAGTACCAGAACTAATACAAGGTATATAATAGAAACAAGTTACAAGGAGGGTGAACACTTTGTAAATAATAGTAGCCACCATTGCGACAATGAAGACAACATCATATCACAAATTGTGAATAAAGTAGAAAAACTACATCACATCAAGGCAAAATTCGATTTCTTTTTTTCGGCATTGGAACTTTCTATGAGCTTTAGCTGGAAGGCCACTTTGCTCATCCTTGGTAGCAAATTCAACTCCCCGGTAATTTGGAGACCTAGAAATACTCTGATAACCTCCCACAAGCACAGATATCGGATAACTTTGCCTACCAAGATCATTTTTTCTCATTTACTTTCTTGTCGTTCCTCCCTCTTTTTCTAAACTCTCGATTTTCCGAAGGGTACTGCTTCTTGATTAATAGATTACACATAGCAGTTTTCACTGATTCTGCAGCTGTCGCTAATGCATCTTTCTCAATCGACGAACTGCCCTGCAACTTTTGAAGGAGTTGTTCACCACCTCGTATATCTTTATCTTCTAAGACACGCGTCTCGTGCTCAGCAGAGTCCTGGTTGCTCTCACAGAAACCATCGACAACCTTCACACGAGCCAAAGGTGCTGAATCGGAAGCACGTAGAGTCGAAGCACCCATGACCATCCATAATTGATTCGACGAGTAGGCAGCTGCTATGCTTGTGGGAATAAAAGTCTCCCCAGGAATTGGAACCACCTGAAAATTACATTCAAGGGCAAAGGTTAAACATACAAACGGTTCAGTCACGAATTCAATCTCAGTTTTCTTCAGCATTAAATATAAAGTAGGGAAAAGGATCAAATCTTCCCTGTGCTATGCGAAATCGAGCAACTTTGCCTCTGTCGAACTTTTGGTCTAATATTACCCCCATCGTTAGGAAAAACCATTTTAGCCCTTGACCCCTAATGGAGCTCCAACATGAGGATGATTTTAAACCATAATCAAAAGTTGGGGGGTAAATTTGGACTTCTTTTCTCGAAGAATTTGGACACTCCGCCAATTTCACGTTGGAGTCTCACATAATGGCACGGGCAAATACAAGACAATTTGCTATCCGCAAGGGTATGAATGGACCAAAAGTGCAACTGAGGGAATCATTGAACAATTTCGGATAGTATAGGGGCAAATTTGGACCTTTTTCCTTTTAATATAACATTGACATGCAGCAGCATATAACATTTTCACTTGCTGGTCGTTGTAACTTTGAACGGGACACAATCTAATCAGATTTCCATAATCTGAGAGAGTGAAGGAACTTACCCTTGCAAAATGGAGAGATCTAGCTGAAAGGTTGCAACTCAAAAGCATCACTCCTGCCAAGCTACAATGCGAAGAAAAGAAGTATCACAATTCAAGAACAAATTGACCGAGTCCTATACGGATGAAAAAGTGTCATGCTGAAATAACAAGAGGCTTGCCTCTGAATGGCCACTGCAATTAATGATCCACCACGAGTGGCACAGAGATCGGTGACAGCCAGCAAGCTGTCATCTACTCCTTTTAACTGGGAGAGTCCTGTCTTCACAAACATAGAGGAAATTAAGCACCAAGCTGAACATGAAAACTTACAGTTTCACATTTCACCACCAAAACGGTAGAGGAAGAAAGGAAATGGAGAAAAAAGGCAGGTCACTTGACATCCTACTTCACGGTCATCGCTGCTTTGAGGGATTGAAAATCACTCAAATCATGTCTCTAAAAACCATGGTTCACCATTTCTACTTTCTATGAAATAGATTCGACCAGCCAATTGTGTAATGTGATGGAGAGAGGAAACTAAAATAAATCAGTCAAATATCTCAGGCCAAAAAAATGAAGCTACCTCCGGCCCAATATGACAGGTATCAAGAAGAGAACCACAAGTGAAGTCCCATAGGCGTACCTGAAAAAGAAAAAAGAGCATAGGTTGCATGATACTCCTTATACATTATGGTTCAAGGTAGATAAAAAATAATATGAAGTTACATGCTCATATAATTCTTTTAAGGTATTTGTTTAGTAACTAATTTCATTTTGTAGTTTACGTCACTAATTCTGTTTTGCCTCCTAGCTGCTAAGTCACGGGCTTGTACTGAACAGAGAAAATCAATAGCCAAATGCTGAGGGTGACATTTGTTATCTTTTCAAAATGGGATCTTAAAGGCACAAAAGCGTGATTTAATAGTAGAGTAAGAAAAAATTATTTATTTAAGGAATTTACTCACAGTTGAATCACCACCTCCAGAAAGTAAATACCGCTGCTGGGAATCCTTGCTGCAAATGAAGGCAAAGCAGGAAACGAACCTGACAATTGAGACATAACAAATGAGCCCATGCCCATCATAACCAACTACCGTTGTCAAAATCATAGAATTTCCTCCCACATAAATACAGGCCGAAGTCGGAAACAGATAACAAAGCTTTTCATCTCTCTTTCTTCTTCCTTCTCTTTTTTTTTGGGGGGGGGGGGGGGTTGGGGAGGGGAGGATGAATAGAATTTTAAACAACTGTTGCTGTTTAAAATGCATTTTCGAAACAAAAAATATAGTCAGCATGGACACAAAAAGAGATACATATAACACTAACAAGCATTACATACTCGCCTTGGCCTTGAACTAGCTTACATAACTCGCAAAAAAAAATCTTATTTACAACAGATACCAAAAACACCTATATCTTTGCCAAGTTTAGCTGAGGTAGTTTTGAAAACAATAATACATGAGATCACAAATCTTAATCCATCAATTTCTTCTTAAGATCAGAGACCTATACACTGATCTTTGAAGAAAATCTGGAATACTTGGTAAAACTTGAACCAGCTTAATCAATTTCAACGATGTGCTTTATTAAATGCAATCATTGATAGTGCATGCAACACTTTACCAACAGCAGCTACCAAACATGTAAAAGGAGAAGAAATTCGGCAAGTACACATAAAAATGCTCCATCAACTCACTGTTAGGCATGGTACAGATATTCTAGAAGTACTATGATGGAGGCCAAGAAAATTGACCAACTAAATCATCCTGGTCAAAATGCTCTCTCATTTCTTTTGGGATCAAGAATCCTGGTCAAATGTCAAGATTGGTTTTTATCAATAATGGCGAGAAAACTGTCAGTAGATTTTAAGAATTTTAGCAATGTAACCAACATTTTTCAGGAAAGACCGTCTACATCAGCTTGATTATCATACTGAGGGTGTTAGGACCACCAGAGTTTCAAGAAATTCTTACTCGGTATGGCCAAGACAAAAGCTCTGAATCTCATGAGCTCCATCCGATGGCTTTTCCGGGAACACAGAGACCTGTCATTATGACCCATAAGAAATTTTTGATGTTAGCAGGAGAACATCAAGATATCTTACTGTGATTCATGATTAGTAGGAAGCATGACATTACTCGGATTTTGAAGTCCCGATCTGCACTAATAATGTATCGTCCGTCAGGTGAAAACTCCTACACGATGAAAATTCACTTTGAGAAAAACAAACTAGCTTTTGAAACTAGAGGCCTTGACTATGGGATCAAATATAGTTTGATACAGTAAAGTGCCATATAATATGTGGTTTACTAGTTATAAGCTGAACATAATCTGATATAACGTAATCATAGACAATAAGAGTATCATGGTCTAGTCATCAGAGTGGATAATGATTATACTTGACCACCAGAATGGAGAAAGCTTACAAAAATGCAAAAGATATGCATCGAGACAGGTTAAAGTCTTTACCCAAAATATTTGGGTAAAAAGTAAAGACATAAATACAATTGCAAGAACAGTGTGTATGAAAACACAATATATGGAAAACTGCTTACAACGTCATAAGACCACTCATGAGTATCAAAACAATAGCTGAGAAAATCACTAACCCTCATATATATATAGGGTAAAAAAATTACCAATCAAAAAGAAAAGATATAGAGTAAAAAGTAGATGCATAGAAAACTAAAGCAATTTATGTGAAAAGGAAAAGAAAAGAAAAATACCAGGCTAGTAATGATGCTGCAGTAGTGGGCAAGAATTGGGACTGCCTTATTATTGGGCAAGCTTTGATTTTCATGAAAAGCTTCTATTTCAACTGCATATATTACACCAAATTTATCCGCGAAAGATACAAAACGACCATCATTACTAACGGCAACAGCACTAACTCTCTTCTCGGATGACCTATTAAAACCATAACAGTTAGATAAATTTCACCTGCTAATGACGAAAATCCAAAACAAACAAAAAAAGAGAAGGGGGAAAGAAAAAGAACAACTTTCTGCAGTGGATAGTTCCATTAAAAAAATCTGCAGTGAATCGTTCAACCAATAATTGTCAAGGGAAAAAAAATTATGTCCTCCCTTAGTTTCAATTCATGTGTCTTACTTTCCTTTTTAATTTGTTCCAAAAACGAATACCACTTTCTATATCTAATAACTCTTTCCCATCATCCAACATGGCATGTTTAAGACCACAAGATTTAAATGGCATTTTGGAACATTATACACATCTTTAGTTTAAGACCACAAGATTCAAAAGTCTCTCAACTTATCCCCCAAAAAAAAGATTCAAAAGTCTCTCTTAATTTCTTAAACTATGTATCCAGTCAAACTAAGACACATAAAACAAAGCGGAGAGAATATTAAACAGGCATCCGCTTATAGGAAGATTTAGTGATGTAGAAAATTCAGAAGAATTTATTTGTTTCACAGTAACATTTAACATGATACTAGTCACTATGCATGTGCGTTGCACATGTACTTCAGATGATTTTGGAGAGCATATCATTGGAAATTGTTTTATGAAAGTTGTATCAACAATGTAATACTGAATTCAAAATGATAAGACATTATTTGAACTTATAAATTTAAAAAAAAAAATTTAGTTAATTATTATTGCGATATAGTTTTTAATAAAAAATCTTCCTTTTGCTTTGTTCTCTTTCCTTCTTTTTTTTGGGGAACATAGCTTGGATAATTTTCCACGGATTTTTATAGCTTTAAGTGATGACAGAGGCAAATATCTAAGCTAGCACCGGAGAAAAGTATACCAAACAATACTTGGTGGAATCCTAAGCTTATATGCATAGTTCAAAAGCGCTCATAAAAAAAAGTTATAGTTATTTTACCCAATTCAAATAAGGAACGGATTTACATAAGTAAAATCTCACTCCATTTTAAATTCTTAAATATTAGGAGTTCCTACTCAGTTCAAATAAGGAAATATTTAGTAACCAAAATTTTAGTTAATCTCAAAATCCTAAATATTAGAAAAATAATATCCAAGTGAATTCTATTTTTATAGAGTAAAAAGGTCAATGAACATTTTGTGTTGGTATAATAAAAGCATGAAACGCAACGTGAAATATGATCGACCTTTTTACCCTTTTAAAAATAGATTTCACATTGGACAAAAGTGTCATTTTATTATTTTTATAATATTTAGGACTTTGAGGTTAATTAAAATTTCGATTATTAAATTTTTCCTTATTGGAACGGTATATGTATGAACTCCTAATATTTAGGAATTTAAAATCGACTAAGATTTTGCTTATATAAATATTTTCCTTATTTGAATTGTGTAAAGTAGCTATAACTCATGCCTTAGTCGTGCTTTTGGACTATGTATATAGGGTTAGGATCGCATCCAATACTATTTGGTTCACTTTTCTTCGGTGCTAGCTTAGATCTCTACGTTATGCCATCACTTAAGCAATAATAATGAGTGAAAAATCATTCATTCTAGATGTGTTTGGAAGGAAAAAAAAGAAGTAAAAAGGAAAAACAAAAAAAAATTGTAAATCTCAAAATATTAATCCCTATTTATTAGAATCAAAATCTAAAATGACTCATTTCAATCCATTAATCTGAAGTTCAGAATTTAGATTTCTTCAAAGTAAAATCCGTAGGACATACGGATAAATTATTGTCATTGATGAGTACATGAATTTGGTAATTTTATATTTTGGAGTGTATTTGTGAAATTTCTAATTTTATGTAGATATTTATATTGCAACGTTTATCGTGAAAATACAAAATTTTGATTTGCCCAAGGATAGCAACTATGGTAAAATTGTTGTCCTAGATAAACTTCAAATCCTAATGACGAAAATCTAAAACAAACAAAAAGAGAGAAACGGGGAAAGAAAAAGAACAAATTTCAGCAGTGGATAGTTTTATCAAATAATCTGCCGTAGATAGTCCAACCAATAATTATCAACAAAATAAAAAAATGCACATCCTCCGTTAGTTTCAATTCATGTGTCTTACTTTTCTTTTTGATCTGGTTAAAAAAGAATGCCACTTTCTATATTTAGTAACTCTTTTCCAACATCCCACATGGCATTTCAAGACCACTAGATTTAAAGTATACACATCTTTAATTTAAGGCCACAAGATTCAACGGTCTTTCTTACTTTCTTAAACTCTGCGTCCAATCAAACTAAGACACAAAATAAAACGGCGGGAGTATTAAATAGACATCCACTTCTAAAAAGATTTTCTGATGTGGAAAATTCAGAAGAACCATTATTATTTGTTCACAATAGCATGACACTAGTCATTATGCATGTGTGTTGCACATTATTCCAAGTATTGAAGAGCATATCATTGCAAAATATCTTATGAAAGTTGTTGTATCATTAATCTAATACTGAATTCAAAATGATTGGATATTATTTAAAGTTATAAATTTGAATGAAAAAAAAACAGTATTTAGTTGACTATTATTGTGATGTTAGTTTTTTTTTTAAATATCTTCCTCGTGTTACCTTTCTCAAAAAAAAAGAAGAAGAAATTCTTCCTTTTGCTTTGTTCTCTTCCCTTTTTTGGAACATGTATGATTTTTCACCCATTATTATAGTTTAAGTGATGATAGCGCATAGATTTAAGCTAGCACCAGCTTATTCTGTAGCAGATTTTTAACCTCCCTTCAGGATGTAATAGCAATTTTCGTAGAAAAGTGTACCAAACAATACTTGGTGGAATCTTATCTCATATCCATAGTTTGAAAGAGCTTATAGGGAAGGAGATATAGTTACTTTACACAATTCAAATAAGGAATGGATTTATATAAGAAAAATCTTAATCAACTTTAAATTCCTAAAATATTAGTTGTTCTTACATAGTTCAAATAAGGAAAGATTTAATAATCAAAACTTTAGTTAATTTCAAAGTCCTAAATATTAGGAAAATAATTAAATAACAATTTTTGGGCAATGTAAAATCTATTTTTGAAGAGTAAAAAGGTCTATCAACATTTTCGTGTAGATATAATAAAAGCACGAAACTCAACATGAAATATTAGTCGACCTTTTTACCCTTTAAAAATAAATTTATATTGGGCAGAATTGTCATTAATTATTTTCTAATATTTAAGACTTTGAGATTAACTAAAGTTTTGGCTATTAAATCTTTCCTTATTTGAACTATATATGTATGAACTCCTAATATTTAGGAGTTTAAAATCGAGTAAAATTTTACTTATATAAATCCTTTCCTTATTTGAACTGTGTAAATAACTATAACTTCTTCCTTACGAGTGCTTTTGAACTATGTATATGGGGTTGGGATTGCATCCAACATTATTTGGTCCAGTTTTCTTCGGTGCTAGCTTAGGTCTCTGCCTTATGTCATCACTTAGGCTATAATAATGGGTGGAAAGTCGTTCATGCAAAACGTGTTCCAAAAAAAGGAAGTATAAAAGCAAAAGAAATAAATTGTAAATCTCGAAAAATTAAGAATCACTATTTACTAGAAACAAAATCTAAAATGACTATTTCAATCATTAATCTAATATTCAGATTTATTCAGAATAAAGTATACAGGATTTAAGGATGTATTATTGGCACTGATGAGCAATGTTTTAAAGGTGGGGGGCGTGAGGCGAGGCGTTTTACCTCTGACGAGGCGAGGCATAAGCCCTGAGACATGGGGCGTAAGTCCCACGGATCTTTAAATTTTACAAATTTCAAGAATTTTAAGATAGTATAAAATAAAAAATAACTATAGAAATTACATTGAAATCACAAAATTATAACAAATAATCTATTTAAAATATTTATAAATTATAATTCAACTATGAATAATACGAAAAGTATGGCATATATCATAATATGCAAATTAGTTGCAACGTCGTTACAACTCAAACATCAAAAGTAATGTATTCGATGCGAAATCTTATATGTATCTCTTAAGGAGTAATGAATCGTGAAAGAATTTCGATGTTACAATTTGATATTTTTTTTTAAATACTCCTTTTATTTAATATGCTATTTGAAAAAGATTTTATATAAAAACATAATTCACAATTTAAATATAATTCTCTAGCATCGTTTATTTTTAAGTTTCAACAAGTTAATAAAGTGATACATAATTCACCATACTATACCATGATAACTAATTATTTGTAAATAGTTACTAGCTAATGTTGGGCTATTAAATTAATAAGTATTGTATCTCGTAAACGTGAAAAATAATATTAAGGAAAATAATTATAAAAAAATTATGGACTATTATATAATAAAGACATAACAAAAGTTAATAAATAAATACTTTTAAATGAAAGATTTATTTAAAATTTACTATCATAGCAGTCTTGGTGGATAACATGCAATAATTTTTATTTTAATTATGACATAAAATACTCTCAACTTAATGATTAATGATTAAGAAAAAAGTAATTGTGAATAGTCAACAATTTATTAAGAAAATTTGAGGATTTACAAGGTTATTTACACACAATTGCATAAAGTTCTATTAGGCGAGTCTAGTTTACTGGGCATTGGGCGTGTCCGGGGCGTAAGCCCCGATGGCCGAGGCGTAAGTCTCACGGAACTAAGCCCCACACATAAGCCCAGGGGCGTTTTACGAGTGCTCCGCCCCGGGGCGAGCCCCGAGCGAGTCCCAATTCTGCCTTTTAAAACAGAGTTGATGAGTACATGAATTGGGTAATTACAAATTTTGGAGTGCAATTGTGAAATTTCTAATTATGTGGATATTTACATTCTAAGTTGTTCGGACTAAGTGCGGGTGTCCGATACGGGTACGGATCTAGACCTTTATAATCCAAATTTTAAGATGTGGGGGTATGGATCTAGGTACAAATACGGGTGGGAGGATTCGGCTAAAAATAATTCAAATATTTAAAATTAGAGTTATAAAAATATGTCTAAATTATGAAACATAATGTGAAAAACTTACAAGCTTTCCGAGAAAGAGAAAATATTGATCAAGTGAAAAGGAGATAAAAGAAAAAAGACTAACATCAAAATTTCTATATACAAGATATTCCATTTTCTTTAATACCCTAACTTTTGTTTTGATTTTAGAAATCATTGTATCTGTCCCAAATTTCTTTGTCAGTTTTGGGCAAAGTACCCAAAGTTGGTTGACCAGATCCAATGCTGGTCCCACACCCACGTTGCGTCGACACGGGTGCGGCATCGAAAGTGAAGAGTTCGAGCAACTTAGTTTATATTTGCAAGGTTTATCGTGAAAATACTAAATTTTGATTTGCCTAACATTTTCATGCTGATAGGTCAGTTGAGAGCATTGGGATTGAGCGACTCGAGGATAGTAACTATGTAAATTTGTTGTCCTAGATTGTTATACGTTGTTGTTTTAACATTATTGTTTTTATGTCTTAGCATCATATATATATTGTGTTTGTACGAATGTTTTAAGATAGAATTTAGTTTACCATAGGTATTGTGATTGTATTATTTTATTGATGTTAAAAGAATTGTGATAAATGTATTTCACAAGTAATATTTAACTAAATATTGTTTTTAAAATTTACAAGTTCAAATAAAATCTGATCATTTTGAATTCAATATTAGTTATCGGTATTAACAATTATCATAAGATATTTTTTAAATGACATACTCTTCAAAATCACGTGAAATACATGCACATGGCAAATGCATAACGACTAGTAATATTATAGATAAGAACACTTAATCATCAAAACAAAAGGTTGAAATGCTAATTAGATCAATTAACATGCTTTGTCGCCAGCTAACCATGGAATTAATTCTCTTTTTATTTCATTTCCTCTTCGAAGAGGAGCATTGGCATAACTAGTAAAGTTGTTGTCATGTGACCAGGAGGCCACGGGTTCAAGCCTAAAAATAACCTCTTGCAGAAATGCAGGGTAAGACTGCGTACAATAGATCCTTGTGGTCCGGTCCTTCCTCGGACCCCACGCATAGCGGGAGCTTAGTGCACTGGGCTGCCCTTTCTTTTATTTAATTTCCTTTTAATTAGGATAGCTATGAAGGATATATTTTCTGCCAAGTTTTTAAACTAATGTAAGCAAATTGATAACCTTTTTCTCCGGACTGCACCTAATGTTAACTTAAAAGCTTAAAGTTGCACTTTGTTAAGTACATTTTAGCAAAAAAGAACTTGAACATCAGAAACTTACACCGAACTTATACAGCGCCAAGAATCAGTCAACCAAATCTTAACAAGTTTGTCATCTCCAGCAGATACAAAGAGCTTGCCTTCAGCACCATACCGAATTGCTCTTATTGAATCCTTATGCATATGCACCCCTGAATCATCCACCAATGAAACCGAACAACCTTCTCTGCAACAAATTACAGAGTTTAATATATAACCAAGTTGTAAAGCGCAAATCTTTGTTTTTTTTAAGTAGCATAAATCTACAACAAAAAACGGATAACAGAATCTCAATTCAGTGCCATTAGGACAAAAAAAAGTTTTTGTTACACTTCCCTCTGATTTTCTTAAAGAAATAAAATATCTACCAGTATTACAAGGACATGGGTCTGAAATAAGTCAAACCTATATAAAGGATTACCTCCATTAAGGAATAGATGATAGTACAATTCTGCTTTACATGTTATTATAAAGAACCTTTATTGTAGAAAAATCTAATATTTATCGAAAAACTATACTAAAATCTTTAGAAAAGACTTTTTTGGAAAAATGAATGCAAAACCCCTTAATTTTTGTATGACCGATAAAAAAGTTGTTTCAGCTTCGAAACTCTGTCCACCCTTCTTCACTTAAAAATCTGACTTAGTGCTACAGCAAAGTCTCCAAACAAAGTCTAAGAGAAAAAAGAGCACAGATATGAGTGGCAAAATATCTATGATTGAATTCAAAAATGCATAGGCCTCAGGCAATTTGCCCAAGACAAAACAACTGAAATAAAGGCTCGAATTTAGACAAATACCGATCAAACAAAAGGTGTTAAGCATACTAGACTTTTCGTAACTCGTGACGTGAGCATACATGATACAACACATTCGTGCTGCATAAAAAAGCTCCTTTTTTTCCTTAAATCTCTATGAAAAAGAGACAAAAACTTGCTTCAGTTTAGAAGCATTTCAATATATTTAAGGGAACAATGAGACAAGGACGAAGATATATTTTTGATAATTGCTCAATAACAACAACAACAAACCCAGTGTAATCCCCACAAGTAGGGTCTGGGTATGGTTGTGTGTATACAGATATTACCCCTACCTTGGGAAGGTAGATAAGTTGTTTCCGGTAGACCCTCGGCAATTGCTCTCGCTCTCTCTCAATCTATATATACTTACTAGTCTCTCGGCACGTGCGTTGCACATGTGTATTCGGTCTTTAGAAGAGTAAAACTTTAAATAATATAAATATTCTATTAAAATTTGTGTTTGGTCCATAGAATAAAAGTGAAGACAAAAGTGTAAGTACAAAAATGATAATTATCTATTCTACTTAGCCACCTCAATAAAGGAAAAAATTCTACCTTAGAAGTCAATCATTGCAGTCAATATATCAAAACTTAAATTTTGTTCCAGTTTTATTTTAGTACCAATTTCACAAATTTTCATGTTTACTTTTTAGTTTTAGCAATAACGCATAACCATATAATGATTTAAAAGTTTTTTTTATTTTGTTTAGAAATCTACTTATTTTTTATTCTTAAATACACAAATAGAGTCAGCTAATTGAGTGAAGTTGTTTTTTCTTCTTCAAGCGAGCAAAAAGTAAAACTTTCTATTTATTTAATATATAGAAAATAATATAATAGCTTGCTAATCAAATTACTTTTTAAGTATATATCTTATTATTTTTTTGTGGTTTTCTTAGTTAAGGATTATTGCATACTCCATTCCTAGATTTCGGTCCAACTATAGACATGTTCTTGAACTTTATGCTCCCTCCATCCAAGTTTATGTGAAAGTGTTCAGATTTCGAGAATCAAACGAATTATTCTTTGTTTAGATATTTTTAATTATTAATTATTATTATTATTATATTTGTTACGTAGTTTTCATACATGTAAATTTTATTTCGAAAGACCAAAAAAATTTATGTCCAAATACATATGGTCAAATTTAAAAAGTTTGAATCTCGAAAAACAAAAAGTATCACATAAGTCGGGACAAAGGGAATAATTACTAAAACTCTGCTACGATAAAAATAATCTGATAGTATACTACATACTATCAAGGTGCTTGATTTTGTTGTCACTTTTGAAAATCATGAGAGTTGGACATATTTTTTTTTAAAGTTTGTAACTTTTTTATTACCTTTTTCTAGTTTAATATTTTCATTCCTAAACATATTTTATACCAAATGATAATTTTGACC
Organism: Nicotiana tabacum; assembly: GCF_000715075.1. Taxonomy (NCBI): domain Eukaryota; kingdom Viridiplantae; phylum Streptophyta; class Magnoliopsida; order Solanales; family Solanaceae; genus Nicotiana; species Nicotiana tabacum. Next base: position 5,099,753 of record NC_134096.1, read on the forward strand.
TCTCCTTCTTATACGTGAACAAATGAATGGAAAAAACTATACGAAGATCAAACTCATCTCTCTTTTTTAATCTCCAAAATAGAAAAAGGAAATAAACTAAACCAGAAACTTATTATGGTAGTAATATGTGAATCCTAAACAAAACCAACATCTGACAGGAAAGAAACACCAGAATCATACTTCAGCGGGTACTAAGTAATGAAAATTTGTTTCTTTGTCACACATGAAAATTAGTCAATAACGAAAAACAATACAATTTTATTGACATGCAACAAAAAATAAGATTTTGAATCCTTGTGTCTTTGTCAGCCACAAACAACGTTAAAATTATCCAACAAATCATTAAACCACAACATAAATAGCACGTATAAGAAGTAAAACAAAAAGCCATGTCAAGGAGGAATTAAAAAAATAAGTTTCATTTTTTTCATTACCAAGAGTCTTAACACATATGGTTCGTGTTTGTTGTTGCTAGAATGTTTGGTGTTTTCAAAATAAATGTGGTATGTCGTTTTTGTTGGTAGTTTGGTGTTATCAAATAAATATTTTTATGAACATATGGTAGAAAGGTATCAAAAGAATGAAAAGTCACAATTTGTTTATTAAGCTTTGGGAAGTAACAATTTATTTCTTTAGATTTGGGAATGTTACTTATAGCTTTGTAATTTGAATGGTTGTGACTATTAATGGTTGTTTGTAATTTGGTTTATGTATATATATATAGACACATGAGGGGAGCCTTGATGTAACCGGTAAAGTTGTTGTCATGTGACCAGGAGGTCACGGGTTCGAGTCATGGAAACAGCCTCATGCAGATTTGCAAGGTAAGGCTGCATACGATAGACTCTTGTGGTCCGTTCCTTCCCCGGATCCCGCGCATAGTAGGAGCTTAGTGCACCGGGCTGCCCTTTTACTTATATATATAGACACACACATACATTAAGTCTGAACAACAATAACAACATACCAGTGTGATCCCACAGGAGTATAGGGAGGACGGGGTGTATGCAAACCTTAGCCCTACCTCGTGTGAGGTACATTATGTCTGAAACAAATCATCATAAAAAACAGAAAGTGTAACGATTCTCAGCACACACTGACTAATAATTATAGATGAAGCTTTCTATATTTGGATTAAATTAAAATTTTAATAATTTATTTTAAAACCACAAGTTCCAACAGGTCTCCTTATATTAAATTTTGTACCCAGTGAAATTATGCGCATAAATACGAACAAGTACTTCGTTTGAACACATTGTCATAAGAATTAGTGAGAAATAATTATTTTCTTCGCACGCACTTGAATTAAAACTATAGTTAAATGACGCTTACTGAAGATTAAAGACACGGAGATTTGAACCGACGGCGACAGCAACGGATTGATGAGTTGGGTGAACTGCAATTAAAGCTGGAGCAACCTCGGATTCACGGTTCTGTTCACAATCATCCATGTTGGTTTCCTCCATTGTTGTTGAGAACAGTAAAAACCTTCGTTTTTCTCCCTAGGGTTTAAGTCTGTAGGTTTTACAATTCGAGAGAGACGATTCTGTCAGTTAAGTCCGTTATTTTGGACGGCCCATTTTTGGCAGTGATGTAGTCCAGAACTTGCGGCCCATGTTGACTTCTTTTTAAAAAATAATTTAAAAAGAAAAAAAATATTTTACTATCTATATCTATATTATTATAAAAATATAAATACAATATTGGTAGACCAAAATAGCCCTAAAATATTAATTGATTACTTATAATATTAATGTACAAAAATGTAAAAGTACTTCATTAATTGTAGAGTCCAAGTCAAGTTGGTATACAAAATACAAGTAGAATAAATTTCTGCATTCAATTTTACAAAGTTTAACATTAAGAAACACTAATCAAAAGCTGACACGTATATTTTCTTATTAATTTAGTCAATTTTCTTGCGATTTTGAATTAATATATTGTTGTACGTTTCAATTATAAGTGATCTCCTCTTGATTTACATGACGAAGACAAAGATATGCTCAATGTTAATTCCAAATTTTTGAAGAGGAAAAGAGCCAATGCTGACCAAGAACATATGCACAAATTATCTAAGTACGAAACTTTTCAAAAGCTTTTCCTTCCCTAGAACCCGTCCGGTCTCTTGAACTCTTTAAAAAGGTCTAAGATTCAGAGATAAAGGCAAATACCTCCCATATTAATTCATCTAATCTGTTAAGATTCACTTGATTTTGGATTTTTAGTTCAAAATACTTTTGTTAACAACAACAATAACAAAAAATCATGTATAATCTCTCAAGTGGGGTCTTGAGATAGCAGTTTGTATGCAGTCTTACCCCTATCTTGTGCAAGTAAAGAAGTTGTTTTGGATAGATCCTCGACTCAGATCAACATAGTCGCAGCATTAAAACTACAGAGATAACAAAATACTTTTGACACTAAAATAAAATAGCACTTAACCACCCCCAAAGGTTATGTTTATAATAGTAAGTATCTGGCCATCCTTAATCCGAAGTTTAATATTCAAACTTTGGAAAATTCTTTCTCGTCGGGAGCACTTTAGCCTTTAAAGTGGAACTTTCTTGATCAAATCAGATTTAGTTAGGCCGAATAATGAATACAAAATGACAAGTGGAAAAAAAAAATATCACTTAACATATATATGTAAACTAATTTTTATACTCTTTAAAAGCTAAATTTTATACTTTTTCAACAAGATAACTTTCTGTTGATGGATCGTAATAATTAAAACTTTAGCCACTATGAATTTGAACCAAAAATTACTCGCTAATAATATAATGAAATAGTTTACAAGTTAAAAAAAGTAGTTCAAATATAACACAAATAATGAAAAACCATGTTGACTATTTTAGGACAAAAACATAAGATTGTGTATATGTAGTACATCGGTGACAATCGATATTTGGACACACTAAACTATTTCATGTACGAACATGTATATTTGTGGATGAGAAATACGATTAAAGTTTTATTAATTAGAATAAGTGTTGAATCTAGAGACTGGATTAATGTCTAATGACTTTCTATTTTTGTGTTCATTATTAATGTATCTTAATTTAAAAATATATGACTTCTAAGTATCTGAATCACTACGACTTAACTAAAGTGAATCATCCAATCAGAAAAATAATATTAAGTATTGCTGCATTTTTAAGTGGTGATTTTACAACTTTTAGCATAATTGTGTCATTTTAGAATGTTTCTTTTGAAACATATTTGGTAATATTTAACATAAATTATTCGTGCATCGCACGTACATAAAGACTAGTATTATCAAATATAATTATGGTGTTAAAAGATAATGGGGAAAGCCTAAAAACTATATAATTGAGGATAAATGCATACAAAATATATGATACTATTAAAGAAAAATATCTTTATAAGTGATACATATTACTAATTGAGAATATTTTAAACTTAGCACTTTTACGGTAGGTCTTATGCTTTCTAAGAGAGGTTTAACCAAGCGGTGAAAACTAGTTTTAGTATATGTACGTTGCACGTGTGTATAATGTCTATCAATTAAAAATATATACATTGACGTTAAAATAAAATGTAATATTTGTTTAATGATGAAAATAATTTTTCTCACACTAACATAATAATTATATTCAATATCTTCTTAACATGCATAGATGATGAAATAAGTTAAATTAGTTGTATATTATTTGTAATTATACATATCTTATAATATGATATACAAATATGTTAAATTGTGTCTCACCTTACTTTTCTTTATGAATATGTTTTATCTTCTATGATTTCATCCTTATTACTTAAAGTTTGCATTTTAACTAATTTAATTATTAATATTGTAACTGATTTTTTTTTATATTCTGATTTCTTTTAATTCAAATATTTCATTATCTTTTTTAATTATTAAAGCAATAATTTTTTTTTTGAGGATTCAAATTATTAGTATTAGCTCATACCATATATTAAATAATTAATTCTAACTATATTTTTATCCCAGAAATTCTCTTGTCAAATGATAAAAATTTGAACTTTTGCACTTTATGTTTATCATAGTGTTAGTAAATGACTTTTATCAATCAATTTTTTTTTCTCTTTCTCTTGCTATTATTAAATATTTTTGTTTTTATTTTTTCTAATTATGTGTTAACATCTATATTAATATTTATATCTAAGTAAATTAGTGATCGAAGAATAAAACTAATAGTCAGTGGACCAATCTCACATAGACAACTCATAGCATTTATAGGTTAATTACTATTTGCGATAAAGGACAAAGTAAATTCTTCCTCTTTCTTTAATCTTTATTTTATTTACATCATAATTGTTCACCTAAAATTAGCACAAATGTACAATCACTTTTGTACTATAAAATATTCAATTGTAGAAAAATCATACGCAAAAAAATTTGGTGTTACTTAATTATACCTTAAATATAAAATTTATATAACGTAAAACTTCAATGATTTTAAAGTCCTAATTATAAGAACTTCTTGCTTAATTCAAATAAAAAAAAATTAATAAGTAATAAATCTAATTTAATTTAAAACTCCTAAATGGCTAAATATTAGTTAGAAGAATAATCAAATGACTGTTTTGTCTAGTGTAAAATTCTATTTTAGAAGGATAAAAAGGCGAACGGTGGACGGACTCTGCCAACTTTGAAATTTCAAGACTTACTGATGATACGAATAATTTTTAAAATTATAGGAAAACAAAATGAAAATTTAGAAGTTTCAAGTTTCAAATATATTAGTTTAGCTAAACTTTAAGTTATTATATTCTAGTTACAAGTTTAGTGGTTTAATTAATTTATAGATAAAAATTAAAATCAAAGAGTACAATTAAAAATATTTATTGAAAAAAATAAAAACTATAATAGAAGTTTGGCCTAAAAAGGATGAATATAAACCGTTTCCGGAGGAAACATGTGAGATCCTATTGTGATATTTATATGTACGAATTTTAATTTACTTAACTAATGGAAACTCTAAGCAAACCTCATAATTTGGCACTTGGCAAAAATATTATTTCTCTATTAATTAGAGATTTTGTAAAAAATAGCAGTATAATGTCTAGAAGTAATGGATATAAAAATAATTTAGTGAAGAATTATACATGAAGTAATATCACCGCAACAAAAGAATAGACAAGTATTGAATCAATCTAAAAAATATTTTTAAAGCAAGAGAAATTAATTGTAATATACATATAAAGTCTGCCTTTATAGATTTGAAACCTAAATAAAAAAAATACATATTACAATAAAAAAAACTGCAATATAGGTAGGAAATCAAAAAAAGTTATTTTGCAAGTCCCTATCTTGATCTTAGGTGTGTGAATTCGACCGGAACATTGCCAAGCAACCGAAAGACATACCGTTTGCAACAACAAGCAAGTAAAAGGTATAGAGTAATTGAAAAAGAATTTCATAAGCTGGATAACAAAAATATGCAAAGAACAGGTTAAGTACCCTATCAGTTGAACAAAAGTAAGTCTCCGTCCCCAAATAGTGAATACTACATGGTCATATGTCACGATCCCAAATTTCCTCCGTAGAATATCGTAATGGCACCTAATCTCTAAAACTAGGTAAGCCTATCAATGTGGAATAAAATTTAAATCTGAAATAAATAAACTACAATTTAAGTCATTTCAACTCCCAAAACCCGGTAGAAATAAGTCACAAGCTTTTAAAAATTTATTCTCAATGTCTCTATATATCAAGGTCTAAAGAAAAATAAGAAAGCAACATAAAAATGATAGAAGGGGACTCCGGAGTCTGCAGACGCTGGCAGATATACCTCGAAGTCTCCGTGCGTAGGTAACTCACTGACGTTTAGGCTGGTATGATGTACCTGGATCTGCACAAAAAGATGTGCAGAAGCGTAGTATGAGTATACCACAGCGGTACCCAGTAAGTGACAAGCCTAACCTCGGTAAAGTAGTGACGAGGTCAAGTTAGGCCCTACTGGAGAATAAATGATGACATGAAAAAATATTTAAACAATTTAATAAGATAAAATGACAATGAAAATGAATCAAGTAGTATGCCACACCAAATAATTGCAAATAATATCTCGTGGAATCAAAACAGAATTTCTTTCAACTTTATGAAAATCACAATAATTAATCGAAGGCAACTATGGCCATAACTCAATATCAACAAGGGCACTACCGAGGTACCGCCTCGTAGTCCCAAATCATAAATAAATTCACAATATCTCATTTTCTTATCTCACCGCGGAAGCCTTCACAATTTATTTTAAAGAAAACATATTTTCCGAAATAGCATCCCGCGTTTTAGCCATCCTTATCACACCGCATGACTTCTAGTAGTTTCCCCTACTAGCCACGCGTATCAAGTCACCCTTATCTCACCGCATGCGTATCAATATCACAATATATCACAATTTGCACCTCAAGTGCTCAAATAATTTAACTTGCCAAAATAAGTCAACAACAATATTTTTTCACAATAAAGAGCTCACGGCTCATGCCAAAATAAATCATCAATAATATTTTTTCACAATAAAGAGCTCACGGCTCCATCACAATGAGTACGAAAATCTTACAAAAATATTCAGGAATAAATAATTCAGGAAAATAATATTTCAAAATCTTTAATACGTTGCTTCAATATCAAATTTAAAAATGTCAAATACTTCATATTAATAATATTTAATTTAAAGAAAATCAACCTTCAAATAATGCACAGAATAAAAGAAACCAAGTTTCAACTAAACAGGTAAAACAATTAGCAGGAAAAGGTCAAACGAATTTAAGGTATATATTTCAGATCAATGATGAAGAATATAACAAGATAAAATAATTTAATAAATGCGCAACAGTGATCTACACAATTTAAAAATATAATCTTTCACATTAACCCATGTACACACTCGTCACCTCGTATACACGACTTTCAACACATTTCAATAATTACATCAATATCAATCCTAGGGAAAAATTTCCCCCACACAAGGTTAGACAAGTCACTTACCTCGACTTACTCTAATTTAACCAAGTAGTATGCTTTTTCCTCGATTTTTCGATTCCGGTCGACTCGTATCCAGTCATAATTAATTCGATAAAGTCAACAAAAATTATAGAATTAATTCTATAAGAAAATACTATATTTTTCAATAAAAATCCAAAATTAACTCACAAATGGTCTGTGGGGCCCACGTATCGGAATCCGAAAAAGTTATGAAATATGAACGCCCATTCAACCACGAGTCTAACCATACCAAAATGACTAAATTTCAATAACAATTTGACCCTCAAATCATCAAATCTATCCAAACGACGCTACAACATATCAAATCAAGTCCGATTGACCTCAAATTTTGCATGCAAGTCATAAATGACATAACAGAGCTATGAAAACTTTCGGAACTGGATTCCGACCCCGATATCAAAAAGTCAACTACCCGGTCAAACTTCCAAACTTAAATTTCTATTTTAGCCATTTCAAGCCTAATTTCACTACGAACTTCCAAATAAAATTTCGAACATGCTCCTAAGTCCAAAATCACTATACAGAGCTGTTGGAATTATCAAAATTCTATTCCAGGGTCATTTTCTCAAAATGTTGACCAAAGTCAAACTTAGCATTTTAAGGCCAACTTAAGGAACCAAGTGTTCCGATTTCAACCCGAACACTTCCAAATTCTGAACCAACCATCCCCGCAAGTCATAAATTTATAAAATCACATACGGGGAGTTTTATTTAGGGAAACGGGGTTCTAAAAGTAAAAATGATCGGTTGGGTCATTACATTCTCACCTCTTAAACAAACGTTCGTCCTCGGACGAGTTTAGAATTATACATGGAGTGGTGAAAAGATGATGATAACAGCTGCACATATCATGCTCGGTCTCCCAAGTCACCTCCTCGACTGGATGACCCCTCCACTGAACCTTCACGGAAGCAATGTTCTTTAACCTCAGCTTTCGAACCTGCCTATCTAAAATAGCCACTGGTTCCTTAACATAAGACAAATCCTTGTCCAACTGAACTGAACTGAAGTCTAACACATGAGATAGATCGTCGTGATATTTCCGAAGCATAGAAACATGGAATACAGGATGAACTGCAGAGATACTAGGTGGTAGTGCAAGTTTGTATGCCACCTCTCCAACTCTCTCAAGAATCTGAAAATGCCCAATATACCTAGGGCTCAACTTACCCTTCTTCTCGAACCTCATCACACCTTTCATAGGCGAAACCCAGAGCAAGACCCGCTCACCAACCATGAATACAACATCACGAACCTTCCGATCCGCATAACTATTATGTCTAGATTGGGCTGTACAAAGTCGATCCTGAATCAATTTAACCTTTTCCACGGCATCCTGAACCAAGTTTGTACCCAATAGCCTAGCCTCGCCCGGTTCGAACCAACCCACTGGAGACCGGCATCGCCTACCATATAAAGCCTCATACGGAGCCATCTGAATGCTTGACTGATAACTGTTGTTGTAAGCAAACTCCGCAAGTGGTAAGAACTGATCCTAAGCACCCCCAAAATCTATCACACACGCACGAAGCATATCCTCCAGTATCTGAATAGTGCGTTCGGACTGCCCGTTCATCTGAGAGTGAAATGTTGTACTCAACTCTACCCGAGTACCCAACTCACGTTGTACTGCCCTCTAGAACCGTGATGTAAACTGCGTACCCCGGTCAGAGATGATAGATACTGGTACGCCGTGAAGTCGGACAATCTCGCGTATATAGGTTCGAGCCAACTGCTCGGAAGAGTAGGTAGTCATCACAGGAATGAAATGAACTGACTTGGTTAATCTATACACAATCACCCAAGCTGCATCGAACTTCCTCTGAGTCTGTGGGAGCCCAACAACGAAATCCATAATGATTCTCTCCCATTTCCATTCTGGAATCTCTAACTTCTAAAGTAATCCACCCGGTCATTGATGCTCATATTTCACCTGTTGACAATTTAGACACCGAGCTACATACTCCACTAAGTCTTTCTTCATCCACCTCTACCAATAGTGCTGTCTCAAGTCCTGATACATCTTTGCAGCACCCGGATGAATGGAGTACCGCAAACTGTGAGCCTCCTAGAGAATCAACTCACGCAAGCTATCTACATTTGGTACACATAGCCTGCCCTGCATCCGTAGTACACCGTCATCTCTAATAGTGACTTCCTTGGCATCACCGTATTGAACTGTATCCTTGAGGACCAGCAAATGGGGGTCATCATACTGACGCTTCCTGATACGATCATAAAGAGAGGACTGAGAAACCATACAAGCCAAAACTCGACTCAACTCGGACACATCCAATCTGACAAACTGATTGGCCAAGGCCTGAACATCCAAGGCTAAAGGCCTCTCTGCTACCGGTAAATACGCTAAGCTGCCCAAACTCTCCGCCTTATGACTCAAGGCATCGTCCACTACATTGGCCTTCCCAGGATGATAGAGAATGGTGATATCATAATCCTTAAGCAACTCCAACCATCTCCGCTGCCGAAAATTAAGATCCTTCTATTTAAACAGATGTTGTAGACTCCGGTGATCAGTGTAGACCTCACAATGGACACCGTACAAATAATGCCGCCAAATTTTTAAGGCATGAACAATAGCTGCTAACTCCAGGTCATGTACATGATAATTCTTTTCATGCACCTTTAATGGTCTGGACGCGTAGGCAATCACCCTACCATCTTGCATCAACACTGCGTCGAGACCAATATGCGATGCATCACAATACACAGTATAAGACCTTGTACCTGTAGATAATATCAATACTGGGGCTGTAGTCAAAGCTGTCTTGAGCTTTTGGAAGCTCTCCTCACATTCCCCGGTCCACCTGAATGGAGCACCCTTCTGGGTCAATTTGGTCATAGATGCAACAATAAAAGAGAAACCCTTTACAAATCGGCGATAATACCCTGCCAAACCAAGGAAACTCCGGATTTCCGTAACTGAGGACGGTCTGGACCAACTCTGCACTGCTTCAATCTTCTTCGGATCTACCTTGATCCCATTGCACGAAACTTTATGACCCAAAAATCCCACTGAATCAAGACAGAATTCACACTTTGAAAATTATGCATATAACTTCTTCTCTCTCAAAGTCTGGAGCACAACCCTCAGGTGTTGCTCATGATCTTCCCGACTTTGGAAATACACTAGAATGTCGTCAATAAACACAATGACGAAAGAATCAAGATAGGGCTGAAATACACTATTCATTAAGTGCATAAATGCTGCTGGGGCGTTGGTCAGCCCAAAAAACATCACAAGGAAATCGTAATGACCGTACCGAGTCCTGAAAGCAGTCTTTGGGATATCTGGCTCCCGAATCTTCAACTGATGATAGCCTGAACGCAAGTCAATTTTAGAGAATACCCTGGCACCCTAAAGGTGATCAAATAGGTCATCAATACGTGGCAATGGATACTTGTTCTTCACTGTAACCTTGTTCAGCTGGCGGTAATCAATACACATTCGCATAGAACCATCTTTCTTCTTTACAAATAAGACAGGAGCACCCCAAGGCGATACACTAGGCCGAATGAAGCCCTTATCATGCAATTCTTGTAACTGTTCTTTTAATTCTTTCAACTCTGCTAGGCCCATACGATATGGTGGAATAGAAATAGGCTAAGTACCTGGTAATAAATCAATATCCCTGTCGGGTGGCATACCCGGAAGATCTACTGGAAATACATCAGGAAAATCCATTACTACAGGAACTGACTCCATAATAGGATTATCAATAATAACATCTCTCACATAGGCCAGATACGCATCACACCCCTTCTTAACCATTCATTGAGCTTTAAGAAATGAAACAGCCCTGCTAGGAACATGATCCGAGGTACCTCTCCACTCTAGCCGTGGTAAACCTAGCATAGCCAACGTCACCGTCTTGGCGTAACAATCAAGAATAGCGTGATAGGGCGACAACCACCCCATGCCCAAAATAATATCGAAATCTACCATACTAAGCAATAATAAATCAGCTCTGGTCTCAAAACCGCTGATAACAATTAAACACGACCGATACACGCGGTCCACAATAATAGATTCACCCACGGGTGTAGATACATAAACAGAAGAACTCAAGGAATCACGTGATACGCCCAAATACGGGGCAAAATAAGATGACACATAAGAATAAGTGGAGCCTGGATCAAATAAGACTGATGCATCTCTATGACAGACCGGAATAATACATGTGATAACAAAATCGGATGCAACGGCCTCTGTCCTAGCAGGAAGGGCATAATATCTGGCCTAGCCTCCCCCTCTAGGGCGACCTCTACCTGCCCGACCTCCACCTCTAGCTGGCTGTGCAGGTGGTGTGGCAACTGGTGCAGTAATTATGGCCTGAGAAGCCTGGAGACCCTGTGGAATAGGTGGGGCCTGAGAAATCCGTGGAGGTGCACCCTTCCTAAGTATGGGGCAATCCCTCATGATATGACGAGTGTCACCACACTCAAAAAAGTCCCTCGGAGTACGTGGCTGCTGGGACTGGCTCAGGCCTGATCGACTAGACTGCCCGCTGAAAGCACCCCGCAAAGGAGGTACTGAAAACACTGGCGGTGCATAATATGGAACTTGAGGTCTGGGAGTAGCCGGAATACCACTGGAAGCTGTAAGTGCTGAATGAATAGGACGACTCACATAACCTCTACCATAACGGGCTGCAACTGGGCACGAGATTTATTATATGTGCCAGAATCGCGGGGTCTCTTAGCTTCCCTCTCTTCCCTCTCCCGAGTCCGCATACCTTCCAATCTCCTAGAAATTGACACCACCTTGTTGGTATGTGATGTCCATCTCTAACTCTCGGGCCATACTGTATCTGATAATAGGGCGGAGACCCTCAATAAATCTGCGAACCCGCTCTCGAACAATAGCAACTAAGGCTGGTGCATGCCTAGCCAAATCACTGAATCGGACTGCATACTCTAACACGGTCATAGAACCCTGGCGCAGCTTCTCAAACTCTACGCGCCATACATCTCTAAGACTCTGAGGAACATACTCCCTTAAGAACATATCTGAAAATTGAGTCCAAGTAAGTGAAGCTGCCTCAACCGGACTATCCAACTCATATGCCCGCCACCACTGGTAGGCTGCTCCTCTAAACTGGAATGTCGTGAAAGAAACCCCACTAGAATCCACAATACCCATAGTACGGAGGATACAGTGACATTCCTCCAGAAAATTCTGAGCATCCTCTGAAGCTAAACCGCTGAAAGTGGGAGGGTGGTACTTCTTATACCTCTCGAGCCTGAGCTGCTCCCCATCTGAAACTGTTGTCCTAATCTCAGGTCGAACTGGGACAACTGGATGCACTGGTATAACCTCTAGTCCATGGTCAACTTGGGCCCGTGGCTCTGGAGTACGGGCGGCGGGAGTCTGTGCTCCTCCCTCGGCCTGAGATGTGGCAGGAGCAAGTGGAATTAACCCTGCCTGAGCTAGAGTGCCAAACATGCTCAAAAACTAGGCAAGAGTCTCCTGAAGTATAGGAGTTGTAACAGGCATCTCAGGTGCCTGCTCTCCAACTGGAGCTACTGGTGGCTCTGGTGTAGCAGCTCGTGCAGGTGCTCTGGCTGTACCACGTGGTCTGACTCGGCCTTTACCCCGTCCCCGGCCTCTTGCTGCTCCAATAGGGGGCGCGGGTGTCTGATCATCAGATCTAGTTGTGCGTGTCCTCACCATCTGTGAGAGAATAGAAAGACAATGGTTTAAAATTTTGAAGTCAACAAATACACACGATAAGGAATCAAAGAAGTGAATATTTCCTAACAGTTCCATAGCCCCTCGAAGATAAGTACAGACGTCTCCGTACCGATCCGCAAGATTCTACTAAACCTGCTTGTGACTCATAACACCTATGAACCTAGTGCTCTGATACCAACTTGTCACGACCCCAAATTCCCTCCGTATGATATCGTGATGACATCTAATCTCTAAGACTAGGTAAGCCTATCAATGCGGAATAAAATTTAAATCTTAAATAAATAAACTACAATTCAAGCCATTTTAACTCCCAAAACCCTGTAGAAATAAGTCACAAGTTTCTAAAAATTTATTCTCAATGTCTCTATATATCAAGGTCTAAAAAAAATAAGGAAGCAACATAAAAATGATAGAAGGGGACTCCGGAGTCTGCGGACGCTGGCAGATATATCTCAAAGTCTCCTCGTACAGCTAGTTTACTGATGCATGGTCTGATAAGATGTACCTGGATCTGCACAAAAAGATGTGCAGAAGCGTAGTATGAGTACACCACAACGGTACCTAGTAAGTGCCAAGCCTAACCTCGGTAGAGTAATGATGAGGTCAGGTCAGTCCCTACTGGAGAATAAATAAAGACAAGGAAAAATGTTTAAACAATTTAATAAGATAAAATGACAATGGAAATGAATCAAGTAGTATGTCACATTTAATTAAACCAAATAATGACAAATAAATACCTCGTGGAAACAAAACAGAATTTCTTTTCAACTTTAAGAAAAATCACAACAAAATCATAGGCAACTACAACCATAAATCAATATCAACAAAGGCACTACCGAGGTACTGCCTTGTAGTCCCATATCATAAATAAATTCACAATATCTCATTTCATTATCTCACCGCGGGAGCCTTTACAATTTATTTTAAAGAAAACATATTTTCCGAAATAGCATCCCGCGTTTTAGCCATCCTTATCACACCGCATGACTTCTAGTAGTTCCCCCTACCAGCCATGCATATCAAGCCACCCTTATCTCACCGCATGTGTTTCAATACCCAGACATTATACCACCACATGCGTATCAATATCACAATATATCATAATTTATATCTCAAGTGCTCAAATAATTTAACTTGCCAAAATAAGTCAACAACAATATTTTTCCATAATAAAGAGCTCACGACTCATGCCAAAATAAATCATCAATAATATTTTTCCACAATAAAGATCTCACGGCTCCATCACAATGAGTACGAAAATCTTACAAAAATATTCAGGAATAAATAATTCAGGAAAATAATATTTTAAAATCTTCAATACGTTACTTCAATATCAAATTTAAAAATGTCAAATACTTCATATTAATAATATTTAATTTAAAAAAAATCAACCTTCAAATAATACACAGAATAAAGAAAACCAAGTTTCAACTAAACCGGTAAAACAATTAGCACGAAAAGGTCAAACAAATTTAAGGTATATATTTCAGATCAATGATGAAGAATATAACAAGATAAAATAATTTAATAAATGCGCAACAGTGATCTACACAATTTAAAAATATAATCTTTCACATTTAGCTCGTGTACACGACTTTCAACACATTTCAATAATCACATCAATACCAATCCTAGAGAAAAAATTTCCCACACAAGGTTAGATAAGTCACTTACCTCGACTTGCTCTAATTTAACCAAGTAGTATGTTTGTTCCTCGATTTTCTGATTCCGGACGACTCGTATCCAGTCATAATTAATTCGATACAGTCAACAAAAATTATAGAATTAATTCTATAAGAAAATACTACATTTTTCAATAAAAATCCGAAATTAACTCAAAAATGGCCCGTGGGGCCCACGTCTAGGAATTCAGCGAAAGTTACGAAATATGAATGCCCATTCAACCACGAGTCTAACCATACCAAAATGACTAAATTCCAATAACAGTTCGATCCTCAAATCCTCAAATCTATCCAAGATGATTTTCAAAATTTTCCAACTTAAATCACCAATTAAATGTTAAAAACAGTGATGGATTCGGGTAATCTAACCAAGATTGAGTTAAGAACACTTACCCTGATATTTTTTCTGAAAATCTCCCAAAAATAGCCTCAATCCGAGCTCCAAATCGTTAAAAATGGAAAATGGGACGACCATTTTCTGAACTTAAACATTTTGTCTAGTGGTTTCTTCTTCGCGAACGCGACCCTTGCCTCGCGTTCGCGAAGCACAAAAATGTGCTGCCCAACTTTCCTCTTCGCGAACGCGAAACTTTGCAAACTCAGACCTTCGTGAACACGTCCCTTACCTCGCGAACGCGTAGAACAAAAGACTGGGGTTCCCAGCTGCCTCACTCTCCTTCGCGAACGCGACGTCACTCACGCGTTCGCGATGCACACACTGCCCTACCCTTCGCGTTCGCGTACTCTCCTCCGCGAACACGTAGAACAAAAATCTCACCAGCTCAGAACACTCTTCGCAAACACGAAAGAGGAAACCAGAAAAATTGCAGCAGCAGATATCAACTATCTCACCAAGGCCAAAAATGACCCGTTAACCATACGGAACATGCCCGAGCCCCTCAGGGCCTCAACCAAATATACCAACAAGTCCTAATACATCATACGAACTTAGTCGAGTCTTCAAAACACATCCAAAAACACTAAAAACACGAATCACACATAGATTCAAGCCTAATAAACTTTGAAACTTTTAATTTCTACAAACGATACCGAAACATATCAAATCAAGTCCGATTGACCTCAAATTTTGCATGCAAGTCATAAATGACATAACAGAGCTATGAAAACTTTCGAAACTGGATTCCGACCCCGATATCAAAAAGTCAACTCTCTGGTCAAACTTCCAAACTTAAATTTCTATTTTAGTCATTTCAAGCCTAATTTAACTACGGACTTCCAAATAAAATTTCGAACACGCTCCTAAGTCCAAAATCACCATACAGAGCTGTTGGAATCATCAAAATTCTATTGCAGGGTCATTTTCTCAAAATATTGACCGAAGTCAAACTTAACATTTTAAGGTCAACTTAAGGAACCAAGTGTTCCGATTTCAACCCGAACACTTTCAAACCCGAACCAACCATCCCCGCAAGTCATAAATTTATAAAAGCACATACAAAGAGTTTTATTTAGGGTAACAAAGTTCTAAAAGTAAAAATGACCGATTGGAATACAAAAAAAATAAATTCTAGCAAATTTCCTTGGGTTCACTCGGTCGAGATGCGCAAAAGATCATATAATAAACGGATGCAACTCCATCAAATACCATTGAAACAATGAGTCCCTCAAAAACAAATTTCTTTTATATAACTTGTTTCTATTTAGGGTACGTGCAAAACATAAATATAAGGAAATAATAATAAAGAAAGTTAGGTACCAATGTACGTGCAGGTAAGGATTCTTACATGGTTAAAATAACAAAATATTTAATAGCTAAAATTTTATTTGATTTCATACTCCTAGTTATAAGGAAAACAATTAAATGACTATTTTGTCTAACTTGAACTCTATTTTCTAAGGTAAAAAATGCGAACAATGTTTCACTAAGGGCTTTCGTGCTTTTAATATAATATAGATACGTTAAGAAATTATATAGAACTTATATTATTTTTTACATGCATTTGCATAATATTGGCATGAGCTATTTAAATTGAGTAACATGGTCTGTCAGGATTCATATAACCGACCTTAACTTATTTGAAATTGAAGCACAACTGTATTCATGACTTAATTGCATTATCATAAGTAGTGTTTAAAAGGCGTGGGCGGAAGGCGAGACGTTTTATATATGCCTCAGCGAGGCGTAAGCCCCGAGGCACGGGGCAATAGCCTCATGGGTATTTAATCTTTAATATTTAATAAAACAATATAAAGCATTAAATATTTTTAAATAGGTAAAATTACATAAAAATAGAAGAAAACTATATATATATATATATATATATATATATATATATATATATGAGAGAGAGAGAGAGAGAGAGAGAGAGATCTGCACATCCCCACTAATAACTAGTCAAAATAATCCTTGTACGCTACTTACTAGCACATGCAACTTGAGTTGAAAAGAATAAAGTTTTCTACATAAGGAGCAAAAAGGATGATTAACCTGCAATTTGAACTTTGTACTTGTTGCTATGGATGAAAATTGAGTTTCTAGCAATAAAAAAAGGTTTGACTTTTAAATTTGATATTTCAGTTCTTTTTAAAACTTTTGATTATTATAAGCTGACTTTTGAGATTTTGGGTATAATACTAAGGACTTATTCAATAAATTTTATTTTAATTTGAAAAAGTCACTTTGGCTTAGGGATGACAATGAGACGGTGTAGTTACGGGACGGGGCAGGTTCTAGTTTTTTTAAAAAAAAGATTAATGCGGGGCGGGGCGGGTCGCGGGGTGTGTCTTTTATTTATTGAACTAAAACCTAAAACGTCCAATCTTCTTTGACTGTTGGGTTCCCCTTGAGATGTGTGTTTTCAGAATCTATTTGTTTAACCCATGAAACCTGCAAAAATTTTAAAGAACATATACGTTTAGTATTCTTCAAACTTTTAAACATAATTCACAATTTAAGGAATTAATTTTGAACCAAATTAATTTATCCTATTTCTCTCTCATCACTAATCTAAACTTACCATATCTATAAAAGTTCCCCTAACATATTGATGCTAGAATTTTCATTTTTCATTATGCAAACAGTCTAAATAAATCCACATTTTTATTCTGTGTTCGAAGTTGTGTGTGTATATATATATATATATATATATATAGTGAATATATTATGTATATTTGCTTATACCGAAATCATTTAATGTGTATTCAATGTATAATTTTGTATATATGACGTTTAAACAAATATACATATTCGATATACGTATTATGTGTATTTAATGTATAAATTATATACATTTGATGAGATCTATATATAGTTTAAATATATTTGACATGCGAAATATATACTACGTATATGTGATATATTATTTATTTTATGTATATTATGTACAAATAACATAACATATATGTTTATAAATATACTATTATGATATTGGAACAAACACATTTTTATGGAAATAACTTTAAGTTTACAGATGCACAAAATATTTATAATGTTCATTAATCTAATTATATTTTTCTAACTATATAGTGCTACTTTCCTTTGGAGGATTCGTACATGTGTTTTGGTTGTGACATTAATGTAGAAGAGAAATGTGTATTGAATGTAATTAAATGGGTTGTCAAACGTTTTGGTAAAGAAGAGTATTAATAGGACTAATTTCGGTAATTAATAGGACTGATTTTCGGTCAAACAGAGAATCCCTTTGTTTGATTGAAATCTGTTCACACATGTGAAAAACTTGATTTTTTGTCTAGCATTATACGTTTAAAGTGAAATTTGTTTAAATAAAACAAGACATCGATGAAGAAAATCAAGTTTTGGCACTATGAATTATGATTGCAACTACTGGCCAAAAGAAAAGGGAGAGACAATTTTTTTTTTAAAAAAAATCTATTGTGGCGGGGCAAGTGGACGCGGGTGTGAGTGTGGGACGGGTGAACGCGGGTTTAAGTGCTATGCGGGGCGAGGCGGGTTGAAATTTTGCGAGTTAAGACAGAAACCGCCTCGCACCCGCATCGTCTGCCATTCCTACTTGGGCTTATGCCTCACTGCAAAAACTCGCCTTAACGCCCGGACGTACGTCCTGAACGCCCCGAGCATACGCCTCTTGAGACTTTCGCTCCGCACCATCGCCTCAGGGCATTTTCGGTGCGTCTCGCCCCCAGGACTTGCCCCGAAAATGCCTTTTAAAACACTGATTATAAGTTGTGGCCGCTACAACTTCAATCTTATATATGACTCATAATTGTGTAACAATGCAGACGTAGACAGGATAAACTCATTTTTGAGCGAGTGTGGGTCAACCTTTAACCGCACCAAGTGGAATTTGGGACGCAACAGAATACGCACTTTAACTGCTATAATGAGAAACTAACCGAGATATACACCAATAGACTGAAGATTGACAACAAAAACAATAACAACTACGCCCCAGTCGACAAAATAATGCCCCTTAAGCAACGAAAGCAGGACTGAAGTAACCAAGTATTTAGCACTATAGTGCTCATTAATGCAAATGCAAATAGATGTTAAAATCTCATAGTTCTCAAAGTACGAACTGAACTTCATTCCTCTAAGAACTCAGCAGCTGAAAGCAATAGGATTTACACATTAGGCAAGCAGGGTGCAAGAAAGCTGAACATCTCGTTTCTTCCGCGTTTCTGGCATGGGATTTTATTTACCATAGCTTTTAGACAGCTAATAGCTAAGCCGAGACAGCTCACAAAGGTCGTTTCAGATAAGATTCCCATCATATTCAGTCTACGGTGAAGGAGAGAAGGCACCTAACACGTTCACCCTCTAACTTCCATCCGTCATTAGTAATCTTAATTCGTTTTCCCTATTCACCAGTACGCTGCGTGCTACAACTAGTAGCCGTTTTATTGTCAATTGTTCATTGTAGCACTTACCCTAAAACACTGCATTGAATTTCATTCACATTATGCATGCCCTAAATTCTCAGCTGTGTGCAGGCAAGGATTGTCCCTCTGCACCTTGTCATTGGAGCAACCTTACGCCACACCAACCTCTCATTTCCAAGCGTCAATACATCAACATCAGACAACACTTTGATGTTACAATTCCAATGCTCCGGTCCATTAACCCCTCCAACTATATAAATATCATCTCCAAGCCCTATCATAGCAAACCCAATTCTTCTACGAAACTCAGATGCTGAAACTACCATCTCTCTTACTTCTTTTTCCTGCTTGTAAATGAACCAATTGCTCATAACATAAAGCTTTTCCCTAACGACAGTCATTGGACCCTGGAGCCAAGAATACTCGTGAACGGTCCAACCATGCTTGACATTTTCCAAAACCTGAATAGTCGATAAACCTTTATGCAAGACATGAACTTTACTGCCAACAACCACTCCTGAGCATGCGGAATTGTGCGCGTGATGGAGATCGGGTAATTGAACCCAGACATCCTTTTCTGGATCATAGATTTCCGCGTTATATATTGATTTCCTGTAGTTAGTAAAACCCCCTGCAACAATTATCTTCCCCTCCAACACGCAACAAGCAAACATGGCACGAGGGAAAATCATAGATGCACACCGATTCCACACACGTGTTACAGGGTCATATGACCAGACCTCATCAGTCGCGAAAATCCCATCTTGGTCACCTGTCAATGGATCCACAGCATCACTGCCACCGCCTAAAACAAACAGCTTTCCAGCAGTAGAAGCGACACTGAAGCGAGCAAGATGACTGATGTTTGAGGGGAGAATAGGGAGAGTAATCCAACGGTCATGCATAGGATCATAAAGCTGTGATAAGTTTTCAGGTTCAAATGCAAATACACATAAAAACTCTTCAGACGAGTTGACCTCCTTTCTCGCTTTAAATAGTTCGGCACTTCGAATGGCAGCTCTCCAGGAATGGGAAACAAGCTCTAACTTTGGATGAAGGTGGAACGGAACCCGTGCAATGCACCTAAGGGCAACAGCATTGGGAAGACCTTCAATGAGTGCAGTCATTACCACCAAGCTTGCATCTATTTTTATCAGCAAATAATGATTGTGGTGCACTACTGTTGGCTGGCGTCAACTTGAAATATGCAATTTGAATCGTTAGCTCTAGAATAAAGAGAATCATAAAGTAAATTGCTAGCATTTTACATAACACTCTTCTGAATAAAAAAGGCCGACATCTCTTCTCAGCCAAACATTGTACAAAATTGTGTCAAAGAGGTTAACCAATACATTAGCAATATAATCAGTGAACTGACTTTTAAACACGTTACAGCAAAACGAAATTTCACAGTTGGCCTACCTTGATTCCAAGCTCAAAAATCACATTTAGAAACTTCCAATTCAAAGCTAAAAACATCAAACCACATAGCAGACTGAAACAACAAGTTGGATAATCCTACCATACAAACTATGCCCTTTTTTTTTTCTTGTGAAACCTCAGTCCATAATGAATTCAACGTATCAGTACCTCAGAGCAGCAGATTCTCTGATCGCCTCATCAAGCACTTCTAGCTTATTAAAAGTGTTATTACATGGCAGAGTCACAACAATCTCTCTAGAAAGTATGAGAGAAATGTTTCCTGGATGTTGTAGCCTGCAGCTTCTCCTTTGCAGATCATTCGGCACTTGAGATTGTGCTAGAGTGGCAAAGGGGCATCACTTGCCGGCAAAGAAGTCCACGGGACACTTGGGAGTTGGGACATATATTAACTTTGGGAAGAAGTGAAACTGACCGTAGTGAAGCAACGGCAAGGCTTTGAAGCCAAGCAAGTAGCTACTTGAAAGAAGTTAGCAGAAGTGGAGAAAAGAAAGCACAATTGGCCATTGCCCTCTCAATCAAGGAGCTGATCGAATTCCTTGACCTCATGTTCTATTACAGAAGACTTGATTGAAGTTATGGACTGGTCAGCAGGCCCCTTACTGTTCCTACTGAAGAAGGGATGTTTCTGCACGGATCCCATGAAGCCGCCACTGTATTCCTAGACCTCAAAAAGGCCATGATATAGGCACAACTCCGGATTTTACCAAAACCTCTATTGTAAAAGTGCATAACAAAAAGTAAAAGGACGCATAATGTGGTGATGCAAAAAGGGAAACCTATTACATTTCCTTGTCAAGCACTTAGCATCAAACATCAAGGTCTCCCGACCTATGGAGAAGAGCTCATAGACCTCTCACTAGCTGTAATAAAATGTAGACAACATGTACACCTGTTTCATTTTATCATCAAGATTGATCATTTCAGCTTAAAGTATCTAAGGACGCAAACATTATCTCAACGTGAAGGGTTGGCCGAACTATTGGAACTAAGCTATGAGATCCATGGGTGGCAATGCCAGGCAAACGCAGGAAACACAGGAAACAGCTTATAGAATTCATGCGTGCTTCAGCTGTTGGTGCGCACTCAAACTCAATAGGACCACTATGGAGTGTGGAGGATGGATGGACCCCTTAACCCTTAACCAAAGGTCTCGAATTCGACACCTAAGAATGGAAAAAAACTAGTAGGGAATGTTTCCCCTTTAATTGGGCCTTACTCGGGGCGAAATCCGAATTAGCTGGGCCAGTGGATTCCGGATACTGGATACTGGATGGTTAAATCAAAAAAGAAAATCAATTCAATAGAAACTAAAGCCAGTTTTGAATTAGCCTAAACAATAAGATGGTGCAAATGCAGGAGTGTGATGAATGCCAAAGAAGTAAACCTCAGAGCAAGAATATGATACATGCCAAGGAAATAGACACGCGAGTGTGTGTATCCTGAGTTTCTACAACCATTTTCCATTCCTACAAGAGCTTAGAGACATATTATAAGCATCCCCATCCCCACTAGTTCTTGATCTTTCCTATACTCTTTATAGTTTTAAAGATATTGCTCCATCAATGAAGTGAATTTGCTAAACTTTTCTCCTAATTTCACTTCATTTGTGACTCAATCTTTCCCTTACTGTTTTTCCCCATTTCCCTGCATCCCTTGAGCTCCCATAACTCAATCACTATAGTGATTAAAGACTTTGAGCGAACCCCAAAACCCCATCTTAATATCACAACAAAAAAAAGTACAATGTGTTGGAGTACCTAAAAATTCCCCTGATTGAAGCTCCAATCATCTAACATTAAAGTAAAAGAACAGAAAAGAATAAATCTTGACGTGTTTCAGATTCTGGGAAAGAACCAATCTACACTATGATTGAAATAGAAATAATCCAAGATTCACATATGATTGTAATGGAACTGAAAATAGCATTTACCTGCTAGGTCAAGAAGATAGCAGTCGGCCTTGAGATTACAGTTCAAAGAAGATAACATAGGAATTTGCTTGGCTTTTATCACACGCATAATTTTTTTTTTTGACTAAGTTTGATAACATAGGGAAATTTATGTATGTGATTTCGACAGTTTTAATGAGAATTAAAAAATTACAGTGTATTTTGGTTGGTAGTTTGTGCAGTGTGAGAATAGAAGGCAAGATTTACAATGTGTTTACACCAACCTAACTTGGTTCAATTTATTTTGAAACTAGTACTACTACTACTATACTATTTAGGGCAAGTTAGTAAATTTCCAATATCAAACAATAGTCTTATATTATATTAAAAATGAAGGTAGTGAAGCTTAAGCTAAAGTGGCGTAATAACAACAAGCCACTTGACACTTTTATGGAATCTATTTGTTGGATTCTATTTTTTAATAACATTGAAAGAATTTATTAATTGATATTCTTGTGTATCAAAATCAATAATTGGAAGGGGAAAAAATCTGCTGGGAAATGCAAATTAGAGTTGTCCGTGACTTATATTACTATATTTGGAGTAGTTTTATATGTTAAGCAATAGGTGTCACGACCCAATTTCCCCTATAGGCCGTGATGGCGCCCAACGTCGTCGCTAGGCAAGCCAATTGTTAACTAATCATGTATTTGTTCTTTTTAACAATTTCAAAATAGTTGATTTTTATCTATTAAGTAAGTAATTAAGGGTGAAAATTTTAATAAAATAAAGTATAAACAAATATAAGAACAGGTGTGGTGAAATAAATTCTCAAAAAACCATCAAATGCCTACTAGTATAATTCTAAGACCTGGTGTCACAAGTGTATGAGCTACTAGTAGAATATACAAAAAACACTAAACTACTGTCTGAAATAGAATAGACAGAAAAGTAAATACAAAAGAGAGACTTCGGGTGCTGCAGAACGGACTCGGAAAGTAACTCACCACTAAGTCTCGGAGTATCAGGGGTGCGCGCCGGGATGAATGTCAGACGCACCTGCCTCAGTGTCACGACCCAAACCGATGGGCTATGACGAGTGCCTGAGTCCTACCTGCGAACACCCCTAAACATGCGTCAAGATATAAACATGAATTAAGGGTAGATCATGAATAACATCTGTTAATAAACTGCTGAATCACGTGAATAACATACGTGAGGAAAACATGTCCAAAAAACGTACATACATATACATGCAGAATACGGTAAGGCGAACCGACAAGGCTGCTATAGACAACTATACATGACTATCTACAGACCTCTAATAGAGTGTACAACTATATAAAGGACGGGACTGGGCCCCGTCGTACCCATATCTACATACAAAAATAACGTACCCAAAACTAATAACAACTCCGGATCAAGTGGAGCACACCAAGTTTCCCTGAGCAAGGATCCTAAGATGGGGGACCGTCAGCCTGTCTACCTGCACCTGTGGGCATGAAACGCAGGCCCCGGGAAATAGGGGCGTCAGTAGGAATGATGTAGTGAGTATGTAAGGCATGAAAATCAGTACATAAAAGACATAAAGGAAACGCGGAGTAAAGAATTCCACCTGTAAGTCTAAATAACTTTGTGAATCCTGAAACATTTATAATGTCATGCATATGCGTATAAATGTTGTATCATGCATATGTATATGTATACATAACATCATCAAGCCTCTGAGGGCATCCCATCATATCATCTTGGCCTCTGTTGGCGAAATCATCAACGTATATCAACTAATCAGGTGGTGGTGCGTATATAACGTCGTAATCTTTTTCCATATCCCATATACATATAATATACGCGTATATAACTCCATCTGGTCATGGGTCAATGTACATGTACAAATGAATGAAATGCATAAGAAGTATGTTAATAAGATTTCTCGGAATGTCATAAGATCAATATGTCTTTAGATAAACTTTATCAACTACGTATTTTTCTGAGACCTATGAACAAAAGATATAATAAGACACATGGGAAATCAAGAACATAGGCACCCCTGGTGCTTCTATGAATAAAGGCATTTATGAAAGTTGTGCGTTTACTCGTTTCGTTTGTATCGTATGGATCGTGCCAAAAGGAAAGAAGGGATAACCTTAATATACCTGAACCGATTCTCTTGACAATCCCTCTAACACACGTCAATCACGACAAAACACGCAACAGCGAGATCGAAGTAGGGAAAAATTCGTATAATATTCTTGAGAAAGGAACCGGGCTCCCTTAGAATTGCAAATCCCGTTGCTATTATGTAATATAATCTCGTATGAATTTGCTGAAGCTTTCCTCCATGACATTGTAGATATAAACATCTTTATTTTGTGAATTAGAGAGGTCTTTTATCCTAGTGGGTATGGACCCCACTTATATGATGACTTAGCCACAAAATTCTCTAAATGTGCCATCAAGTTACATGAATTAAGAGTCATTAATTGGGCTTTGAGTAAGACCCCATTTGCTGCCACTTGGGAGGCTTATTAAGCTTATCCAAAGATTCTAATTACTTAGTTAATCTCCCACTAAAAATTAATAATTACCCAATTAATCACATAATTAAGAATTATCTTAAATTACTTAAAATACTATTCACTTTTAACATACTTTATACACCTTACTATCATGGTCATGTGGTACCTTGTATGACACTACTACATAAATATCGGGTATTATAGCTCGGACCGTATTTTATCCCAAATTGACAACCTTCAACGAAACTCATTTTCTTTGATTCGTTTACCCTATAATCTTCACGGCACTTACTTATCACATGTTATAAATAGCATAAATGCTTATAACCTAAAAAATAATCTCATTCCCGAGTCTACGTCGATTAACTTACGACGAAACTTTAACGTACGAAAATGCGAAATGTAACATCCTTCCCCCCTTAGATACATTCGTCCTCGAATGTTTAACTCCCCGGGATCTATATAAATTTTCGCAGAGTCGCCTTTGTAATAGTATTACTATCAGCCCTTCCTATAGAAAACTCAATAATTCAATGCCACATATTGCCACAATCATCAATCATGAAAATGGCCTCACATGACCATGAAAATAATTAACACAAGAATCCATACTCGTACCTTAAGGCTGTGATGTCTCAGTCGGATCCTCCTCTGGAAGAGAAAACAAGTTAGGATACCTAGATTTCATGTCCTCTTCAGCTTTCCAAGTCATTTCTTCCACATTTTTGTTTCTCCAAAGTACTTTCACCGAAGCTACGTCTTTAGTCCTCAATCTCCGAACCTGTCTATCTAGTATAGTAATGGGAGTTTCCTCATATGATAGCTGCTCTGTGACCTAAACATCGTCAACTGACACGACTCTAGAAGGATCTCCAATACATTTACAAAGCATAGACACATGAAAGGCTGGATGTACAGACTCCAAGTCAGAAGGCAAGTTTAACTGGCCTACCTTGCGTATGATCTTATATGGTCCAATGTACCAAGGGCTAAGTTTTCCTTTCTTACCAAACCTCATAACGCCTTTCATCGGTGATACCTTTACGAATACCCAATCGTCAACCTGAAACTCCAAGTCTCGTCGTTGATTATCCGCATAAGACTTCTGACGGCTTTGAGCTGCTAAATAGCCTTTCCTTTATAAGCTTAATCTTCTCGATTGCCTGTTGTACCAACTCTGGTCCTACTAACTTAGTTTCCCCAACATCGAACCATCCTATAGGCAACCTACACTTCCGTCCGTAAAGAGCTTCGTATGGAGCCATCTGAATACTAGAATGATAGCTATTATTACACGTGAACTCAATAAGCGGCAGATGATCATCCCAACTTCCCTTGAAGTCTATCACACAAGCCCGTAACATATCCTCAAGTGTCTGAATAGTACGCTCAGCCTGTTCGTCTGTCTAGGGATGACATGTTGTACTAAGACTTACTTGAGTCCCCAATCCTTTTTGGAAGGACCTCCAGAAATTAGCTGTAAACTGAGCACCTCTATCCGAGATAATAGATATAGGGACACCATGAAGTCGTACTTGTTGATACCAAATTTTGCCCTCATATATTTTCTAAATAATATATATATTTTTAAAATATCATTTTCATATTATTATTTAATTTACAAGATTTACACAAGCACTTCTTATAATTTTTCATAATTTTAGAGCTTTTAAATTAATTTTCTTGCATTAATTTACATAAAATTCAGTAATTACCCTTTTAAATTATTTGTGATGACTTAATCACTTAAAATTATTATTTGCATCCCTAATACATTTTTTGAAATATTTTTACTTCATTTTTATATAATTACAATTGTATTTTTAGGCTATTCACATAAATTTACAATAATTGCCTACATTTTACATTCTTATTGCAATTGACATTTCATTTAGGGTCAAAATATTTTTTTACATTTTTATAGTCTTCTATCATTGTTTAAAGTATTAATTTGCATAAGTAGCATTTTTAATATTTATTCAGATATTTTATTAAATTATTTCCCTTTTAATTTCTATTTAAAGAGCTGGCCCAATTTTTAAACTAATTTTCAGACC
Organism: Nicotiana tabacum; assembly: GCF_000715075.1. NCBI lineage: Eukaryota > Viridiplantae > Streptophyta > Magnoliopsida > Solanales > Solanaceae > Nicotiana > Nicotiana tabacum. The sequence goes on from NC_134096.1 coordinate 5,126,873, forward strand.
AAAAGGCCCAATATTCTAGCCCAATAACCCCCAGCCCAACACCAGCAACCCACCACCCATACATGTTTAATTAACACGCCCCAATCCCTCTTCAAAATCCTGGCCGTTGATCTCTAAGATCAACGGCCCACAATCAATCCCTCCCTTTTTAATTATCCAACAAGAAACCCTAACCCCCATTACCCCTGAGATGCTGCCCCTGTATACTCTACTCTCCTCTTCGCAAAACCCTAGCCGCCTTCCTAAAACTCTCCAGATCTGTCTCAAACATGAATTCTTTCCACGATCTGCTTACCTTATTTGTATTATCTCGTTACCATTCACGCGTTCGTGGTGTTACTTAGTACTTGCCCGATTTTGGCAAGTACTGCCTCTCCAAATCAAGTGTAATCATCCTCAACCTACAAGATTCATACAAAAATCCATCTGTATACACTCTCAACAGGATCGTGTGGGTTCGATTCATCGAGATTCTTGGCTAAATTTTTTGACCATTTGCCAATTAGGGTTTGTCCGATTTTTTACCTATTTCTACTCGGAATAGGCTATGCATGTGACTTTACTTGTTCCTGCTTAAATTTGACTGATTTTCTTTCCCTATTTTGTGTTTAATTGATTATTTTCCATATTTGTTCTTCCAATTTCTGTCACTATATAACCCCCCCAGTCCCCTTTAAGACGAACTTTGAATCAATTTTCTTCATTAAAAATTGTGGTTTTTTGTTACTCTCTTGTTCAGTATTCTGTATTGGCAGGCTGAAAGCCAAGGCCATTAACACCTTGCTACTCAACCTGTTCTTGGTGCGAGTATTGCCCTGAGTTCATCGAAGCTCTTGGGAACTTTGACGCATTGGGATTCTGGGTTTTTGTGGAAGTTTGTTCTTTACTATTCTTCATTAAATGGTGAGTTACTGGACCTTTGTAATTTCGTCCCCATGTATCTACATTTTGCATAAGTCTTCACCTCTAAAGTTCGTTAGTTTAATGAGTTTTCTGGGTTGTTTTTGTGTGAAACTCTGTCTGTTTTACTTCAATTTGAGCTCTCTTTAACTTTTAACTTCATATTGTTGATAGTTCAAAGCATGCCTAAGCTTGATTTGAGCAAATTGGATTCCTTTCAAGTTCATCTAGCCTATGTGTTGCAACTTACTGATGTTTAGGACCTTTGCATTTTAGCATCTCTTTGTTGTTTAATTTTGCTATCAATCCTGTTACTTGAACATGCTTTACTTACATAATTTGTACCCCTTTTAGTCGACTAGTTGATTGTGTTCAAAAGCATGAATGTGTACACCCACTATATGGCACAAGTCTGTTTTCTAACCTATTCTGAATTGCTGTGATGATATCCTGCCTATATATCATGTTTGATCGTGTTCTCTATTAGTATGCTTCTATCATGTTTTGACTTCCTTGACTTCCAAGTAGTTGCAATGATCTGTTCTCATCATGTCTAAATTCTGCTGCCAATTAATATGATTCTCTCTTGTAACACTAGGACCTATACTTAGCATAATTTGAACCTTTTCCTTTATTATGAATTTGTGTATGCTACCTTCACCAATCCTGCAAGCATGTTCTGCTAATGTGTGATTGCTTATGCACTAGGTGTTGAACTTGTCCTTCTGAATCTTTGCTAAGTCTGTTCTAAAGCCCTAAGGCCTGTTTGATAATTTGCTCTATGTGCTCAACTTGACTATGTTTGTATCCCCTCAGCTTTATCTCTCAACCTTGGTTTACTATCCTTCACTTGTCACCTAGGCTCTTTTGAGTTCTCATTCTTAGCCAGCTAAAAGCCAAGGCTACATAGGTTCTATCATTGACCTCCCTAGTGTGAGCATTGCTCGGGGTCAAATTGAGACCCTTGTGAACTCTGACACACTAGGGCTTGGTACTTAGTCATTCCCTAAATCTCAAACTACTTCTATTCATCCCATTCTATCATGTTATCTGCTGTATACCTGAATTGGCTGATTTAAATGGTGCAACACTTGGTGCTATGGTTGAATAAATTGACTTTAATCCTTTATGGATTTTGGGGTTGTGTGGCTACATATTAGAGGCATGGGTATGTTGTGTGAGAGTTATTGAAGGCCCAGACAATGCTGGGTATTTCATGTTGAGCCTACTGTGGGCCTATTGTCACTGCTGTGTAACATTTGTATTTTTACTCATTATCGGCCCTGTAATAACTTTTGTATAAACAGTTGGGGAGTTAGTAAAAGGGAAAATGGGTAAAATTTAATATTCGCATGCAAAATGGGTAGATAACATGCCTATAGGGATTGGTAATTTATTTTCTATATATGTTGTTCAATCACTATGTGCACCATAGAAATCATGTCATTAGGGGGAAGCATACACACACTATCTGCTAGCAAATATGTATTCAAAAACTGCAATTATTCTTTCTGCTACGTGTTACTAGAAAACCTGCCTATAGGAATTAATTGTCATTGATGTTTCTTTCAATTCTCATCGCCTACTAGAAATCATGCCTATAGGATTCCAATTATTCTATTTGACATTATTCACCTAGAAAATATGCTTATAGGATTAAGTTATGACAATAAAATAAGCTCTAAAGTGCTGTGCGTTAGAGATCCTGTCTATAGGAAATAATTGCTCGCTATAATTGGTTAATACTAAACCATTCAAATACTGTTTCATGTACGAATAATTCTGGGACTTTTCCCAGCAGATTTTGTTATACTCAACTGCGCAGATCACCTAGGCATAACACATATAGGATTAGTAACTTAAAACTTGCAATAACCAGTTTGTAATACCTGAATAATTCTGTCTGTGAGCAACATCCTGCATCTAAAGCTGCCTGCATACTTTGACCTCAAAAATCGCCTAGAAAGCATGTCTATAGGTTTAAGATTCTGGATTCTGCAGCCTCCTAATTGGCATATGTATTTGCGTGCATTTGCTGCTTAAGTGTGGAGGCAAACTTGAGCCCTTAACTGCCCATATTTGAAGTCCAATGTGTTTTGTATGTCGCCTAGTTTTGACATTTCTGAGCAGCCTAAGTAAGGTCTTGAACCATCCAAATAGAGGTCCAATACCTCCTGGGCCATAGATATGAGACGTGTAGTGTACGCGTAGAGCACGACTTAGAATTGAATTAGTACGCTTTAAGTAAACAACTTTACATAGTAATCGGGTAGCAGGAGATGATAGTCTGTGCCCGCTATATAATATGAGTAACTCCCTACCCTAAGGGAGTTGTGAAGTATTATTTATGTTGCACGGGGTGATCCTTTAGACCAAAAAACTTAGGACCCCCCTATTAGAACGAAAAATAGTTGCACCTCCCTATTCAAGATCTTTTTGTAATAAAATTCTTAGATTTTGTACTCTCTTTGCTTACTTGAACACATAGACTAATCCATATAATTTAAGTTCGGCTGAGACCCACAGTTGTGGAACTTGAGGAGTGCCTAACACTTGCTCTTTGAGGTAACTTGAGCCCTTACCCGATCTTTGGTGATGTAGACTAGTTAAATCAGAGTCATTTGCAAATAGGTGCCCTAACGCACCTTAAAAATCGTTAGGTGGTGACTCTCCTATTTTAATACCTCCTTAAAAGAGTTGTCACATGTCGAAACCCAATTTCACCAGGAAAAAAAGGGCGCGACAGTACTATCTCCTTAATGTAAAACCTTGCATAATCCTTTGCGAAATATATAGTCCTAACGGGCAGAAAATGGGCTAATTTTGTAAGTCTATCAACAATCACCCATATAGAATCAAACTTACGCTAGGTACGAGGTAAGCCTATGATGAAATCCATATTGATTACTTCCCACTTCCAAGTCAGAATCTCTATAGCCTGCAATAATCCACCTGGTTTTTGATGCTTAATCTTAACCTGCTGACAGTTAGGCCACTGAGCAACAAACTCCGCTATATCCTTTTTCATTTCGTCCCACCAATATATTTCCCTGATATCATGATATATCTTTGTGGCTCCTGGATGGATAGAATAACGAGAATAGTGAGTTTCTCCCATAACCTGACGACGTAGCCCTGCAATATTAGGGACACATTATCATCCTCGATACCTGAGGACCCCATCTTTTGTAATCTCAAATGGTGTCTTCTACTTTTGAGGGGTCGTATCCCTATAATGAGCTAACAGAGGATCATCGTACTGGCATTCCTTCACTTCAGTTACTAAAGAGGATGTTGCCGTGTCCTGAATAGTAATTCCAGTATCACCTGAGTCCAGTAATCGAACTCCAAGACTAGCTAGTTGATGAATGTCATGGGCTATCCCACTCTTCTCTGGTTGTAAATATGACACGCTACCCATAGATCTACGGCTGAGGGCATCGGCTACTACATTCGCTTTCCCTGGATGGTATAAAATATCAACATCATAGTCTTTCAGTAGCTCCTACCATCTCCTTTGGCATAAATTCAATTCCTTTTGCTTGAAGATATACTGAAGGCTCTTATAATCCGTATAGATATCAACATGAATGCCATACAAGTAGTGCCTCCACATCTTTAGTACATGAATTACCGCAGATAACTCTAAATCGTAGGTCGGGTAATTCTTTTCGTGCTTTCTTAGTTGTCTAGAAGCATAAGCTACAACCTTACCATGCTGCATCAGTACATAACCCAATCCAACGCGCTAAGCATCATAATAGATAGTAACCATCGGTCCCCTCAGGGAGTGTTAGAATCGGTGCTGAAGTTAATCTGACCTTTAATGCCTGGAAACTTCGGTCACAAGCATCAGTCCATTGAAACTTAGCTCCCTTCTGAGTCAGCTTTGTAAATGGTGCTGAAAGGGAAAAAAAATCCCTCTACAAATCTCCTATAATAACCTGCCAAGTCGAGGAAGCTAAGAACCTCCGTTGGTGTCGTAGGTCTAGGCCAAGTATTTACTGCCTCAATGTTTTGTGTATCAACTCGGATACCTTCACTTGAAATAATATTCCCAAGGAAAGCTATAAAATTCAACCAGAATTCACATTTAGAGAGTTTGGTGTACAACTTCTCTTTTTGTAGAACTCTGAGCACTGTACGTAAATGATATACATGCTCAGCTTTGAACGGGAGTAATCCCATATATCATTGATAAATACAATCACGAACAGATCTAGGAAGGGTCTGAACACACAGTTCATCAAGTCCATGAATACTGCTAGGGCATTAGTCAAATCGAATGACATAACACAAAACTCAAAGTGCCCGTATCTGGTCCTGAATGCTGTCTTCGGAATATCCTTCTCCCTAACCCTTACCTGATGGTACCCGGACCTCAAGCCTATCTTTGAGAAACACTTGACACCTTGCAACTGATCAAATAAATCATCAATCCTCGGGAGTGGGTACTTATTTTTGATCGTCATCTTATTCAACTATCTATAATCAATACACATTCGCAAGGAACCATCTTTCTTCCTCACAAATAATACAGGTGCTCCCCACGGTGATGTAATAGGTCTGATAAAGCCTTTTTCAAGCAAGTCCCTTAGTTGTTCCTTTAACTCTCTCAGCTATGATGGTGCCATTCTATAGGGAGGGATATATATTGGCTCAGTATCTGGTAATAGGTCAATAGCAAACTCAATTTCTTGCTCTGGCGGAAGACTCGGAAGCTCATCAGGAAAAACATCGGGAAACTCATTAACCACATGGATAGATTGAATGGTTGGTGACTCTACTTTCACATCATGTCCCCAAACTAAGTGATAAATATAGCCCTTCCTGATCATCTTCCTTGCCTTGAGATAGGAAATAAATCTACCTCTCAGCGATGCTGTATTACCTTTCCATTCCAAAACAGGTTCCCCTGGGAATTGGAATCGGACCATCTTTGATATACAATCAACGTTGGTATAACAAGAATACAACCAATCCATACCCATTATAACATCAAATTCTACCATATCTAACTCGATTAGGTCTGCTACTGTAGATCGACTATGAACTACTACTATATAATATTTATATACCCGCTTAGCTATCACTAGATCCCCAACAAGTGTGGACACCTCGAAAGGTTTAACCAACTCATATTTTATTCCAAACTTACTAGCCACCAACTGAGTAACATATGATTAAGTGGAACCTGGGTCAATCAATGCATATACATCATCTGAGGAGACTGATAATATACCTGTAACAATATCAGCTGACGACTCCTGATCCTGTCATCCTGCTAATGCATATATGCAGTTCTGAGGATCGCTCGAGCTAGATACTCCACCTCTGCCTCTACCACGACCGATTGGTGCTTGTGAACCTTGCCTAGGAAGGCGTACTGATGATGACGAACCAGCTACAGATCCCGCTGGTTGAACTATGCTTGCATCACCTCTCGTCGGATAATACCTCATAACGTGGCCTAGATAACCACAAGTATAACAAACACCCAACCCCATACGGCACTACCCGACATGTTTCTTACCACACTAAGCACATCATGGCAAGGGCGACCTTATATGACTTGATTCTCCCCTATACTGAGAACTTGAGGCCTTGGAATTCTGACTAGGCCCTAAATATGTGGAACGATCAAATCTCCTACCGGCAAACTGAGGGGGTGCGCTAGCTGATGGCTGGGCTGGATACCTCGGGTATTGTTGTCTCTGGCCACCTAGAAACTCACCAGAAGGACTTGAAGATCTCTCACTCTTACTCTGGCCCCTATCATGCTCACAATTGGCCCTCTACTTCTGTTCACGCTCCTCTACTCCCTGAGCATATGGCTGAATACGAGAAATATCCATGCCTGGCTGAAGTGAGACCGACATAGAGTCATTAAGCAGGTGCGACTCCAACCCCATCACGAACCGGTGAACCCGATCCTCCATCTTAGATAGAATAGTGGGAGCATACCTTGCCAATGAATCAAACTAAAGACTGTACTCCTGAACACTCACGTTACCCTGCCGAAGGGTCAAGAACCTATCAATTCTGGCCCGTTTAAGCTCTGGTGGCAGATAATGATGAAGAAAAGCCTCTGTAAACTCCTGCCATACTGCTGGAGGGGCATCATCACCTCTGGACAACTCCCAAGACTAGTACCAATTAACTGCAACATCTTGAAGTCTATAGAAAGTTAGCTCAACCGACTCAGTCGCAGTGGCCTTCATTATCTTCAAAGTCCTTTGCATCATATCGATAAATACCCGAGGGTCCTAATTAATGAAATCATGAACCCTCGCACTGACGGACCTATCTACATGACCAATACCTACCTCCTGAAGCTGAGCCTGTGCGGCTACTAATCGAGTTAATAGTTGAATATCATCTTTCATCTCCTGACCCGGTGCATCTGGCTGAGGAGCTGGATGTACAAGGGCGCTGGAGCTGGTGCCCCTCAAAGCTCTTCTGGAGAGGGCGGGGTATGTGAAGTCCGAGATGGAATATCATTATGAGACTTTCCCCGAGCCCTGATAACTCGTGGCGCTCGACTAGTAGTCTCATCAGCCACGGACTTGCCCTTCTGGGTGGCTGTAGCCTTCTTAGGCATCGTTAAACCCAGAACACATCGTTAGGAAAATGATTTCTTATATCACCCGATCTAAGATAATAAGGGAGGATAACATCCTATATGTCCTGTAGCCTCCTGGCTATAAGTGTGGTGCTCAATACACCTATAAATAAGACTCTACTAGACACGGTCTGTAAACAACCCTAGGACAGAACTGCTCTAATACCACTTTTGTCATGACCCAAACCGATGGACTATGATGAGTGCCCGAGTCCACCACTAAACATGCATCAAGATATAAACATGAATTAAAGGTAGGTCATGAATAACATCTGTCAATAAACTGCTGAATCACGTGAATAACATACGTGAAGAAAACATGTCCAAAAGACATACATATACATGCGGAATACGGTAGGGCGAGCCGACAAGGCTGCTATAGACAACTATACATGACTGCCTACAGACCTCTAAAAGAGTGTACAACTGTATAAACGATGGGACTGGGCCATGTCATACCCATATCAACATACAAAAATAGCATACCCAAAACTAATAACAACTCCGGATCAAGTGGAGCACACCGTCATTCGTAAGGAGCATTCTTTGGGTAGATAGGAGCTAATGAAGAGCCCATGCCCATTGCGTTTACCGAATCCGAGAGTCCGAGCATACTAGTCATGGACCAATCCATCGTACGACGAAGCGAGGATGACATATGACACAACTACAACTTTTGGTTCACCCCGCACGTCGAACGCGAGGGGCGAAAGGCAACCGATTATGCTTGATAACGCCTAGGCATTAGGTATGCAACACAGAAAACTGACCTCGAACAAACCTAATTTGCACTTATGTCATGAATGAGATGTCATGTGAGTTAGGACGTCGCTTCTCAAGCAGGGATCTAACCTAGCCACACAAGCCGAATACCACTCATGTGCCGCACGTACAATTGCCTCGCCGATGCATGCCAACAACAACCCCAACACGCGACGCGCATCCATGTGTTGTTGCCAATTCGAACATTGCAAAGCCAAGACAAGCCCCTCCAAGCACGAAAATTGCCCACAACAACCGCACAACATTCTACATGTACTTAGCTTAGCCCCATGCGCATGGCACCTTGCGGCGCTACTTGCACGATGCTCCGCCGTTCCGTTGCCAAAAGCCGTCAACTTCCATGAGCGATGTTGCCTCACGATATTGCCCATAACAATCGATGGCATTCATCATGTACTGAGCTTATCCCCATACGCATGGCACCTTGCGACGCTACTTGCACGATGCTCCACCGTTCCGTTGCCAAAAGCCATCAGCTACCATGAGCGATGCCAGACACAACCCGTAACAACCGCACGGCATTCGACATGTACTAAGTTTAGCCCCATGCGCATGGCACTTTGCGGCGCTACTTGCACGACGCTTCCCCTTTCTATTTCCAAAGCCAACTGCTACCATGAGCGATGTCGCCTCCCGATGTTGCCCACAACAACCGACTGTATTCGTCACATACTGAGCTTAGCCCCATGTACAACACCTTGCGACGCTACTTGCAAGATGCTCCTCCGTTCCGTTGCCAAAAGCCATCAGCTGCCACGAGCGATGTCGCCACCCGATGTTGCCCACAACAACCGATGGCATTCGGCACGACTGAGTTTAGCCACATGCGTATGGCACCTTGCGGCGCTACTTGCACGATGCTCCACCATCCCGTTTCTAAAAGCCATCAGCTGCCATGAGCGATGTCGCCTCCCAATGTTTCCCACAATAACCGATGGCATTCGACTTGTACTGAGCTTAGCCCCATACGCATGGCACCTTGCGGCGCTACTTGCACTACGCTCTACCATTTTTTTGCCAAAAGCCATCAGCTGCCACGAGCGATGCCAGACACAACCCACAACAATTACACGACATTTGGCATGTACTGAGCTTAGCCCCATGCGTATGGCACCTTTCGGTGCTACTTGCTTGATGCTCCGCCGTCCCGTTGCCAAAAACCAGTTGCTGCCATGAGCGATGTCGCCTCCCGATGTTTCCCACAACAACCGGTGGCATTCGACATGTACTGTGCTTATCCCTATGCACAAGGAACCTTGCAACGCTACTTGCATGACGCTTTGTCGTTCGTTGCCAAAAGCCATCAGTTGCCACGAATGGTGTCGCCATCAGGCGTACTACGAGCACACATGAGTACTTTCCACGTGCGTTGCAAACATCGGGGACGTAGCACGAACAAGGCGTGCATGCCTCCAATGCCCACGCCCCATGCCAGCGTCCCCCATGCATGAGCCTGGCTGCAAGCACCTTGAGGTGCCTTTCAACACCTCTAACCCCCTTATATATGTCTTAAAAAAACCTAAGTGGCAGGAGTAGACATGTTTTGGCCAGAGAATCATAATAGACATGTACAACACCAAATTTCACAAAGTATAGGCACATCACTCTTGGCTTGTGCCTTGTCATCGCATGCGACACCCTGAAAAACCTCTAGAAGTGAAATTTGGTTAAGCGTCATAGGCAAGCCTTTCCCACAACACGACTAAGTTACAAGTCACATTGGCCACTTAATACACAAATACTATACATTCCATGGTCTTGAGGACTTTTTGGTTTTCTAGCACTTAGCATATAATATACCATCAAGGAAGGAGTAAACCTCTTTCCGAAAAATTTAGAAATTGATTGGATTGGAGGGGGAGGGACGAATCAGAGCGATAAAGGGATGAATCGCAGTGGATCATGGCAACAAGGCCACTCTGCCACTTATAATACCCCGTCACATATTTAAGTCATCTGCAAAGGATTCTACCCGCCGCTCGATGGAAATTATAGTTCAAGGCGGCCACCGCAGCTCTTCCGCCGTGATGACTTAGCCAACGACACGTGCCCTTAGGGGCCATAGTCCCCTACTGTGGGTCGGCAAGCGAACGACGGGCGCATGCGTCGCTTCTAGTTCGGATTCTAACTTAGAGGCGTTTAGTCATAATCCAGAGCACGGTAGCTTCACGCTATTGGCTTTTCAACCAAGTTCGATGACTAATTGTGCTAATCAAAGGTTTCTCTCGTACTAGGTTGAATTACTATTGCGACACTGTCATCAGTAGGGTAAACTAACCTGTCTCACGACAGTCTAAACCTAGCTCATGTTCCCTATCAGTGG